>NW_020837970.1:9630549-10096838 GCF_003676395.1 Aethalodelphis obliquidens | reverse complement strand
ACACACACACACACACACACACACACACACACACACACACACACACACACACACACACACACACACACACACACACACACACACACACACACACACACACACACACACACACACACACACACACACGGGCACCGAGTTGGCTGGGGCCCTTCGGGTGTGAGGCGCCGCCGAGTTGGGGTTCAAGGGTCCCTAGGTAACCCTCCTCTCGCGCGGAGCCCACTCCGCACCCCACCCCAGCCCCCGGGGCGAGACTCCTGCGGAGGTCTCAGCGGGCTCAAGCCCACAACTTGGGGGTGCAGAAAAACGCCCCCGTCTCCCCGGCCCGCCGTACTCTCTAGTCTGTCCATCTTTGTTTTTAGGAATAAACTGTGTGACTGTCCCTCCCCCCTCCCTCGCGTCCCCCCTTCCCAGTTGAATGTTTTATACTCCCCAGTCAAAAAGTCCAGAAGAACTTCTAACACTTTCTGGACTTGATTCCCTTCAACCCTCCTCCTCTCCCCTGCCCCCGAATCCAAAACTGATTTCTCATCCTGAGAATCAAGTGCCTCTAGGACTTGAAGGGACTTCGCGGGCTCTGGGAACCAGAAAAGGGAAATAAGCGTCCCCAGACGAGAGAAAAAGTTAGAATAAGCCAGAGTCTCGTTCTTCCCTTCCCCCTTCTCAGACGCCCTGGAGTGGGGTGGCTCCCCGAGTCCTCGGAGTGAGGGGCCGGGAAGGGGTGCGAGGCCCGGGTCCCGGGGCTCGGGGGCCCCCGGCGGGCAGAGCGCGGGCGACCGGCCGGCGCAGGGCCGGAAAGGCGCAGGCAGACCTGCTTGCTCCTGTCCTCCGCCGCCTTCTTATCGGCCTCCGCCTGCTCCGCTCGATCCAAGGCGTTCTCCTTGTCGAGCTTGAGCATCTGCATCTTCTTCTTGATGGCGTCCATGGTGGCGGCGGCGAGCGGCCCTGGGGCTGCGGCGGCGGGAGCGGGGAGGCAAGAGCGCGGTGGGGAGGCCGATCCGGAGTGCGAGCGCACAGCCGCCTGCTGATCCCAGATATGTACTTTCCCAAGGGGGCGACCGCATTCCTCAAGACAGCCAATACTTTTTTGGAAAAGCTTTTTTCTCCTGCCCCCTTTCCCCCTCTCCTCCCTCCGCCCCCTGCGCCCTCCCCGCTGCTCCCGCGGGGGCCGCTCGCCCATTTGCTGCTGCCTGCCGGCCTCCCAGTTGACGGTGGATATGACTATATATGGGGACCCGAGCAGCCGAGGCGGCGGCCGGGCGAGGCCTCCCGCCTTCCAAACCTGCACTCCGGGGAGAGGGCACCGGGGCCTCGCGGGGTCCGAGCCGGGGCCGAGGCGCTAAGCTCTGCCCTCCGCCCTCCGCAACTCCTCCTCCCAGGGTCCATGCCCCGCCTTTAGGGTCCCCAGTCGAGCCGTCCTGAGTCACAGGAGGCCGGAGGAGAGGGGCAGGTAGTGGATGCTCGTCGCCCCCTTGAGCCGTCAGACCCGGGCGCGCTAAGCATCAGGCCCCGTACCCGGCGCCCGGGCCCGTGCGCTCCGGACACCCGCCCCGCGCTTCTCCCAGCAGCTCCCAGACTGCCGGGTATCGGCCTGGGCTCTCACGTTCTGGAAACTCAATTGGAGCAGAGAAAGGAAGAGTTGGGAGGAAGGCCTGGGGTGCTGCTCTTGAGAATTTCTCTGCTGGTACCGGTCAGAATGTCTGAGAATCTGTCTTATGCGGTGCCCTGTCCCCCAGAGGAGGGACAGTCGTATACTTTAGGGACATAGGACCCAGCTGACTCAGTTCTGCGTGTGCCTGTGTGCCATACTTCCGCAAAGGGTGGGGTGAGTTTGTTGGTGTGTAGGTGGGTGCATGTGAGTTTAAGGGGAAAGGCCCTTGAGTTTAGACTCAGGCAACCTGGTCTTTGGTCTCTATCACCAGCAGCTCTGTGACCTTGACAAGTGACTTAGCCTCGGCACTGCAGTTCCCTCATCTTTAAATCCAGGCGTGTAGATGATCCCTGAGGTACTTCCATATCTAACTTTTAATAATTTTTCTTACACTGATTTTAGGGAGTTGGTCTCTTTCCATGTTAGGCATTCAGGTACTAGGTTGCCAAAACATGGGATAAATGTGACCCCTGCCAAGTCACTGCATCCACAGCTATAGCTCTGAGGAGGGGACAGACCCAGTTCTGTAGAGTAAGCTCTGCTTAGAGGCAGGAGGATTTCCCTATACCTCTTGCTCTTCCCAGCCAGGAAAAGCCTGCTCTTTTCAGAGCTTTGGTGGGAGGAGAAGAAAAGGGGCTGCCCCAAAGCCCTGCTTGAGACTGGCTGAGGCAGAGCTGGTGAGGGTCTTGTTAACAGTCCCCGCAGAATAATTCGCAACCTGTACTACATGGATACCGAATATTCCCCGGACGGTATCTGAGCAGTTTAGGCAGGCCAAACAACTTGTAACTCCTTCAGAGGACGATCAAGTTCCTCTCCAGGATTTTATCAGGTTTCTTTCACTAACCCAACTGCCCAGGAGGGGAAAAAAAATACCCTGACCTGATGGTCAGAACATTAGATTTGTGTGCATAGGCACTGCATGGCACAGAAATTCACCAGGACCCTTTAATCACCAGATGTGAACCCAGCCACTGGGGCACTGACAAAGTTCAAGGCCTATGGGTGATATACAGATGCGTTGACCACAGGGGGCTGACTCCCCAGCTTGGGGCTCAGCATAGGGGGCATGAATAGAGACCCCAGAGTTAGACCCTGGGATCAAAACCTGGCCTGGCCACCTCCTTGCAGGGTGGCCTTAACCATGTTATAACCTCTTTAAGCCTCAGTTTTCTCTTCTGTAAAATAGGTGTACAAAGTCTTCCCTCGTAGGATTGTTACAAGGATGAAAATGAGGTAAAGAATGAAAAGCGTTTTGTCTAGCACATAGGAAATTGCTCAGTAAATTGTGGCTGCTTGGGTGGCAGAGGGCAAGTCATTTCTCCTCTCTGGGCCTTAGTTTTCTCATCTATAAAATGACACAACTGAACTAGAGAAACTCCTAGAGGGACCATATATTACCGACTTTTCTCCATTGTGCCAAACGTAGCAGAGGAACGCGCTGAAGTTTCCTTAAGTGAACTGGTGTTAAAGACAATCCATTCAAACATACCACTGGTATGTATGCCAGGCAGGCACTAGGCTCCAGGATCCCCCAAATAAGACAGACACATCCATGCCATCCAGGTGTTCCAGCATAAGCAAGGTTATAAAAATCCAGAGGAAGAAATAGAAATGACTAGGTCAGAGTAGACAGATAAAAACTTCTCTGAAACGTGGTGGTTTTTAAACTGATTTTAGCGGAAGGATAGCAGTTAGATAGAGTGGAGGGTATTGTATGAGCCAAGGGAAGAAAAGAGAATGTTTGATGGTGGTCCGACAGTAGGTTCACTTGGGGGTGAACTGGGACGCGAGACTGGAAAGATAGATGTGGGGGGTATATGGTGAAGGGGCTTGAATTCCAGGTTCAGACGTTCAGGTCTTATTATGTAAACTGAAGCCATCCATTTCTCTTCCCCTCACTGCCCCTCTCACCTAGGGCTATGTTCAGAGGTCAAAGACTGTGGTGTCCAGTGTGGTAATGGAGCTGCACAAAGCTAATTTTTAAAATCCCTTGGTACCACATCCCTAGACTGGTGGGTTAACATAGCAGGTTAACTGGACTCAGTCATTTCCATTTCACTACTGTTGAGATTATGCCCCATGACTCTCCATCAGCCAGACTCACCCCAGCTTCATGGACTGCACCATCCATGACCTTTCTATTATCAAGGGCTAGGACCAGCAAAATATTGTGACTTAAACAACAATTTCTTCTGTACTGGACAGATCTCCTGGTCCCTGGATAGCATCAAGAGGGGTGGGCTAGACAGCCATGGGATACAGTATATATCCCTTTCCCCACCTGATTGGCTGTGACTTAAGGACAGATCCATAGGCTAACCAGGGACCTAGTGTTGTGGCCTGTCAGGCAGAGATGGACTGCGTCCCTCAGCTTCTCTTTCACTGTAGTTTGAACTAAGGAGCATGAAAAATATGAATCAATAGCTGAGGCTGCTGAAAAAAAGGGGGTTGCAATCTTGGGCCAGAGATGCCTTGTATGAGGGTGATTAAGGCTATTCACAGATATTTGGGCTTTCTTCCCAGTCAGGTCTTGGTAGGATTGCACATCCCCACCCAGTTAAGTTAGGTGTGGTCATTTGACTTTTTGTTTTTTCATTTGACTTGCTTTGGCCAAAGAAATGTGAACCAAAGTGACTTATGGTGGCCACCATAATAATATATGCCTTACCATGTTCTTTTTCAAGGCTGTTGCTGTTCTGTCAGTCTGGGTTCCCAAGTGGCTGTGATAAGTAGACAACTCCCTCTCTCCCCAACTAACCCTTGGTGGACAGGTAGTATGAGTGAGATAAAAACTTTGCTGTTTTAGGCCACCGAGATCTGGGGGCTATTTGTTACTGAAGCATTACTAGCTTCTCCTGACTAATATACCACAATAGGCCATGTATCGTTTAAGTTATGAGGAAACAGAGAAGTCTGGTTGTAGAGAAAGAGAATGGAGTAGACATATCAAGATAAACAGAAGCACCACTGAAAGAAATAGACTGGGAGACGATGACCAAATCTCAGTTCCAGGGGTCCTTATAATCACTCGCTTTCTTTCCTGAGGTTACATGAGAGAGTCTGTGTTCCTTGAAAGTTAAAAAACTGACCAAATCGTGGTGGTGTGGAAGCCTGCACAGGATCCTTGGTCCAGAGGTTCTGGGTGAACACCAAGAAAGTCCTTGGTATTTCCAGGAGATTTCTCCTGTGCTTGGTATTCAGTCATCTCCCCATAAATGTTTGTTGAATGACTGTTTCTTGGCTATTAACCATACAAGTAAGCAGGAGAAACAGTTTCTGGGAAGGAACCATAACAAAACTAGGCTCAAAAGACTTATTTCCACTCAAAATAGGGACTCTATGTTTTACTTTCTGAAGAATGAATGTAAGTATTGTGACAGGATAGGACAAAGGTTCCACAGATATTTATTGAACACCTTTTGTGTGCAAAGCATTTAACTAGAGTTTATGGGATCAGGAAAGGTGGGTAAGGACATGGATCTTTTCCTCCAGGGAAAGCATCTATGTATATTGCACCGTAAAACCCTCTTTCTGGGGGTCATTTAATGTTTTTCCACCTATGTTACCATGGTCCCAAATGCTGCCTGGGCCCCCCTATAGCTGTGAGGAACATATTGCAGGTTTTCTAGGAGAGTTTTAATGTTAAGTACACCGTCCCTTTCCTCCCATTAGAGTACCCATACTTATCAGACTACACTTCCCAATATTTGGTTAGAAAAGAGTCAACATGAGCACAGCTTACTAATGCGGCACCTTTAACAGAAAGACTCACTTGAATATGTACATCAGGGTCTGTTTGTTTAAAACAACAAAACAAAAACCTAATTACCTGATAGTCCCACATTGCTTAGCAGCAATGCCTCTCTACCTGTGTACCGTGACTCCCCCAGAGTGCACAGTGCTGACTCAAGCAATTAAGGGAAAGTGAAGAATCTGTAATTAAGTTGACAGACAATTGCTTCTTGCACTGGGTTTTGGAATGCAGCGTGTCATGTCCCATGGAACAAGATACAGCATGTTCTTCTCATACACAAGAGTGTTTTCTTCCTTGAGGGTTTGTGGTACCACCATCAAGAACTCGAGGAGAATATGCCCTCTTTCCAGGGAGGGTCTGGAGCTCTGAGAAAGGTCTTTAGGCCATTGTGAATGTCTTCCTTCACTGTTTAGTGACACACAGCCGGTCCTGATTCTGCAGCGAGGCCCCTGAGTACTCTTGCTACTCAGGGTTTGCACAGGCAAAATGGTTCTCCCAGTACAACAAAAGGCCATAAGTTTTCCTGCCTTACATCTTATCTTCTTTAAACAGCAGCAACTATGTATAGGTTTAATCGAGCCGACATGTGAAATTTAGCTGTCTCAAGAATGGCACTACTCCCTATGGATGTAAAGTTTAGCAGGCACCTTCAAGTTCATTCTCTCTTCCTCACAACCTCTTATGACAGCATCAGGTTGAGTGCTATTATCCTCACTCTACAGATGAGAAAACCAAAGGTGGTGATGACTCAAGATCATCCAGCTGGGAGGTGGCTGTGCAGGAACAAGGACGTGGATGCCCCAGCTCCCAGCAATGGTGCTCTTTTCATTAACCATTCCCAACCTGGTTTTATATGAATATTTGATTCCATATTTAAAAGCAACACATTATAAGGTGAAGAGGAGAGGAGAGGGGACCACCAGAGGTCTTTTCTACATATGAACATGGTTAAAAGGTGATAGTAGTGAGACTGGGACTGAAGGAGTGTCTCACCCTTCGTGGGCCAGCTCAGGACTGCAGCCCAGGCTCCTAAAGGCACCCTCATTCTCGGCTGATGGGAGAACCTGGTGAAAGAGGATGGCTGGGCCAACGCAACCTTGCCTACTCTCCTGTTTATGGCCCAAGATTGGACAAGAAGGACATCTCCACAGAGACAGGCAAGTACGTTGATTTTGTTCGAAGGGAGAGTTTGACGTAATTGTGAGAGATCTACATCTCCTTCTTTCAAAACTTTTGGGTCAGAAAAGGAATGAGTCACCAGTCAATCCAGGCCGTATGTTTGGGGGAAAATGAAGACAAAATATGTGGTCAGGACGGCATCTAGTGCTTCCTCAAGCCATAGCCTGGGCAGACATGAAAGCATCTACAGGCTTCCAGAGACTTGAGCCAGCCTCAGGAGCCATATCGAAGCGTTGGAATGGTTTTAATCATTGCTTCCTGGCAATGCCTACATTCTTTTGTATTGGATGCCACCTATTCATTTTTATATTTTTATATTTGGTTCTCAAGTTTCCACTGATGTCCTTAACAGGAACATATGTGAAAGTGATCTCTGCAGCCTCCCAAGTGGTGAGCAGAGCTCCACGCTTACTCTGCACACCGTGAAACCTGATGAAAAATACCGTGGATGTGGACAACCCCGGTGCCTCCTGCTGGAACTGAGGTCTGCCTCCCACCCATCCAGGCTCTAGGAGGGCTGCTGAATTAGGTCAAGTCGAAACCGGGATTTCTAAAATTTTGTTCCTGTGCCGATGTCCACCCACTGCCAACAACTTCGTTTTCAGTTGAGATGATTTGGTTTGGAGGCCTAGGGGTGGATCTAGGATACTGAAAGTAGGCAGTGAACTTGCTTGTTTTTGTAAAGACCCCTTCTTGCCTGACTAGCAAAATCCTTCTCTCCAAGTGTTTTCTACTGGGACCCTGGCTTCTCCTTAAGAGAGCCTGTTCTCTTGATTTAGTAGAAATTGCTATTTCTCAGTAGAAATGCATCTTTGAGTATGTTTTCTCCAGAGGACTATTTCCACCTCAGTAACTTCAGTGGAGGAGGGAGCCAGACCTTTCTTGCTGCTTGAGGTGAAGGAAATTCTCTGTTCTTTTTCTAAGGTCCTGGCACTGGAGAAGGGAGCTCCGGCTGCCAGCCGAGTTCCAGAAGAGGCTGGGTATTTTTAGCATGGCCTTCTTTACTTCCCAGCACCTGCCATGATCTGTAACCCAAGGGGCTACTTAAATGCCAGTGAGATGACTGAGGACAAGGCAGCCTGAGCTAATGTCCTAAAATACCACTCAAGGGAGGCTTTTCTTGCGGGAGACATGGCATTACCAGCTCTGTTCCTTTTCTTGCTCCTCCCCAAGCTGTGGAGCTGCTACAGATCCTGACTGAGGTGTGTGTGACATCTGCCTTGGGAAGAGGTTGGAGAAAACCACGGGATCCGTGTACGTCCATGCCAGCCAGCTTAGTTCTGATGCTTTTACTCTTGGCTCCCAACTTTAATCCTTCCCTCTACTGTTCATGCCAAATGGAAGAAACAAGAGAATGTCTACACACATTTCCCTGTGTGTAGCAAAATCCTCTTTTGATATCTATGAAAATATGTGAAGATAAGAGACAAAACCTAGTTAATGTTCTAGATCAGATGGTGACAATGGGATGCAAACGTCTTTCTCACAGCAGATATAACTCATCGAATTCATTATCCCCTAAAGATGAAGCAAGTTGGAAATAGAAATAGGTTCTTAAGAAGCCTGATATGTTTGTGGAGGACAGTTGCAGCATGGGGCATGAAGAATAAAGGGAATGTTTTAGGATGTCTCTAATCCTGGAGTTTGATCTCAGCCCATACTACCCACCGCATTCCTTGGTGCCACTGTCAGACACACAATAATGAGCTGATAAATTCTAGGGCTAGCTCAGTGTGGAAGTTCTTATGTGCCTCTGCTGACTTGTCTGACTATTCTAAATTCTCCCAAAGCCTGTTCATAAAGTTAAGAGCTTATTTCAGAAGGAAGTGAACCAGAACTTAAATATTTAAATGAGTTTTGTCCCCGTTAAAGTGGTCAGTTTTCATTTAGTTGAGTGAAAAATGCAAGCAGTGAATCACACATACCATGATACAATTTAGTAAAACATGATATGTTTGATATATATAGTACATATGTATAATGTATATGGATACGCACAAACATAAAAAATTTTGGAAATTTGCACCTCAATCTGATAATTGAATTCACTTCCTCTGGGGAGAGAGGAGGGGGTTTAGGATTGGATATGGTGGTCAAAAAGGTGTGTAGCCATATCTTTAAGGTTTAGTTTGTATAAGTAGAATATTTTTATGAATTATACAATTAAAGTGTTAACAATTTTTTATTTTTCTTACTGTTGTTTTAAAATATATTCCTGAGTGGATCACAGAAAATTCCAGAAGTCTTATCACTGCCCAAGTCTTTCAGAAGAAGGAAAATCCACTTTGGCACGTACACAAGCCAAAGCCACACAGAAATTAAAAATCAATTAAAAAATGGGGAATTCCCTGGTGCTCCAGGGGTTAGGACTTTGTGCTCCCACTACAGGGGGCGTGGGTTCCATCCTTGGTCAGGGAACTAAGCTCCCACATGCCATTCAGTGTGGCCAAAAAAAAAAAAAAAAAAAATCAATTAAAAAATAAAGTGGTCCAGCCCAGCATTCTGGCCTTCCATAAGGTCCTTTATTTCTAAGCCACTGCTTGTGGCAAACTCAGTTTCAAGCTACCCCCTGGAACGGTTGTTAGTGCTATTTTACAAGCCACCTAATAAAATGAGTTTCATTTCTTTACCATTCTGTGTTTGGACCGAAAGCAACATGCCTTCAGCTCGATCACTAACCAAATTTGCCAAACCTGGTTCCTGGCAACTTAAGAATGTTCCAAAACACCAACCTACCTTCAAAGGATAAAGATTTGCCTCGTGAGGCAAAGTCAAAAGAATGTGCTACCAAGTCTAAGGGAATAAAGGCTCCAAATGTGGAGCTCAAAAATACTTTTGGAAAAAATGCAAATAAAAGGATATATAGCAAAATATTGACTATGGTTTCTTAGATGATGGAATTAGAAGAAAGTTCTGAAATGCTTTCTGTACTTTTCAAAGTTTCAAAAATGAACATGTTTTATTTTTATAATAATAATTTAAAAAATCAATGAATGTTCAGAGACTCCTTTAATAAAGGACTCTGGCAACGATGTTTCATATGTAAATATGAGACCCTTCAAAGGAACAATATGAAAGGAACAGGGCTTATAACTCTGAATTACCTGTTAGGTTCCTTGCCATATTCTGCATGTGTCCTATTTCACAATCACAGGCTATTTGTGTGCTTGTCTTAATGCCTCTTCTAGCAGGAACACTCCTTGAGTACTATCCCTCTTCCCCTAGCACCTGGCTTAGGACTTGCACTGAGTCCTAAGTAATAATGGCACAAGTAATAATAGCAGCAGACTCTTACTAGACTAGGTTGAACAGGACTTGAACTCAATTCAGACAGGCGCCAGAGTTTACCTTAACCACTAGACTATATCACCCCTGCAAATGCTTGATGACAGCAGACCCACAACACGTTTATCTTTTTATTTATTTTTTATACATCTTTATTGGAGTATAATTGCCTCACAACACTGTGTTAGTTTCTGTTGTACAACAAAGTGAATCAGCCATATGCATACATATATCCCCCAATCCCCTCCCTCTGGAGCCTCCCTCCCACCCCTCTAGGTTGTTGCAAAGCACCGAGCTGATCTCCCTGTGCTATGCTGCTCCTTCCCACTAGCTAACACATGTTTATTGAGTGAACAAATGTTGCACGGGCGCATTAAAAAAAGCGCAGTCGCAATAATTTGTACTTTCACATCATTAACAGCAATAGGAAAGCCGGCAGTCAGCATCTTCCCAGCTAAAAGGATAGAAGACAAAGATCACTCTAGCCTGTTTTCACCTCTGCTCACTCTCCATCAGCCTTGCCGTCTGCACAAGGATGGTGAACACATGGCTGCAAGTGATGTGCTTCCCCCAGGTGTGTGGTCAGTGGGGGAGCCATTACTCATGTCCTTCCGTCCTCTGAGGAAGCTGGCATGGCTTGTGACTTCTCAGTCTTCAGCCATATTCCTCCAATGCACAAATGCTGACGCTTCTTGCTCTCTGGATTCTTGTGGACTCAATGTGATTGCTTTTTGGTACCTGCTGAGCTGCTGGGCCTGGGAGCCCCGGAATTGCCAGAGACAAACAGAAGCCCCAAGAAGTCACAACTCACTCAGTGAGCACACCTGATCCGGGGCAAGCCCAGGACACATACGAGTTCTCTTGTTCAACCCAACAGCCAAGTGGGTCACATTTCAGAACTCCACACTGGGAGACAGACTGCCTTGTTTGGGGGTAAAAATGCCTTCTTGGGCTTTGGCATCACCTAGGCTAGAATCTGAATAGGGATGAAGGCCCTTTAATCTCTCCTAGCCTCAGTTTCTCCTTCTGCAAACTACAGACAAGAATACCCACCTCATAAAATTTTTTAGGAGGATGAAGTTTCATAAGAGAACCACTGTGTCGGTTGCTTCCCATTCAACAGTCATGTGTGGGAAAATGATCAGCAAGTCCTGTTTACTCCTCAAAACAAACAAGCTCACTTGTCTTTCTACCAGATATGTCATTAGTATAAACCACTGATGAATGAAAGAGGACATTTCTTGTATTTCACACAGAGGAATCAAGGGTACACACTTCTATTTGTACATTTTTTACGGAGTTGGAAAGTATTATTTGAAAAACATAGGCTTTGGAATTAGCCCAACCTGATTTTGTCATTTATTAGCTGTGTGACATTAGCCAAGTCACTAAACCTCTCTGTGCATCAGTTTCTTCAACTGAAAAATGAGGATAATAGTTCCCACTTCATCAGGTTGTTGTGATAATTGAGCTGATTAATGAATGTAAACCACAGTGCCTGTCATGTAGAAAGTTTCAATAAATATTACTCCTATAATTATTACGAATTTATCAAAAGGTCCAAGGCATGTGAACATGTACACATATGCGTCTTTGTGGGTCTCTGTCTAAAACATTAGCCCAAACACATTATTATCACACCATTTGGGGTTGTCTTCTAGGCAATGAGCTCTTTTCTCTACCCCAAACTCTTCTCAGAACGAGGCTGCTCTTCTGTGACTTGGCCCTCAGATTCCTGTTCTCTTCCAGGCCACTTTGGTTATTTAACCAGATATCTCTTGCATGAAAATACTGGGGAGGTGGAACCTTGAACCCCTAGCAGAACCGTATCAGGTGGGCTCTGGGGGCAAGTCAAGACCTAATCCCTTTCTGTTTTATTTTTAAACTTCTTATTGACATACATACAGAGATGAACATATATCATATACATATGCTTCAACCCGATTTTCACAGACTCAGCAGCATCTATATTGGAAATCAGAACACTCCAGAAGCCCTTTTTTCCACCTTCCACATATTATCTCCCTAAGGGTAACCACTACCCTGTTTTTGAACTTTATATAAATCTGGTCCCTAATTTTGAGCAGCTCAGTGCCTATTTGCTTCTCCCTCAGATTTATACTATGATTAGGCTCCACCTGTTTTTGATCATTCATTCAAGCATCCAATAAACTTTTCAGTGGCGGCTATGTGCAAGGCACTGTTAATTGTTAATTACCTAAAGCAAGGAGGCAAAAGACGTTTGGTATCTTGGTGGGTGTTTTTTGCCATCTTCTTCACATGGGCCACCTCCTTGAGCTGTTTCTCTCTGGAATGAGGTCCAAGTTTCCCATATTCTTCTCTCTAGTCTGGTTTCCACTCGGCATGCTATCCAGGAAAGTGAGTCTTCCTGGGTAAAGATCCCAACAGAAACTGACCAGTGTATCAGATTTCCAATTCCAGGAGAGAGTATCTGACCGGCCTGGCTGGGTCCATGCTTGGTCATGTCGAATGTGGCTGGAGGGTTAGGGATACATGATGCTAAAAGGTTGTGGATCCACCCCTGAAAAGAGGGAGCGCTCCTGAGGAAGGCTGAGGGGCACGGCTTGAGGTTCTCAGGAGGGACTGTGGTCCACACTGGCCCCTTCCAGCTCTGATAGTCTATGATTTCTTTTTCTTCTCAGATGCAGATACTTGGACCCAACATCTAAACGGACTTAGTCACCCCCTGAATCCAAGTTGACCTGAAGCAATTAGATGACATGGCTCACGGAAGACTAGGACCAATGCTCCCCAAACTGCCCTTGCAGGGGCATTTCTGACTGCCCTCAGTGTCCAGCTACTCGGCATGGCGGCTCTTTCATCTGGCTCTGAGAATCAGCTGTGGTTTTATAGACTCCCATGCTCTTCGGTCTCTCCCCCTGAGGAGGGGTGTCCATCACAGCACAGACCTGGCCCCGAAAAACGAATGTCCTGGGTGCAGGGGCCGCCAACTGTTTATGATGATAATTATTACTGCAGAGCACTGGAGTTCCTGCCCAGATTCCAGAAGTCACCCACGTGCAGGAGCGTCTGCAATGGCACCCTGAATCCTGCATAACCTCATGGTCAGAGTAAAGAGCATAAAGCTGGATGTACGGTCCCAGCTCTGCTTGTATCATGTGTGGGGGGTGGAGACAGAGGCAGGGAACTGTGCTAAAGTTTGCTTTACATACACGAGCCCATTTAATCCTTGCTACAAATCCAAGAGAGAGACGCTATTACTCCCATTTTTATGGATGTGCAAACTGAGGCAGAGAGTGGTGAAGTATAACACAAGCAAAGCCCAATATCATTTATAAAGTGCTTGCCTCCTTATTATCTCACTGCATCCTCAAGAAACCCCATTTTAGGGGCTTCCCTGGTGGCGCCGTGGTTAAGAATCCACCTGCCAATGCAGGGGACATGGGTTTGAGCCCTGGTCTGGAAAGATCCCACATGCCGCGGAGCAACTAAGCCTGTGTGCCACAACTACAGAGCCTGTGCTCTAGAGCCTGTGAGCCACAACTGCTGAGCCCACATGCCACAACTACTGAAGCCCACACGCCTAGAGCCCATGCTCCACAGAGAAGCCACCGCAATGAGAAGCCCGCACGCAGCAATGAAGACCCAACACAGCCAAAAAAAAAAAGAAACCCCATTTTACAGATGAGTTGCTTATGGCTCAGTTTCCCAACTTTGCACAAGTCGTAAGTGGAGAAGGTTGGACACAGACTCAGAACACTGACTCCCATCCCTTAAGGCAAATCCGCAAATAACTGTAATAAGAAGCAGATGGAGAAGAATGCCTTTAGATGATCCAGGTGAAATTCTGTGGCATTACCGAGACTGGTGAGCTCATATATACAGATGGAAGAAATTGAGAAAAGATTGAAGGAGGAGGCGATATTTTGATCTAGTTCTTAAGAGTAGGCGGGCAGTATTAGACAAGCATAATTGCAGGGAAGAACACTCCAGGAGAGCCCTACATGAGCCAAAGCCTGGGGAGGAGTGTCCAGGAAATAGTGGGAAGTCTTTTGATGTACTGGGGAGACTGGTGGGCAGAGTGGGGGATGAGACTGGAATACCAGGGTGCCTCTCACCTGGGCCATAGTAATTATCTCTGACAGGTTGGGGCAGATGGGATGGTGGGTCAACAACCCACAGGTAGAGCCTGTGACCTCAGAATCCCCTGAGCTTCCTTGGCTTCATTGGGTGCCTATGGTTAGGGACAAGGTGGGGGCGGCAGTTGGAGTGCCATATTATTTACAAGTGCTGGGGAGATTCAGCAACTTTCTAAAAGCAAGAACAATAAAACTTTTATAGACTGTTACAGAGTCAGTTGCCCTGTAAGGTAGAGTAAGATTGCGGGTGTGTGGGGGAAGTTTGCAGGTCAAGGAGGGTAGGGAGCAAGCTAGCGAGAGGTAACAGCTAAACATGGCTTCTCCTGGTCCCATGTAGGTTTCCACCTCCAGAGGCATAGCTTGTGGGAAGACAGCATCTCTTCACTGAGCCTCAGATTCCTCATCTACAAAATGGGAGATCACAATACCTTCCACTCAGGGTTGCTGCAGGAATCCAGTGAGATGTACTGATGTGTCTTGGGACATTACTTTCACTGTTATTTTATACTATTATTAACCCTTCTCATGGGTGCATGCCTTTTCAACTAGAGAATAAAAGTCTTCAGGAGTAGGGGCCACGTCATCTATTTCTTTTCATCTTTGACAGTGCCAAACAAACATGCAACAAATTGTTTCAACAAACGAAATAGACAAATGTTTAGTGTAGTTTTTGGAAGTCTTACAATTTGTTCCTCAAATCGTGCTGAGCCAGATCTCAGGGAGCTGCAAGCAGCAAGGCGGGTTTCACACAGTCCTTCGATACTCGCACACCAAGCTGCATTGAGCCCCTGTTGTGTGAGTTCTATTCCATGGACCTTCTGCTCTAAAGGTGTAGATTATTTTAGAATCAAGAACATGGAAAGGTGATTACCAATTATCGATCAAGTTATGAAAAATGAGGGTCTTGATGCTGTGGGCTCATCAGCAGAAGAATAGAGTTAATTCTCCCTTGAGCCTCACTGGGTAGGACAGCCAGCCTTCCTGTCGCTGAGCCTTGCACATCTTCCCCTGGGGGATGGGGATGGGGTGGAGGGTTGATAAGGAACTGCTTCACTGTGTGTGTGTGATTCCAGGAGCAAGAGGAAAAGCATCTGGGCTGTTTTGGAAGATCCGGCTAAGAGGAAGGCTTGGTTGTCCTAGAGGAGAAGGGGACAGGGGCTTGGGGCGGGGAGAGGATGGGAGACCTTCATTTCTTTCTTTTTTAAAAAAAATTTATCGGGGCTTCCCTGGCGGCGCAATGGTTGAGAGTCCGCCTGCCGATGCAGGGGACACGGGTTTGTGCCCCGGTCTGGGAAGATCCCATATACCACGGAGCGGCTGGGCCCGTGAGCCATGGCCGCTGAGCCTGTGCGTCCGGAGCCTGTGCTCCGCAACGGGAGAGGCCACAGCAGTGAGAGGCCCGCGTGCCGCAAAAAAAAAAAAAAAAAAAAAATTATCTATCTATTTATTTATTTATTTTTGGCTGCGTTGGGTCTTCGTTGCTGCGTGTAGGCTTTAGTTGTGGCGAGCGGGGGCTGCTTTTCGTTGCGGTGCGCAGGCTTCTCGTTGAGGTGGCTTCTCTTGTTGCGGAGCACAGGCTCTAGGTGTGTGGGCTTCAGTAGTTGTGGCGTGTGGGCTCAGTAGTTGTGGCTCGTGGGCTCTAGAGTGCAGGCTCAGTAGTTGTGGCACACGGGCTTAGTTGCTCTGTGGCATGTGGGATCTTCCCAAACCAGGGCTCGAACCAATGTCCCCTGCATTGGCAGGCAGATTCTTAACCACTGCACCACCAGGGAAGTCTGAGACCTTCATTGCTGAGGGTGGCAGGACCCAGGGTGGGATGGTTGCTTGGATGCTTAAGGACCTTGGTACTTATGGAACTTTGGCTTCTGTCCCATGCCTGAGCTTGGCATGGTGATCATGGATATGTTTGTAGAGCATCCCACCTTTGAATGGACCCCACAAGCTTGGACCAGGGACCCCCAACAGTGACCACAACTAGACGACTTACTCATGGGTCATGAAAGTCCCAGGGAGAGGGCATAGGAGCCACCAAAAAATGACCAAAATGGGACTTTACACTGAGCTTGGTTTGTGAGGAATCAGAGCCCAATTTGATTTAGTTCAGAAACACTTCCAGTAATGACAATTCTTACAGCTCAAACAAGGCACAAAGACTTGTGCCAGTTAACAGCAATGAACATTGTGTAGAGAAATTGCTATAGAAAAACTCTCTTGGGACCTGAGCATTAAGAGTGGGAAAGAGAGTGCAAAAGTTGACATGAAGAACTCAGGGCCAATCTACCTAATATTTGGGTGATTTTTTGTAGGGGAGAGTTTACTTTCGGGAATAATGCCTGGAAAATTTGTGTCTGATAAATTTGAAAAAGAGGTGCCACAAAGCCACAAGCAGTCTCTAGAGTGGTAGGAGGGAGTTTGGATTGGAGCACGTCATTTCACATTGTGTTATCCTTTTTGTGGTTAGAGTATCAAGCTTTAGAAGGCAAAGATATTTTGGGAAGTGAGGCCTTTATTTTGGTTACTCTGTGTTTTGATTATCCCCAGAGCTCCTGGGCTAAGTACTTCTCTTGTCAATGAGTTTCTTGCCTTGACTCCTCATAGGAGTCTCACAAGCTGGTGTCATCACTGACTTTTCATTGTCATCTGTTTTGGGGACATTGTCTATTGCCCCAGAAGCCCACAGGCCACAAGAGGGAATAAAACTGTGAAGGTATGGTTAAGGAGAGACAGCTTCCCTTGAGATTTTGACATGGAAGGACTGTGTAAAAGGCCCCCTCATGGCAAATCAGGGTAAATTCAGACATAGGAACCACAAAACTTTGAGGTGAGTGTGGTGGGCTCTCTACCAGTGGGACGGGTGCCTGGCTAAGAAGGTCTAACTTCTGGGTGAGCAGAGAAGGGTGTTATGTAGGGAAGCAGCTCAAGGATGCTTTGCTAAGTTGAGGATGAAGAAGCATAGTGAGGGGGGAGGTCAAAAAAACCAAGGGGACCATAACAGGTGCCAAATCCAAAAGACAGCTGAGGTGGAAGAGGAGAGGAAGCAGAAAGGTGAGGGTGGAGTTGGGAAAAGAGACTGGGCTGAAGAGTCAGGACATTCTGTGAAGGAAATCATGTTCTAAGGCACCCTTGACACCCAGTGGCTGGCTCACTAGAGGAGAATGTTGATCCTAAACATTCACCCCAGAGTCCCTTGAGAATCTGTAGAAGTCATCTTCATGCCTGTCTGCTTTTCTTAACCATCCCGCTGCTTTGACTCTATTCTCTGACTGTCTGAATCCATCTATCTACTCGGCCCTTAATCCCAAAGTGGCCAGGGAGAAGGAAGCACAGAGAAACCGCAAGAGTCCACTTGGCCACCAACCAGTAACAATAACAAAAGAACAGTTTTGAGGAAGGATCAGAGGTTGAAATAAGCAAACATTTCAACTCATGGTTTTATGTCTCCTTGCCTCCCTCTACTTTGAGGATAGAGATTTAACAGCTCATACCAGTTAGATCCCTCTCCCAAATTGCAGATGGATCTGATTTCTGCCCATTCCTCCCTCTACTTTACGAGACAGGGGCCTCTTTAACTGTCTCCTCTGCACACTGTACTCCGTTTTGGGCTCCTGGATCAAGCAAGACCTCAGACAGGGGCAATGGCAGGATCTGGAGCTGCAGTTCTGTAGACGTGTGCTGAGTCAACTTGGCAGCTGGTCCTTCGATGGCCTTGCCCCACTCCTCAGCACCACCTAGCCTGAGCTCCAGGTGTAGGCTTCTGATTCACTCACCATTTCTACCTTGATTCCCTAAGCCTCCAAGACTGGGTTTCTTTATCTTTTTTTTTTTTTTTTTGCGATACGCGGGCCTCTCACTGTTGTGGCCTCTCCCGTTGCAGAGCACAGGCTCCGGACGCGCAGGCTCAGCGGCCACGGCTCACGGGCCCAGCCGCTGTGCGGCATGTGGGATCTTCCCGGACCGGGGCACGAACCCGTGTCCCCTGCGTCGGCAGGTGGACTCCACCAGGGAAGCCCAGGTTTCTTTATCTTGTCCCTCCTACTCCATCTTGCAGCCATGTCTTAGTCTGAAGTCTTGCCCTTGAATCCCAGTACCTGAACTCTGTCATTCCCTCAAATTATACCTAATAGTTCCCTCCCTCCAATACAGACCTTCTAGCCTGGATCTGCCTGACTAGCAGGGGGATGTCCACTGGTTACCCCCAAACCTCCCCTAGGCCAGTCCATCTCTCTGGACTTCTAGGATCACCTATTGCTGAGACCACCCTCCACCACCTGCCTTGCCTTGGTGGGTCTCTCTGTGTCTTGGCCAACCTTGTGTGATCTATTCCCTGCCCTCTAAGCCATTGTTATTCTCAGTGGTTCTAAAATCATTAATCCAACAGCCAACAAGTACTTATTTATGGAACACCATCTACACGATTGGTGCTGTAGGAGCAACGTCCCTCAGCCAAGTGACAATTGAGAGGCAACAAACTTCAGTTTGTAGTGATATGAGACCAAATGTGAAGTTATCTTCATTTACCCTTTTGGAAGAATTATTTGAGCAAGTATATTAGGTATCTATTGCTGCATAACAAATTACCTCAAAATGTAGTGGCTTAAAATAAGAAGAAATAAATCTCTCACAGTTTCTATGGGTCAGGTATTAAGAAGTAGTTTAGCCGGGCAACTATGGCTTGGGGCGTCTCATGAGGCTGTAGGCAAGATGTCAGCTGGACTGCAGTTATCTGAAGGCTCGTCTGGTGCTGAAGGACTTACTTCCAAAGTATTGGATGCAATTTGGTGCTCAGTGCTGAGAACACCACAGTTCTCCCCACAAGCCTTTATATGGCTTCGTAAGTGTCCCCATGACATGGTGGCTGGCTTCCTCCAGAGCAAGTAATCCAAGAGACCAAGGATGGAGCAGCAACGTCTTTTATGACCTAACCTTGGAAGCCACAGATATAAGTTCTACCATATTCAGTTGGTCACACAGGTCAGATTCAATGTGGTAGGGGAAACGTAAGGAAACAGATAATAGGAGTTGAGGATCATTGGGGACCATCTTGGAGACTGACCACCATGCCAAAGAACAATTCAGCTTAGGGGCCAGGAAGATTTTTATCTATTAAGAAGATAATATTTAAGGCTTTATCTCCAATGCTGGAACAGTGCCTAGCATATAGTAAGTACTCAGTAAACATTGAGCGAATGCATGATTGAGTGAACAGTATACATTACTTTCCGGAAGTACTCTGTAGTTTATAGAGTACTTTTCCAGATCTTATACAATTTGATTATCACCTCTGTGAGATAGATCAGGCTAGTATTATGAATCCTATTTATAGAAGTGTTCATATGTAGTGTTATTAATACTATTTTACTTCAGATATGTAAAGCATCACCTAAAGTCACACAGCCTGAATCTGATGCCCTTTCTCCCTGGGCTAGTCATACCACAGGATCATGGTGTAACCCCAGTTCACTGGGCTTTGTCCATCTCATTGGCTATGAGGTGGGTTTTTTGAAGTAGAGGTGAAATGACCCTTGGGAGGCTGAGCCAGTGCCGTTTTCTGGTTTACTGGGTGGATTTACTGCAAAGCTAGTGACACTTAAGGCTATTTACTTGCATTGGCCCTTCCAGGTCAATTCCAAACATTTTGGCAAGTAAGAACCACTTATCTGTGACCTCATGCAACAAACTGAAACAATTCCAGGAGACGGTAACCTGATGTTTAACAACATTTACAGTCGCTCATGACAATGCAGCTGCAAGCATTTGTGAAAACATCAGTGGGTTCTCAGAATAGGTGTCAAGTCCAGCTGATTTCCTTAATCTCATGGGAGAAATCTCTCTTCCATGATACCTGAAGTTGCTGACATTTTCAGTGTTTCCAACAGTTACATTTTTTCTTTTCAGGTTTGTCTCCTAGGTGGAATATTTTAAATATAGATACTAACTGAGGTTTTTCCTTATAGAAACTCATTTTTCTTTAGCTAAATAACTGAGAATATTCAGATAAAAATGAACTATGAAATCACTGAAAGGGACATACATTATTCTGATATCAAGAAACAAATTGTAACAAGAGAAATTTCAATGCCAAAAGCAGTAAGTAATTCATTAGGAAGAAGTACATTTTGAAGACAAGTAATAAATAGTGTCTTGGACTGCTGATAATTCCATCTCTAGGGAGGGGTTCATCTGGGTGGGTGGAGGTTCCCCCCAGAAGAAACATCCCATTCTCGGCCCAGGGTCTGTGGGCTGCAGTTCCTAACAGCTGTGGCCAGGCAGGGGATACCAAGTGAGCTTGGGCTTCTCCTGCAGGCTCATGACTGCCCAGCTCTTCCTATGCAACCCAGCCTCTCTCTAATGAGCCAGTTAGGAGTTCTTAGGCATTACCAAATAAAAAGAAACCCAGAAGAAACATTCAGTATTTATATAAAGTAAATATTTTCTTCCCCTGACTACTCTATCCTCCTTCAGTTTCAGAAGAACCTTTGTCTCTAGATTAGTCCAGCTGAAGTTATTTTTCTTATCATCTGTAAGCGGGATTTTCCATTTTTCCAACAAGAAAATAACCCTTGGGCTAAAGGAACTGTGAAAATGTTTAGTCTCCAGAAAGGCATGAAGCCTCTCAGGGTGGCAGAATCCCTGCAGTTTTGGAGAGGGCCATTTTGTTATTGATGAAGTAGCCCCTCTTGCTGTTCCTCTGCACGCTCGGCATCAAATTTCTGGCCCACAAGTCACAAATAACTGTTCTTCAGGATGTCCTGGAGAGATTCATCAGGGTGAGTTGCTGCTGGAATGCACAATTATCCAACTAGGTGGTGTGGACCAAGAGAAGAGATACTGGCCTTGGAGCCTCGAGAGCTGGCTCTAGTCACAGTTTTCTTGTTACATGATCATGTGCAAGTCATTTCCTCTCCCTGTGTCTCAGTTTCCCCAACTGTAAAAAGACTGTGATGAACTGGCCTATCTCTCCTTTCTAGGCTTCGTGATTTATGAGTTACCCTGAAAGGGACCTAGTGAGGCCAGGATCAGGGCTGTCGGTACAATAACTTACATGAAATGAGTGATGAAGTAGGCCGTTCTCTGTGTATTCTTGAGGAGAAAAGAGCAGTTTTAAAGCATATATTTGTATTAGTGAACTGTGTTACACCAGGCCAATGGATGTGAGGGGATACTTGTTGGGGAGGAAGCAGGGATGGTGATGATCAAAGCAAAGTTGACAAAGCCCTGGTTCAGGAGGACAGTGCTAAAACTATCGGTCAAGGTAATCAGGAAGTCGGGTGAATAGTCAGAAGGCCAAGGTCAAAGCAAGACAAAGTGAGGAACTGAGCAGTATACACAGCAGCAGCTGAAATAGCTTGTAAGTGAGGCCCCTCCTGCCCCAGTCAGGGAGCCTTTTACATGCTTCCTGCTGAGCCAGGTGCTGAGGATGAGGCTCCACACTTGGACAACCCACTGTTTTCCAGCTCAAGAAGGGTTGTGGGGAGAAAAGTGAGTGTGGCTGGAGTGGGGAGTGAACCCATCCAATGTTTTTGTGTGACTGAATATTTATGCAAATAAATATGCAAAACAATCTATTGAAATGAAAGATAAAATATAAATTATAACAAATTCCTATCAACTTTGAAAATCAACATTACTAAGGTAAAATTGCTATTTAATCCCTTGAAAGTGCAATTAAATCTTTAAAAATATTTTTATGAAGGGGCTTCCCTGGTGGCACAGTGGTTGAGAGTCCGCCTGCCGATGCAGGGGAAACGGGTTCGTGCCCCGGTCCGGGAAGATCCCACATGCCGCGGAGCGGCTGGGCCCGTGAGCCATGGCAGCTGAGCCTGCGCGTCCGGAGCCTGTGCTCCGCAACGGGAGTGGCCACAACAGTGAGAGGCCCGCATACCGCAAAAAAAAAAAAAATTTTATGAAAATAATAGTTTGATACCTGAAATAAAACGTGCAGGCTGAAAAATAAACAAAATGATTCTAGCTTCCAACGTCTATCTGTGGTCAACATAATTAGTCTGATGCCTCTGGTATGTTATGGATAGGCCTGCAAATAAATTAAAAGTATTATGAGGGCTTCCCTGGTGACGTAGTGGTTAAGAATCCGCCTGCCAATGCAAGGGACACAGGTTCGAGCCCTGGTCCGGGAAGATCCCACATGCCGCGGAGCAACTAAGCCCGTGCGCCACAACTACTGAACTTGCGCTCTAGAGCCCGTGAGCCACAACTACTGAAGCCCGTGCGCCTAGAGCCTGTGCTCCACGAGAAGCCACTGTAATGAGAAGCCCGCTCACCGCAACGAGAAAGCCCACGCACAGCAGTGAAGACCCAACGCAGCCAAAAATAAATTAAATAAATAAATTTATTAAAAGAAAAATTTTTTTTAAAAGTATTCATTTGTTTACTATAGCAAAATATTCCCTGTATAACTGTTGTGAATACCGCATTGATAGTTAAAATTGAAGTATAATTGACATATTACTTTCAAGTGTACAATGAAGTGATTGAATATTTGTGTATGCATTTTTTAAAATTTTTATTTATTTATTTTTGGCTGCGTTGGGTCTTCGCTGCTGAGTGCGGGCTTTCTCTAGTTGCGGCGAGTGGGGGTACTCTTCACTGTGGTGCGCAGGCTTCTCATTGCAGTGGCTTCTCTTGTTGCGGAGCATGGGCTCTAGAGCGCAGGCTCAGTAGTTGTGGTGCACGGGCTTAGTTGCCCCGCAGCATGTGGGATCTTCCCCGACCAGGGCTCGAACCCGTGTCCCCTGCGTTGGCAGGCAGATTCTTAGCCACTGTGCCACCAGGGAAGTCCCGTGTATGCATTAATTTTTGAGTGCCTCCAGAACCACACACTGGAACATAGAGAGAAGCAAGACACAGACATTCAGCAAGACAAGGAGAGGCTACCTCACTCTGTATGAATCTGCGGCATTCACATCTAAGAGGAAGAATATAATAATGACTTTGCCTTGACTCTTAACTAAGTGTATCTGCTGCTCAAATCCTGCCCACCCTCTGAAGGGAGGGGTTCGTCTCCAGTACTGACAGCAGCACAGCCCACAAACCTTCGTGACTTGTGGACACAGTTTTCTTTTGATTCATAGACACAGGGCAAAGATGTGAAGTATTTCCCTGGGGCTTGAGTGGTGTTACTCATGAGAGTGGATGTTTAGGATTACCAGGTGTGCTGTGCCAATGCCGAGCCCTGGATCCCTAGGGACAGAAGCATTCTCATGTTCTTTAATACATTCGTTTACCTAGTATATGAGACCTGGTAAAGCAAGGACTCAGAGAGGGGGCGCCTTTTGCCTGGGTCTTGCCCAGGTGATGGATAACTTAGCCAAGAGATGCCAATGTGGATGGATGATGGCTAAAGATTACACATTCAAAATAGAAAAGAAACTGAATCATAGGTAAAGAAAGTTCCTTTGTGCAGCTTTCCCTAATCTCTCTTCCTCTCTTATATACAGAATGAACCACCATCCTTTGACTACTCCTATACATAGTTTTTAGTATTACAAATATCACCTTGTAATATATAATTTTTAAAATATGTTAATGTTTGTTTCCCTGGCTGGGTTGAAAACTTGAGAGTCAAGTTGGTATCTTAAGTGTCCCTATGTTTCCTGCATGTAGCACAGTGACTGGTATAGCACAGGCATGTGGGCAGAAGAGGACCGTGTGTGGTAAGAGCTTGTGCTTTGGAGCCAGACACTCCTGAATTTGAATCCTGGTCACACCACTTCCCAGTTGGGTAACTCTGGAAGTTTCTTAACACCCCTAAGCCTCTGTTTATTTACCTGAAAATGGGGATAGTGACATTCCCATCTCCTATTGTTGTTCTGAGGCTTACTTATGAGAGTATGTGTGAAATGTTTAGCACAGCGTTCGTTGTTGTAGTTATTCCATTATTTATCTGAATGGAACCATCTCCTTGCTCTGCCTCATGGTGTTGCCATGCAGACACACCAGGCGGTGGGCACTGGGGCACTTGCAAGGCTATTGCCAGGTGTTATTGTTTGGTCAATTTCTAAACTTAAACGGACACAGCATGTGGAATGCCTGCAGGTCTCTGAGCCGCCTGGGAGGGAGGAAGGATTAAGGAACCCATCTAAGCTAAAAGAGTCCTGGGACACATGAAACGTAGATCTTTGGTTGTCATTCTCCTCCTGGAGGGTGACACTCTCTGGCAAATATTTCCTGCACTCATGGCGTGGTGGTGACAGCCCTGTCCTGAAGCAGCTCCCAACAAAGGCTGAAGAGCCAGAGAGGAGGGTGTAACTTGAGACTTCGCTCCAGAAGGCCTGGAATCTCAGTGGAGATAGCACCAGCCTTTCAGCGCAGCAGACGTTCTGGAGCTCGGCTCCACCGCTGGGATGGCTTACAGGACAGGTCCTGCCTCTGCAGCCTGAAGAAAATGAACGGGCTGTCATGGGCTGGGGTGTTCCTATCTGTCAGCTGACTCTTAATCATCTGCACTGGCCCTGAGAGGCACCTCGGCTTTCCACTGCCCCACCGACCACAATATTTGCTATTTTGGGCCCTGGGAGGCAGGGTCTGCGGAGCCTGTGTTCTATGCCATCAGTGGAGCAGCCGCTCGACAAACATTTGTAAGCTCTGATTCATCTCCGGGCACTGGGCCAGGTGTGCAGAGGACAGAAAGAGTGTAAGAAGGTTCTTCATTCCACGGCTTACACTCTAGTTGGGAAAAGATATGGCTACTATTCAGCTGTTAATGTAACAAATATGCATCCTAAGTGTCAAATTACTGTTTTGGAGGGCAGGGGAAGGACCATAGAGTTGATTGGGGTGATCAACGAGGGAGTCTCAGAGCAAGTAAGGTTTCCTTCCACATTAAGCTGAATCCTTGGCCTTGCAGTTGCCCATCTATCTGCAGGGCCCACACAATCAGCATAGGTGCCACCCCTGCAGTTGCCAGGATTCGGGGGAGATGGAGGGGAGTCAGCATCTTACCCAGACTAGTTTGAGTGTGTCATTCTTCGAGCAGCCTGGGATGAGGTTTGCAGATCACTTCTCATGAACCCCTAGGCTCAGGGACAACACTTAGAAAAGGCAAAACACCATGGGGCAGCTCAAAGAAGAGAGTTCCTGCTGGGGTGGAAGCCACCTGTCAACACCCAACAGTGACTTGGCAGCCATGTGATGGAGCCACCTTGAAATCGCATCTTCCAGCCCCAGTCAAGCCTTCAGGTGACGCAGCCACAGCCAACATCCTGATGTCATCAAAGACCCAAACCAGAACCACCAGCCTAAGCCACCCGTAGATTCCTCACCCACAGAAACTGTGAGAGATAAGGATTGTTTATTGTTTTAAGACACCAAGTTTTGGGGTAATCTGCTACACAGCAATAGATAACTAATGCAGGAGGGTAGACATCTATTGGGTTCATGTGTCAGGATTGGTGAGATTCCCCTTGACATTTCTACTCTCCATCCTCTTGGAAAGTCCTTCATCGTGAGAGAGAGGAAGAGAGAAGCCACGGTGCCCCTCTGTCCTCTGCAGAGCTGGGAACAGAGAATAGACAACCCAGGCTGCCTCTTTGGTTCTCAGCTGTGCTAGCCAGCAATGCTTTGACCATTTCTACCAGGAGTCAGCAAACTTTTCCTTAGAAGGCCAGATAGTCAGTATTTTAGACTTTGCAAGCCATACACAATACCTCTGTTACAACTGCTCAATTCTGCCCTTGTAGCACAAAAACAGCATTAGACAATATACAAATGAATGGGCATGGCTGAGTTCTAATACAGCTTTACTTAGAAAAACAGGTGAGTGATTCATGGGCTGTAGTATTCTAATCCCAGGTTTATACAAAGAAAAAAACACAATTCAGGAAGGTCTGTGGCCAGACAGGCTCAGAGGGCCAGAAGGACATTTCTTATAGAGGAGAGGCTGTTTATGAACTGCCTTACCCTGGGCCCCACTATTGCCTTACCCTTGCTGCAGGAGGCCAAGATATTTATCATCTCTTGCAAACAAAACTACACATGAAGAACATGTAAGGGAGCTTCAGGTTTACTGACAGTCTGGGCATCTGTTAGGTATGTTACCGAGTAAATGGCCACATCTGCTGGAAAAGCTCTTTTAGCCCCTGGAAGAACTGGGTGCCAGGCACTGCTCCGGTGGTTACTGTTTTCACACATAGTACCTCCCTTTTTTCTCATCTCCAATTATTGTTTTATAGCAAATTACCCCCAGACTCAATGGCTCACTCACATGGCTGGCAAGTTGGTTCCTCTCCACAAGGCTGCTTGAATGTCCTCACAACATGGTGACTGGCTTCCCCAATAGCTACCTATCGAGAAGACCAAGGAAGGAGCTCTAATGCCTCTGTGACCTGCTCTGGAAGTCACATGTCGCCATATCCTTTGCATTCTATTGTCCACCTAGGTCAGCCCTGATTCAATGGGAAAGGGACCATACGAGAGCAAGCATACCAGGAGGTAAGAATCACTGGGAACCATATTGGAGGCTGGGTAGAATGAGTGGGTTCTGAGATTAGCGTCAGACTGACAGTAGCCGCTACAAAAGCTTGCCCACTTAAGTTTGGTGGTTGTGTGAGGAGGGGCAAATGGAAGAGACTCATCACCTGTTTGCTCAAATCTGTATAGGTGACTTGTTTTCCCAGGCCCTCAATATTGAGGGCATCAAGGCTTAGGTACCAATGGCTGTGGTTTTCAGCTACATTTGACCGTAAGTTTTCATTATTGGGGTTCTAATACTACCATCCTTGATGCTCTGACATTCCTAAGAGTCTGCAGTAAATGTTTGTCTTTCTGTTTTGGATTCCCAGCATCTGAATACCTTCCTAGAGGAATTTCCCGTTGTGTGAGTCTTGGTAGGGGCAGGTTCCTGTCTGGTTTTTCAGCCTGTCAGTCTTTGATTTACCCTATGTCTCTCCCCAATCCCTTTGCTATTTAAATTAGCTATTCAGTTTCTGTTACTTGAAACTGGGAATCCTGGCTGGTCCTGCATCTCCAGAAGTTACACTCAGAGGAAGGTCATTTGGTGCCAAAGTCACTACATCTCTGCTGTTATTGTAGTAACAGCTGACAGAGTAGAACATAGACCTCAGAGTCAGACAGACCTAGGTTTGAATTCCAGCCCTGCCACTGTAATGCAACAAGTTAACTTTCAACAAGTTATTTAACACCTCTCTACTTGAGTTCCTTCACTCATAAATGAGGAAACATTTAGCTTGCAAGATTGCTATGATGATTAGCACATAGCATTGTGCCTGACACATAGTAGGTGTTTAATGACTGTTCTTATATAGCAAATGATAATGGTGATATAACAAATGATAACTGCTCTTATATAACAAGGGCAGCAATGATGGACACGTGCTGTGCTTCCTCCTCATGTAAATCCCTTTCAGGGTTTCTTGAAGAGGCAAAGTTACTACCACCTGATGACAGGTCTTTGGAACTTGAACTTCTCCATCTCTCAAAAATAACTGCTCTTTAGAATTCTCAAGGGTGGCTCTTTAGAATTCTCAAGGGTGGTAGGGCCACCCTTGAGAATTCTCTAGATCCTTCCAGTAAAGAATTTGCTACACGTCCTCCAGGAACTAATCCAGAGCATGACTGAGAGATACCTCCAGTCCCATCTGCTTTGCAAATAGAACTCTTTGTGGCCTGCCCTGAGACCCTAGAGCATCCAAGATGGGCATGCTACTTCAAGCCCTGTTGTGGTCCTTGCAATGTGGTCCCAGGTCATCCAGACTTTTGGCCTGGGCCCCCAGATAGCTTTGAGGCTACTAGAGACACACTAGATGGAAAGGCACACTCTGAGATGCTCTGCTCTAGCAGGAGCTCTGTTTTCTCCCATGCCTTCTTTGAGCTGTGGAAGCTGTTCTACGGTGTTTCCCCATTTGTATCATGGCTGCTGAGTCAGTGCTGGTTGTTGACACATAGCTTCAGTCCCACCCCATGTGGGCCTCTCCACAGGTTGCTTGAGTGGTGCTGCAATGTGGTGCTGACTTCCCCAAGAGAAAGCACACAGTCATTTTTGTCCACTTGGCTACCTATTGTCGAGGAAGGACTACACACAGTGTGAACACCTAGACGCAAGAGTCATATGGGCCCTTTCGGAGGCTGGATACCACACATCTCATCCCAAATAAGGGCGCTCATGGGTGGTAGAAAGTGTCCTGTACGCAGAGAACGAGATGGATGCTCTTACTGGTCTCTGCATGGTGGGATGGAGAAAACTGGGGGTTGGCAGTCAGGACCTGGGTGTCAGTGCTGGCTCTGCCCCTGGCCTCCTATGGGTCCTTGAATGAGTCATGTCCCCTAGTGGACCGGTAGTTTTCTTTTCTTTTTTCTTTTTTTTTTTTTTTTTTTTTTGCGGTACGCAGGCCTCTCACTGTTGTGGCCTCTCCTGTTGCGGAGCACAGGCTCCAGACGCACAGGCTCAGCAGCCATGGCTCACGGGCCCAGCCGCTCTGCGGCATGTGGGATCTTCCCGGACCGGGGCACGAACCCGTGTCCACTGCATCGACAGGCGGACTCTCAACCACTACGCCACCAGGGAAGCCCTGGACCGGTAGTTTTCTTAACCACAGATAAGAAAGGCTTTTGAACTTGGGTCAGTGTGGCATAGGGGGCCAATCCCTGCCACTTAGCTAGTTCCTTCATCTCTGTGGACTTCAATTTCCTCATCTGTAAAAGTGAGGATAAGAATACCACCTCCCTCCTAAGGTTGATGTGAGGAATAAATGAGCTGGGCTGTGTATTATGCTCACCACGTAGAAGGTGCTCAGTAAATGTTTGCTGCCATTATTAGCACCAGAAGTAGCAACACCACCTCTGGCTTTGAGGTCTCTGATTCCACAATCTGTTCTTAGCCCTGAGAACAAAGGGCTTCTGTACCCTCCCTCCTCCTCCATCAGTTCAGACTCTTGATGCCCTCTGTGGCTGGTTTTGGGCAGCTGCACTCAGGCCTCTGGGGTAGACTGGAGGTGTCTGTTTCCTTTCTCAGCATCTGGTGGTCAAGGCACTTGCAAAGCTGTTACAGCTGAAATCAGGAACCAAGCAACCAGAGCAGCCTCATGCTGAGAGCTGGGGCCAGTCCTTGGGACAACTGTGAATTATGTGATCACAGGGTGGCAGAGATGGAGTGGGTCTCAGACCTCAACTGGTCCCTGATCTGACCAGCCCAGTCCCAGTCTGTGGGGCCACCATCCCTCCTCTCAAGCCCTGTGTGAACAGCTGTCTGAAGACCCACCATTCATGCTTGAGGTCCATGGCAGCAGCCATCAGATGACTGCCGGCTTGAGCCCTGCCTGCCCGAACCCACCCTGTGGCAAAGCCATTGTGTGAAGGCTTCAGCTCCACTACTAGAGATCACATGGATGACATCATCCTATCCAAACCCATTCTCCTCATCGGCCAGGAGCCAAGGCCTCTTCAGGTACCCTTTGGCTCCCGGACTCCATCCCCACACTGCTCTGTTCATTTGCTCAGCTGGCCTGCCCTGCCTCCCCCATCCCCTTCATCACCTCCTCTCCATGACTGCAAACTCCTCTGTACCCTCACCCTTCTCCTGGGACACTCCCTTCTCTCTGCCGGCTGTCCTCTCAGGCCGGGGTTGCCATTCTCACATGCTCTCCTCAGGGTCGGAGGATAAGTCTGCAATCCTCCTGGCTCCCCAGGCCACACCTATACTCGCCTTCATCTTGTAAAACGCCCTGCTCCTTCAGACTCACACCATTCATCCCCCTCCCCATCCCTGATGCTTCCCTGGGCCTTCTGGTTAACCACTCGCTCACTGACCACCTTGGCTCCTGGGCTCCTGGAGTCCCTTCCACCCCAACTCCTTCCTGATTCCTGGGCCCTAAATCATGCATGAGGATTAACTTTTCCAGGATCCCAATTTTGACCTCATTGCCAGGAACACTTGTGTACCTTAGCTACCCATTCTTTTCCCATCACCAAAAGGGCATAACCTCCCAAATTCCAAACCCAAGTATCTCGCTCTCTGGTCATCATTGCCTGTCCTTCCAGCTTACTTCCTCAAGCCCCCCGTAACAATTCTTTGACCTCATGCTGAACCCATGCCTACTGGGCCCAGTTCTTCCCCACTACCCATCAGTGGCTTCACTTCCCTTTCTTTCTGTCTCAGATTCCATGGTCCTTCATTGGACTCACTCCCTTGAACACACCTCCAACTCCCTTGCTCCTCTTGGCGTCCTCTGCCCTTTACCCTCCTTGCAAAAGTGCCTGGCCTTAGTACAGGGCTCTTATGTTTGTAGAGCTTCTGAAGACACATGATTGTCTTTGGACACTTGGGTGGTCACATACGATGTAGGGTAGGGATTCATACTTCTGTCTTATGTACAAGGTACTAAGGCTCAAAGAGGCGAAGTGCCTTTTCTAGATTTGTCCAAAGCTGAGCCTCAAACCCATGTCTCCTGGCCCAAGTCCACCTCACCTCTCAAAGGCAGCCTTTCTAGAATAGGTTGGGATTTGGAGACTTGGTGATGAGGGTGTGAGTGGGAGCAGGGCACCTCAACAGAGGGGAAAGTGTTCCCTAGTGATGACGGGGGCAGGGAAGGCGGTGGTCCAGAAGGAGTGGGACTGTGGTGGTCCTCACAGGCCCTGCAGAGGCTGAGAAATTCTCTCAGAGGCTGTCTTGCAGAGGTGCATTGGTCGTGAAATGCAAAACCAGATGCCATTGGTAAAGCACACTGTCCGAAACAGCATTCCTCCAGCTTCCCAGCCTTCTGCAAATCCCATTTCTTTCCTTGTCAGGCCTCAGAGGCTGAGGGCCCTGCACTGCTCTGCACATCAAAGACACCACCAGCTTTCCTGGCACAGCTCTCAGAGGCTTTTAACCAGCCTCTGACAATAAAATCACTTTTAAATAAAAACCAAGACTCAAGATTCGGCAGAAAAGGGATTAACAGGATCAGTAGGGGGATGACATCATGCTATTTTTGTTGGCACTTCCCCAGCTCAAGTGTACGGAGTCTGGGTGTGGAGGGCGGATATATATATATATTTTCTTTTCAACTGATTTGGCTGCTCTGAGTCTAGGTCTGGAAAATCTGGGGAGCTAGAGGGAGCTAGCAGGGCTCGGGGTGACTCTCCAGCAGCTCAGGGTATCCGCCCGCTCAAGGGGGTGAGCACACTGGGGCTGCAGAGACTGAAGTGGGCCTTCAGCTGTGTCATTTTCCTGGGGCCTCAGGCAATGGGAAAGGAAAGGGCCTATTTGGTGATCAGGCCCTGAACTTAGAGAAAGGTGCCCTCCAAAGTGGGCAAATGTCCTGGTACAACCAGTGGTGGAGACAGATTGACCTAGAGAACCAGGGCCTGGCCCATTCACGCACAGCCCTCTGGGTGATGAACTGGGCCATGCCCAGAATGACAGAGCACCCAGGGCCTTAGGGACCTCTTGCTCCACTGGTTGCCAAACTCAATCTTTTTTTTTTTTTTTTTTTTTCAGTTAAGGAGCTTGGACTTCAAGTGAGGTGCTACAAGTAGCCCATTGCATACCAAAGACTGGAAGAAGATGAGCTGTAAAGGCTTGGAGCCTCCTGGCTGCGCCGCCCGGGCTCCTGAGCTGCCTTGGAATCTAACACCAAACATATAAACTGAACATTTCTGATCATTCATTCAGTGGACACTAAGTCCTGGCCCAATTTCTGATCATTCGTTCAGTAAACACTTACTAAGTACCTGGCCCTTCTCCAGGTGGAGGGGGTACACTGGTGAGCAAAACCAGGCGCATTCCCCGCATTCCCTCACGGGGCTGACGTTTTGGTGTTGATTAATACACATTAAATAAACAATGACACAAATGAATGTTAACTCCCTCCTACACCAACACGTATGAAGAAACTGATTTGTGAAAGTGCCAGATGCTTAGCACTCCAGCCTCTGGACGAGCAAACCTTTCCAACTCGGGCCCGCGTTCCCTCCCACCTAACCCCCAGTACCATCCACACCTCAATGCATTTTTCCAGGTTTAACTTGTGTTTTTCCACCTCCAGGGATGCCTCCTCTCCTCTTTCCTCCTTTCTCTCCACCAGGCATCTCCAGTACCCCTGGAAAGCCCTGGAACAGCCTCACGTGTCTGAGGTCTCCTCCTTTGGAGGTGACCTGCCAGCCCTCCTCAGCACCACTGCTGGGTCCGGGAAAGGGGAGGAGCAGCCGGCACTGGCTGAGGAGCAAGAAACCCGGGCAGGATCCTCATCCTGCTGCCGAGACCTTAGATGAGTCACCCCACGTCACAGAGGAGCCCATGAACTCACCTCAAGTCCAGATTTGTTCGCTCCTCTCAGGTGTGCGCAGCTCCTTACCTTGGGGAAGTCCCTGAAGGCCAGGGTCCATTCTCTCCTTCTCTGTCTTCTCCCAGTGCCTCAAGCTGGTTTGGAGACAAACATGACATTCGTCCATCGACTACACATCTTGTTGGGTGCTCCTGGGCCTGCGTCCCTCCCTCGCTCACTGCTGCCTCCAGCTGCTCGGAGCTTTCTTCTCCTGGGAAGACTGAAGGTGCTCCTTCTGGGGTCTCGTTCACACTCCCGAACATTTGTTGAGCACCTGCTCACCAGATCCTGTGCTAGGGATGGTACTTTCTCTTCCCTTCCAAGAGTATAGGATCTAGGGGAGGAAGCAAGCAACTGAAGCAACCACGACCGTATTATGTGCAAGGCGGGGTCAGGGATGCCACCCAGACATGGGGTCCCTCCCCTCTCCTTCCAGAAGGCAGCATCCTCAAATCTACAGGGGTGAGCAGAAGGGTGGGTTATCTGCCGGTCCTCTCAGGGCCTCCCATAGTATTGGCGGGTCTGCCTCCTGGAACCCTGAGTCACTGGGTGCTTGAGAGGCTACAGGTCCCTCTCCTCTGAGGCCAGTGAATGGATGAGTGTTCCTTTGCCACTCCATCTTACTGGGCTTCCTAAAACAGCCATGTCAGGCTGAACAAGGCATAAGCTGAGTTCTCTACTGAAGAGGTTGCGGCCACTTTGGAATTATAACATAGGAGAAGAACAGTCCTATTTCTTATTAATTTGGACTTGCTCCTGAATTTTAAAGAAAAGGCACTTAAAGTCTCACAAGCGGAGGTCCCAGTGGCATTTGACCTGGTTCACCAAACCCTGAGCTTCTCCCACAGTTTAGCAAGGGTCCAGGTCTTCCCATCTCCACCCAGCTCCTTCGGAAACCTCTCCTCCTTGCCACTAGAAGTTTCTAACTCTCTGGATCCATCCTTTCCAGTCCTTGCTTCTGATACCCCTGCCCTGGGACATCCATTCTAGAGTATTGCCCATTTAGCTCAGCCATCCTGTCCTCTCCAGTCCTTCTCATGGCCCCTCAGATCCTAGGGAACAGCAGGGACCAAGGAAGGAGAAGTTCCATGTCCTGTAGTCTGTGGTCACCAATGGATATGGATTCCTCTCTTTGGATTTCTTCTCAACATTTCCATCAGTGTGAGCTGCATGCATGTGGGTTCGATGATCTAATAGTGCTACTAGGTTATGAATATACTCTTCTCCCCAAAACAGTAATTAATTTGGGGAGATAGTACTGTTTAAGCCACAGAAGAGAAATTTAGCTGTTCAGGGGTGCTGGACATAGCCCATGCTGGCTTGCAAGAGATGACTGTTAAGTCTTCAGGAACTTTGCAAATCAGTTGTTAAACATTGCCATTATTAAAGAGTAAATTATATAAGCTTATAGCTAAATACATTCTATTAAAAACAAAATTTAATAAATACTGAAAATTTGTTACTTCTTAATTGTTTTACGACACTTGACTATCATCTGTGTTCTTGAAGTTACATCTATGGCATCTATCTGGTGCTAACTTCATGGCAAATTATGGCCTAATACACGAGAACAGAACTCTATAGTCTGTGGAGTCAGAGAGATTTGGGTTCAAATCCTGGCCCATCGATGACCAGAAATGGTTTCTTTTTTTCACTTGAGTTTCCTCATCTCTGAAACAGGCTGGTAGCAATAGCACTTACCTCACAGGGTTATTGTGAAAATTAACGGATACAATTATAAGCCAGCTGACACCTGAGAGGAGAGGCAAGCTTCCCTTTGCCTCTCTGGATCCCGTACAGGACAAGGAGGCTGAAGCTGGCTCCTTCCCTGTTGGGTGCCACCCACAGGCGTGGCCCTCGACCCCATGTCACAGCTCCTGTCCTCACAGCTCTCGCCCCTCCCACCTCTTATCCCTTTAGCCCAGGGTGGCGATGGCTCCACACCACCCACCCTGGGGCGCTGCAATCTCCTCCAGACCCTGCCCACACTTTTGTAAACAGCCCCTTTCTTCAACTCTCCTCAAATTAAGTGACATGAGTGTTCAACCTGCTTCCAGTGGGGCCTGATGGAGAAATTTAGCACAGTACCTGGCTCCTAGGACATTCCCCGACAAATGGAAGGAATTATTCACATGAGAACAGAAAACTCTGTGCACTGTTAAAGGGACACCTGGGCATATTAATGCAGCAACACTCACTGATGCAATGGGTACTTACCACATTATTTAAGTTTATTTTTCATTTATTATGAAGCACCCACCATGTGTCAGTCAGCAAGGTCTCTGGGGATTAACTTCTCAGCAGGGGGAGGGAGCTTGCTGGCATTTCCTCTCTCATGACAGCTACAAGCAAACTCTCAAGATGATGTACCAGCCAGAGCTCTCACCCAGAACTGAGGAGTCAGTCATTATCGGGAAAAGTGGGTTCCACTCACTGAGTGCTCTCTGGGGAGGACATACACACACAGGGATATGTGGCTCTGCCAAAATAGGCCTTCTTCTGGCCCGAACCTAGGTGTGAGATCATATGCCAAAGACTTGGGGCATTCCCTAAGGGGAGAGCCCTGGATGGGGGCTGAGGGCTGGGTTCTAACCCCTGTTTAGCTGCTACCTTTCTGTGGGTGAACAGTGATGACCTTGGTTTCTCTTCAGGACTTGGTTTCTTCCTCTGTAAACTGAGATGATTTGTGGACTAGTTTCCTCAGGCTGCTGCAACAAAGTACTGCAAACTGGGGTGGCTTAAAACAACAGGAATTTATTCTCCCACAGTTCTAGAGGCCAGAAGTCCCAAGTCAAGCTGTCAGCAGGGCTGTGCTCTCTGAAGTTTCTACAGGGAATCCAATCCTTCCTTGCTCTTTCAGCTCCTGGTGATTCCGGTTGTTCCTTGGCTTATGGTACCGTCACTCCAATCTCTGTATCTGTCTTCACATGGTCTTCTTCCCTCTGTGTATCCTCTTTCCTTCTTCTAAGGACACCAGTCGTTGGATTTAGGGCCCATCCTAATCCAGTATGATCTCATCCTGATCTTTAACCAATTACATTGCAAAGACTTTATTTCCAAATAAGGTAACATTCTGAGGTTCACGGTGGACATGAGTTTTGGGAGGACACCATTTAACCCACTATAGTTGTATCATAGGTTCTCAACAGTTCTTACCAGTTTTGGCCCTTTGGAAGTTGGTAGGTATGTAGGATTCCCTAGTCAGGCACCTCTCCTTTGCTGGGACTCTTTTGAAAAAGACTGGGTGAGGCAGGATGTCCTCTGAGTTCTGTGGAGGAGAATCAAGAATTATTGGGGGGGTGCGCGTAATTACCACCAGCAGCACTACTGCTATTCAACACCATATCACGTCCCCCTTCTTCCCTCCCCCACTGTCACTACTTGTCACTACTACCCACTCCTCCTCTCCCTCTCCTTCCCCAGCTCTTACTACTGGCCTCTACGGAAGCCCGTCTCTGTGCAAGGCACTGGGCTGGGCACATCCATCATTTCTCGTCCTCCCAGTGGTGCGATGAAATTAGTAGCACTACCATCCCCACTCAAAGTTATAAAACTGAGCCTTCGTACAGCTAGGAAGTGGCAGAACCAGGATCTGCCCACAGGTCTGGCTGATCTGAAGCTCATGCTCTTGCCACACAACAGGATATTTTATTTTTAAAATTTATTTATTAAAAAATTTTTTATTGGAGTATAGTTGATTTACAATGTTGTATCACCTGGATATTTCAGCACCAGGGAAACATGACTCAGTTCTGCCTTTACTTGGGTGATAACTTGTTTTCAAGGTGGACGATGCTTGTTTTCAAGGTGACGTTGTGAAACTGGCAAATGAGTGTACAAAATTTCCCTCTGAGTTGCCTGTTCTCATCTTTTCCTTCCTCCCCATACCCTCAACCCCCATGGTGGAGTCTAGGACCCTAAGGTCTCTTCCGGTCCCTTCAGTTTCTTAGATCCCTCCCTCCCGCTCAGGTAACAGTGTCTGATAACAGCATAAAATGCTGCCCTCACCTTACCCCCAACCCTCCAAGGGTCTCTGAATTTTCATTAGCATGTGGTCCTGTGTGTGTGGAAAGCCATTTTCTTCGCTCATTTTTCCTGCCCTTGTCCCTAATTCCTTCTAAGGGCATGGCTGGGCTCCGCCTATTTGACCAGGATGGACATTGCTGCTGCACTTTCACAGCTTTTATCATAAGAGTGTGTGGTCTGCACTTTTATTACATAGTAGTTCTTCTTTTTACAAAACTGAAATACATACTTTAGCCAAGTCCTAAACAATAATACTTATGGAAACAGGGATTTTGTATATTTCATAGTTTTTCTAATACTTTAAGAACTTTGTTTCTTTGAACCCTAACGTCATCTCCGGTACTCAGTGGTGTTGGAAACACCTTTTGATGACTGATGAACTTAGTGGTGGAACTATGTCCTGCTGCCTGAATGAGGCATCCTCCAAGGATGCCGGGGTTTTTCTTGGGGGATCATATCAGTGACGATCAAGAGCAAAAGTTTGGGGGTTTATACACTGATGTGACTCTTTTGGAAATCAGTTGGTGATATGTATTAAGAGCCATATAACCTTTAACCTTATATTTCTAGAAAATAATTCCTGAGATAATAACTCCCAAAGCAGAAGAAAACTTGATTTCATAATTCCATTTATAATAGCAAACATTTGGACAGCAATCTAAGGTTCCAATGACTGGGACAAATAAATCGTGGTGTGTCCTTCTTTACAGAATATTATGCAACTATTAAAATGATGCTTACTCTATAAAATTAAGTGAAAGAAGCAGTGCATACACACAGATATTAAATACATAGGATAATCATTACGATGTAAAATAAAATATGCATAAAGACTTGCAAGAGATATTGCTAGGTGTTAGCAAAGGTCTGTGGAGAGTGGGACTATAGATATTTCCCCTCTATTTTCTACCTTTTTATTATTTCCAAGTTTTAAAAAGTAAGCTTAAGGATGGGGGATTAAACCACTGATAAGATTATTATCTTATCTTTTATCTTTTATGTATCTTTTATGTCCATGCTCTCAACAGGGGTACTGCCATTGCAGTGATGGCACAAGACATTCAGTTCAAACCAAAGTCTCCAAAAAGAAGATGAGGCATAACGCTGTGTATGAGTGTATGTCTGTGTGTGTGTGTGTGTGTGTGTGTGTGCGTGTGAATGTACATCTGTGTACGTGTGTACAAGTGCGTGTATGAGTGTGTGCATGTAGGGGCATGTTACGTGAGTGCCTCCCAAGGAACACTACAGATCAACAGGGAGTCCCCAGGGAAGGGAGACCCAAACCCAGTCCCTGAGCGGATGGTCCCATCCCAGCCTGCACACCATGGCCCTAGCAGTGCTTGTAAACACATTGTCCTCTAAGAGCAATGCCCAGCCGGACATCTCAAATTACTTCCCAGGGCCAGGGGAGAGAGTGGAGAGATTCCCAGATGTGGGGTGCATCTTTCTGGGTGTCTTCAGGACAGTCCTCTTGGCCATCAAGGTTCTGAATGGCCCTGGTCAACAAGTACCATGGGAGCCCTGAGGTAGGCACTGGGCTAGAAAATAGGCATTGAGATGACATGAACTAATGAGAACAGAATAACCGTAACAACCAAGTAGCTGCTCTTTAGTGAGTGCCTACAGTGCATGTGCAGAAAGTAAATGTGATATAAGTTTTATCCCTTTTAATCTTCATAACCACCCTAAGAGAGAGGGTTATAGCCACTATTGTGTGGATGAGAAGACAGATTCAGAGAGGTTAAGTAATCTCCGCAGGGTCACACAGCTAGGACTCACATTCAGGTCTGGCTGACTCCAACACTCCAACTTTTTCAATGCTGCTGCCCTGACTCCATGGAAGGGATCTAATGCTATTCGCCACCCCCCTCACCGCTTGCTTTGCAGGTCTGTTGAAGCGTTGGGTAATTGTAGGTGTGCTAATAAATCAGGCAGTGGCCTCTGGGGGATACACACCACAAGCGCTGCTCCCACTTGCTCAAGTCAAGTTCACTTTAGCCTCCTCTGGGCTGCCACAGTGCTCAGACGTGGAGAATGCCAGGATCCATGGGAGGTGCTGAGATGCTGATGTGTACACACGTGATCTATTGTGGCCTCATAGGCCAGCTTACACGTACTCTATTAAACAATCATGTTTATTACCTTCATATTAATAAGAAGTATGGTTAGGAGCCCCCCTTTCTCCCTGGCTCCCCCTCACTCATCAGGTTTCAGCCTGCAGCACATACTTGTGGTTAAATATTTAACCCCTAAAGCAGAATAGAAATGATGATGACAGCTGTAATCCCAAACACAGACACACACACACACACACACACACACTCCTTCATGCCATAACAATTTGCTGAAAATGCTGACTTAACCATATTAACTTAATGGCTAGGTTGAAATAATGATAATGATAGTAATAATAACAGAATTGTTTTCAAATTGCTCTGAGCAATGTTGCAACATCAGCTGCCATACTCATTCCCCAAGAAAGAATTTGCATTTTAGGATTCAGTTCACATCAGGCAAATGGCTCCCCAGGAAGGTAAATGCAGTCTTTATTGAGGTTTTTCCTTGCCTAGAGTGAAATCTTACTTCTTTCTGTAAAAGCAGGTAAATGTCAATTTCTAGCCAGGGTTTGGGCCCAAAGTCCAAATTTGCAGACTTCTGGGGGCAGATTGTGAAATGAAATCTGCTAAAAATACTGGGCTCTGACTTAAAGCGTCCTCCTTCAGGGTGGCATTGCATTTTAACTGTGGTTTCAGTGGGGGCCATGACCTGGTAGGAATGTGGCTCTCTGGCTCTTCCCGACACAGAAATGGTGGGCGCTTCTGTGGTACAGCTCTGGAAACCAGAGTGGAGGGCTTCCCTCCAGCCACGGTAGGCAGACCACAGTCTGAAATGCTCCAGGTAATTAAAGACATAGGGTGGAGATGAAAATCCCAATGGTCTTTCAACAAAAACTTACCGAGTGCCTACTGTGTGTGGCTCTAGGCAGGTGAAGAAGACTAGGATGTAGCCCCTACTCTTTAGAGTTTATAGCTATTGAAAAGAAGAAACATGTACACCGTACAGCACTTGTGATCAAAAAGTGCTCCTGAAAAGAGATGCTGTGGGAGCCAAGCGTTAGCTGAGTCAATGACGATTGAACTGGTTCTTAACGTACGAAAAGAAGTTCACCAGATGAGGGTCAGGGTGCATAGGCAGTTGGAGGGTATGCAGGGGCGGATGGCGTTCCAGACAGAGGCAACAGTGTAAGAGAAAGCAGGGAGGAATAAAAGGTATGTGAGAGTAACATGTACACACTATTAGATAGAAATAGATAACCAACAAGATCTACTATATAGCACAGGGGACTCTACTCGATATTTTGTAATAACCTATAAGGGAAAAGAATCTTAAAAAGGATAGAGATATATATGTACGTATAACTAAATCACTGTGCTATACACCTGAAACTAACACAATATTGTAAATCAACTATACTTCAATTTTAAAAAAAAAGGTATTTGAGAAATAGTCTTCTCTAGCACTACTGTAACTCCACCTGCTCTAGTTTTCAAGGCTTCCGTCTGCTGTCTGAGCCCCAAGATCTTGGCATATCGCTGTGCTATGGAGATGCCCGTGGGGTGGTAATGGAATTTATGTTGCTCTTTGCTATGTAATACTTTGCTGTTATTCAGTTATAAAATATTTTAAAATTTCCATGATCATTCTTCCTTTGACCCATTAATTATTTAGAAATCTACTTAGGAATTTTCTTAACACGTGGGTTCTGTGTGGAAAGGTGTTGGTTACTGACTTATAATTTTATTGTACTGCGCAGAGAATTAATTGTATATTATCAATTCTTTAGTGCCTTTGTGGCATATGGTACTGATTAATTCCTATAAGTTTTACTTGAAAAGCTATTTATTCTTTATTTATGAGATGCAAGGGTCATAAATTTAACCTGTAGTTCAAATCTTCTATATCCTTCCTAATTTTTGTTTGTTGGAACACTTTCTGAGAGAAGTGATTAAAGTCTACTACTGTGATGTGGATTGTCAGTATTTCCTTATAATGTTGTCAGTTTTTGCTTTATGTATTTTGAGGCTATGTTATGAGTATAGGTTCAAGATAGTTATATTTTTTGGGTGAACTGTTCCCTTTATCAAGACCTTCTTTATTGCCAAGTTTCTGTCTTAAGGTCTATTTTGTTTTGAATTAATATTGCTAAATCAACTTTCTTTTAGTTAATACTTACCTGGTGTATTTTTTGCTAATCTTTTGCTTTCAACTGTCTTCTTTCTTTGTCTTTACATGTATATTTTGTGAATAGCTTTTAGCTAGATTCCAGTGCTTTGACCACTGCCTAGAACATAGTAGATAATTATTGCTTGAATGAGTGAATGGAAAAAAAAGTAAATCCAATCTGAAAATTTGTTCTTTAGCAGATGAGTTTAATCTGTTTATATTTGTTTTGTTTACTGATATATTTTAACTAACTTCTACCACTTTTTGTTTTCTAGTTACTTGTGTCTTTCCTTCTCTCTCTCTCTCTCTTTTTTGCTTTATTGTCTTCCACTGGATGGGTTAAATATGCTTTATTTCATTCCCTTTCTTCTAGCTTCAGAATGATTCCTTTTCTCTTTAGTTGAACAATGGCACAATCACAATCACTGTTACCAAGAAGAAAATAGGGAACAAAAGAATAACAACTATATATTGGCTGTCCTGTGATGGGCATCATGCTAGACATTCACTGTGTCCTTTGATCAGCACAAAAGCCCTATAAGTTCAATATAAGTATCCACATTTTACAGACAGGAAAATGGAGACTCAGAATTAAGTAACCCGTCCAAGGCCCCACAGCCAGAGACCAGCAGATCTGGGACTGGAACCCATTCTGGGTGATCCTGAAGGTTATGCACTTGCCCCTGCGGGCCACACTGCTGAGAAAGGCCAACCTCAGATTGCTGCAGGACAGTTATTATGGTCTTTCTTAGTCCTCACAGCTGTATTCTGATCAGCAGACCTTGTTATCTCTGTGTCCCAGTGATAACTCAGAAATGGAAATAAATGAACACAGGCCCGGGTACAAGTTCTGAGCAAGAGAAAGTCAAAGGCTGAGAAGAAACAGCTCTTAAAACCCTCCAAAATGAAATCTTCCATAAGCTAGATGACTCCTGTCAACGTTTTTAAAAATATCTCAGAATTGACCACTTAGTTTGGGAATGCTTTCTCTTTTCCTAGTGGATGGTTGTCCACAGCCAGAGTCCCTTAATAAGCAGATATAAAGTACTGTCCTTCTTGCCACTATCTCAAAACACTGCTCTTTGAGTATCTGTTCTTTCTTTGAGTATTTGATTTCCTCCCTCTGGTAAGAAGGGCCACACAGTCAGTGTTGTAAGGAAAGTTAGGACGGAAGCTTCTGAGGCAGTATTGCATGCAGTGAGCCTTTGATGAGGTCACCCATGGAGGAGGGAGGTGCCATGAATCAGATTACCCACAAGCCCCCTAGCTCCCAGCGTCCGATTACAGTAAACAATGCTCAGTGGAATGATAATCTTGGTGTTGAATGCCCCACTGATTTTGCAGGGGTACAGGTGCATCTTTGTCTGAAGGACTGGCAGTTCCTTTTCAGGATGAGAGCGTGAAAGAATGTGACCAAATTCCTGAAATACCTCTGAGGGATCACAGGCATGCCTAGTAACTGCACTGGTGCAGCCTGGGGCTGGCCAGAGGGCCTTACTGGGCCCTGCTTGGGATTTCATCTCCAGTGGCAGCACGTGAGGGAGACTGGCTTTTGAGAGGCATTTTTCAAAGTGCAGACCAGCTGAATCAGAATTGCCTGGTTGGGGGAAGGGAAGAAGGTGTGCTTTTTAAAATGCTAATCTGGGGCCCCATCCTAGACTTACTGGATCAGAATTCAATAGGGGACCACAGGAATGTGCATTTTCAAAAAGTGGCCCAGGTGATTGTGGCACTAAGTCTAAATTGTTCTTCAAGGGCTCTCTGCAGTGCCCGAAGCTTCCTGTGGGGTCACCGGGCTGGTGCAAGCAGGCTCGTGGGAAGTGGCCATGAGTCTGAAGCACCAGCTTTCCCTTTGGCTTTCTGTGTGACCCTGAGCAAGTCGCTTCATCACCCTGGGCTTCATTTCTTTGCCTGTTATATAAGAGCCTCTAGAGCTTTTTAACGGAGGGACCAGGCCAGAACTAAGAACTCAGGTCTCCATTTTGACATATGAGTTTGAAGTGAGAGCAGGACTTCTGAAAGGAGATAATACTTACAGCTAATTTTTATTGTGTGCTTACCGTGTGCCAGGCACTGTTGGAGAAATTTATGTGTATGAGCTCGTTTTCTTTTCCCCACAGCCCAAGGAGGTAGGTACTTTCCTATTCCCATTTTACAGATAGAAGAATTGAGGCAAAGAAAAGTTAAGGTGACATAGGAGGTGGAACTGGTTCCAAACTCAGACGGACTCTGGAGTCCTTGTCCTTAACAACAAGGATACACTGCTCTCAGCCATAAATGTCCTGCTGGCCATCGAAAACACCAGGCACAGCTAATAGGCCTGCTCATCAGACAAATGTGGCAGTTGTCTAAACAGAGGTGACAGGTGCAAAGATAGAGAAGTGTGGAAGGAGCACCAATAAACACCTGTGACTTACCAACCCAAGGTGACACAGCCTTACCCACTTCTACAGGATTGTAATTGTGACTCAGATGGTAAGAATTTATAGCATCATGACAGGTGGGAGGGGCATCTGGGCAGGAACAAGGGCCCATCCTAAAGCCCGCCCCTCCCACCCCCCACCACCTCCTGCCCAGCACACTCCGGGGATAACGGCTCTAACTATACCCTCTCCTTCATTGAGATCTGAGGGCACAGATAGGTCCTGGCTTGTTCCAAAGCTTCAAAGACGCATTCGGGAAGTTACAAAATGACCACGAAGCCACACCCCCTTCACAAGAGGAGACTTGGCTAGCACATAACACCAGGGCCTAATTTGGCCTCAGGCAGAGACTGGGCCAGGATTTGATTGTGGGTAAAGCAAGTCCCGGAAGAAGGTTCAGTTACAGTGAGTGCTGCTTCCTGTTCCTCGATGAGTGAGGGGCTGGATTTTCCGTGGAAGTGAAGAACATTGCTGGGGATGGACATCATCCTGGGGCTTTCTCATCCCTGCTGCTCTCCCCATGGGGAGGGAGGGATGCCTTGCATGGAACCCAGGGATCTCAGGGAGCCAGACCAACCTACTTTCCCACCCCCTTCCTCAGCCTTTGCATTCCAGCCACATCTGTGCCCTTTTACACCTTGCTGTCTTTCCTCTAATTTAAAAAAAAATTAGAATACCTCTTCTGGGACTTCCCTGGTGGCGCAGTGGTTAAGAATCTGCCTGCCAGTACAGGGGACACAGGTTCGTGCCCTGGTCCGGGAAGATCCCACATGTCGCGGAGCAACTAAGCCCATGCGCCACAACTACTGAGCCTGTGCTCTAGAGCCCGCGAGCCACAACTACAGAGCCCGCGTGCCACAGCTACTGAAGCCTGCGTGCCTGGAGCCCGTGCTCCACCACAAGACAAGCCACTGCAATGAGAAGCCCGTGCACAGCAACGAAGAGTAGCCCCTGCTCGCTGCAACTAGAGAAAGCCGGCATGCAGCAAGGAAGACCCAACACAGCCAAAAACAGATGGATAAATAAATTTATAAAAAAAAGAATACCTCTTCTTACTCTGGCAGTCTGACTGCACTTTCTCATCCTTCAAGAACTGGCTCAACTCCTCTGAGGAGTCTTCCAAGACTGCAACACTCACCTCCCCAGAAGAGTTTGCCTCTCCTCAGAGCTCCCATGGCAGCGGTGGTGGACCACTAGCACACACTTGTCACTTGGCATTGCTAATCGCTTCTCACATGTCCTTCCCACGGGACACCAAGCTTCCGAGCTTCTCCATGGAGAGCGGTCTGAATCACACTCCGAGAGAAGCTCTTGGTCTAGACTCACACAATTTTGTGTTCCCAATGCCTGGTGAATGCTTAGGAGATGTGGTTCAATCAATGAACACCTGATTCAAGAACAGGGTCTGAATTTCTGGGAAAATGGGCCTGTAGTTTACAGGGACCTCAGGATTTTATCCTGGGTGTAGGGAAGAACAGATGCCTAGAGAGACTGACCAGATGCCGTGAAGCTCAGGACTCTAAACACGTGTATTTCTCAAAGAAGTGCCAAACTCGGGTGCCTCTAGGCACCCCTGGCCCACCCTGCCATGGCCACATCTTCTCCTGCGTCCCCAGTCTTACAATAACTCACCGTCTTCTTGCCTGTGAGTCAAGGTCTCTCCCTTTGTTCCAGTCCTGGAAATCCCTCCACCTCTTCTAGGAAGCCTCTCTTGCTGAAATGGGATGGGGGAGACAATGTGAGCTTTCCCAAAGCTCCAAAGTGAAAGAGCCTTCCCCTCCCTGGCGTTTCAGATTAACTGGCAGAGGGAGTACAGGGAAGCCCAGAAGAGGCCAGGTTTTGCCTCTTAGCCCCATTGTAGCAGCTGAGTCCCTAAACTCTTCATTAGGATCACCTGGGCCATTTGTTAAATATACTGCTTCTCGGATCCCTTCCGGACCTGCTGCATCAGAATCTTCAGGGCAGTGGCCTGGAACCTCTATTTTTCACAAGTACCTTGGGTATTTTTGTTTTTTAAACACCAGACAAGTTAGAAAAACACTGTGTTAGAGTTTAGGTGCCAAACATAAATAAGCTTCTGTGAACTCATTATGTGAAAGTGCTATGTATTAATCATCTTCGTAGTGAAAATTTGTTGAGCACTTATCATGTGCTTGGCACGATTTTAAGCCATTTATATATATTAACACATTTATTCTCTATAACAACCCTGTGAGGTAAGTACTATTATTATCTTCACTTAACAGATGAGGAAATTGAAGCACAGAGAAGTGAAGTAACTTACCCAGGGTCACCCAGCTGGGAAGTAGAGAGCCGGGATTAAAATCTAAGCAGACTGGATCCCGAGTTTATGCTCTTAACCTATGACACACAGAAGATTAGCATTACTAGAGCAGGGGCATGCTGCTACATGCTGTAGACGATGAGCAAACATTCACTGAAAGGAGAAATTGGAAACAGACATAATGGAATGTTTGATTTATTACCCTTTCCACTCAGAGACGGCCAGTTCCCTGCCATCAATAACTTGTTCACTTTTACAACATCCTAGGGGAGCAGCCCTGGAGTCAGCAGTGCTCTTTTGATTCTGCAGTCGAAGAAATCAGGCCAAGGAGGACCAATAGGCAGACTTCTGCGGGGACACCCACCTCCATCCAGCTGATGGCTGGGGAGTCTACCATCTAACGCTCTGCATCCACAGGCAGGGTTTCATCTGTGGGTCCTTTTTCCCATTACATCATTGACTTAAGGCCAGAGGGATCTAGTGCAATAAATACTTATGGAAATATGTAAATCAGATAACAGTAGTGATAACCAACCAATAGGATGACAGTCCTAAAGCTGGCTTCTGTCACCATAACATCTCACTCTCTGGCATCAGGTAAGCTGGACTGTATCGCTTTGGGACCTTTGGTCAGTGTCCCTGTCCACCTCCTCTCATGGCCCCTGGCAATCCAGATGAATTCCAGAACATGTTCCAGTTGCTGCAGGCTGGGGGAATCACCCCCGCCCTAGGAAAGCATCAGGGTCTTGGGGCAGGGCAGGTTCAGCTGCACAAAGGCGCATAATACCACGTGTCTGCGCAGAGACTGCAGGACTTCTTTTCCTTCTCTGGGTCACTGAGAAAATGCCCGAGGGGAGGTGAGAGGTGGGTGGGGCGGGGGGGAATGAGCTCCCCAGCTGGGCTGGCACCTGCTCTGCTCCAGGCCCCGGCCTCTGTTGGGCTGTGTACCTGGAGCCATTCTGGCCACGGGCAAGCAGCAGGATATGAGTCTCTTCTTACTCCCCTGAGATATCCGAGGCAGGGGTGGGGAGAGAGAAGGTAGTCTCACCAGTGAGAGCTGACCTACCTTTGTACACCAGGCCCAGCCCTAACCCAGCAGATGGCTGCCTCTGTGGTGTGACTGAACAGAAACCCGAAGGCCCACTGCACCTTGGCTCTCTCTGTGCCTTATTTGTCACCGTTATGACCATTAAGTCCTCCCTGAGAAGGCCCCTTTTAAATGCATCCTTAGGATCCGAGAGTGAAGCTTTTCGTGGTGATGAACCCAGGAGCACATCTCAGCCCCCATGTTAGGTAGCTGGGATGGAGCAGATGTGGGTGCTTAGAATGGGACCAGCAGAAAGGAGCTGCAGGGATGCAGGAGGAAGGCAGGGGAAAGAGAAGTAAAGGAGCAGAATTAGAACTTCACAACTGGGTCCCTATACTGCCCCAACCTTTCTATCAGAACACTGGTTTATAACTCTGGTTGCACATTACAATCAAGTGGGACACTTAAACGTACCCATGACTACCCCCTCCCACCAAAACCCAGCTTCTGACTTCAGCGGTCCAGGGCACACCTGGCACCAGTATTCTTTATGGCTCCCCAGGAGGTTCAGATGTAAGCCAGGGGTGCCCCCCGCCCCCTGCCTACCCCCATCTTGAGGGTGTCTGCCGGCCTCACACTCTGGCTGCTGCACCATTTACTCCTAGGCTAAAGGTGGGCCCAGCTTCAGTCTGTGGAAAAAAGCAATTTCTTCAGCTCTCTCTCTAATTGCTGAGCTAAAGACCTCCACATGGGACTTCCCTGGTGGCGCAGTGGTTGAGAGTCCTCCTGCCGATGCACGGGACACGGGTTCGTGCCCCGGTCCGGGAAGATCCCACATGCCGCGGAGCGGCTGGACCCGGGAGCCGTGGCCGCTGAGCCGGCGCGTCTGGAGCCTGTGCTCCACAACGGGAGACGCCACAACAGTGAGAGGCCCGCGTACCGCAAAAAGAAAAAAACAAAACAAAAAAACCCCTCCACATGGAGAGAATTTGCAGCCCTGAAGTTCTGTGAATCTAGCCTATGAGCTCCATGACGACAGGGACCACACCTGCCTTGTTTTCCTGGGACCTCAACACCTCTTAAGAATGGCTGTTTCTTATCAGAGTGCTAGGACAGCTACTCATGTATTCCTGAAATCTTTTGATTTGGGAAAGCTCATTGCTGCAAGTGATCCTTAACCTCCTCAATAGAAAAATGGGTTTAGCAACAATGAAGTTTACCTCACAGTGTCGTGACGATCAAGTGGGGTTGGTATGTGAAAGAGTTTTGGAAAGTCTGATTCAGCTGCAAAGTGTTTCATTGCCTCCTTGCTCTACCACATGAGCTCCTATTCATCCTTTTAAACCCTTTTCAAATGTCACTGCTCTGTGAATTCTTCAGAAGATTAACCACACACCATACACATAACTCTATAAGGCACTTATCACTTTCTATTCAGTGTGATGTTAGTCAATGGCTACTGAGCTCTTCTTATGCCAGGCACTGGGCAAAAGGTTCGCTGCAATGATTTGATACTTGTTCATCCCCAGCACAAGAATCAGAGCTGCCGAAGGGCAGAGGCCATACAGTAAATCTATCTATCCCCCGCAACGTCTAGAAGGGTTTTGCTTCTGGGAACTTTTTAGCAACTAAGATTATGTGTTTCTCAGTCTTGAGTATCTCTTGGGTATTTATAGAAAAAGTGGGATTTTGGAGTTGGGAGGAGAAGAGAGAGCAAAGGGGATGGTGAGTGGAAATAGACGGTTTCAGGATGCAGGACAAGGGATGGAGGAAAAGTTACCTAGGCCACATAAGGTCACTTGAGTTGAAGAGTCAGGCTGCTTTGGAGTGAAGACATCACTGGCGGAGGGCCCAGACCATGTAGTCCCGTGAACTGAGGAGAAGATCAAGGAAGAACCAGTCAAGCTTGGAGGGAAGGTTAAATAAAGACAACCCCGAACTGGATCCTTCTGAAGGTTGAGTTTTTCTGCATCCTTGAGATCCCAAAGGGACCCAGTGGAGTGAGACAATGTCTCAGAATCATGAAACTGAAAGGCATCAACTTTAATTGGAAGAAACAATAAGTATCTTATTGTGTAGGGTAGCAGCAACAGAGTTTAATTGATTATAAGCCTTTGATTAGAACTTCTGATGGAAGAGGTTTCCAGCGAAACCAGTGTCAACACTGACAAAGACAGTTTCCAAAGTGCATGCCTCAGACATGAGCTCTGCAAGATGTTAATAGGAATTATGTCAGATAGGGATTCGTATGGTCAATCAGTTTGGGAAATGCTGGGTTATGCGAATTTAAACCCAAGTTTCTCTCTTTTTTCTCCTTTTAACCCCAGCTTGTCTCAGAATCTTAAAATGGGAATATACCTTGTGAATCTCCAAGAGGGATATGTAGTATTTTCTAAATTAGTTTTAACACAGGACTTCCCTTCTCTTCCTTTTTCTGTAGCACAATTCATAGCAATAGTGTTCCATAGAACAGACTTTGGGACACGCTGCTGTAAACTAATCTCACTTGTTCATATGGCAGCTGTACAAATCCTAAATAGAACATCAATGAATCAAATTCAAGAGTACATTAAAAAATTTCTCCAGGAAGGGCTTCCCTGGTGGCACAGTGGTTGAGAGTCTGCCTGCCGATGCAGGGGACATGGGTTCGTGCCCTGGTCTGGGAAGATCCCAACGGGAGAGGCCACAACAGTGAGAGGCCCACATAACCGCAAAAAAAAAAAAAAAAAAAAAAAAAAATTCTCCAGGATAAAGTAGGTGTGATCCTAGAAATATAAAGATTACTTTAGTGCTAGGAAATTATAACGGTAATTTCTAATATTAACAAGTAAAGTAAGAAAAATATGATAATCTCAACATATTATGAAAATATATCTGAGAAGTTTCAATATCCAATCTCGATTTAAAAGACTAAAAACTGGGCTTCCCTGGTGGCGCAGTGGTTGAAAGTCCGCCTGCAGATGCAGGAGACATGGGGTCGTGCCCCGGTCCGGGAAGATCCCACATGCCGCGGAGCGGCTGGGCCCGTGAGCCATGGCCGCTGAGCCTGCACGCTGGAGCCTGTGCTCTGCAACGGAAGAGGCCACAACAGTGAGAGGCCCGCGTACCGCAAAAAAAAAAAAAAAAAAAAAAAAGACTAAAAACTAAGATTAGAAAAATAGTTCCTTAATCGATTGAAATAATCCATAGTAAATTAAGAAAAATCACTGATTTTACTGATATTATTTAACATGGTTCTTAAAGTTGTACAGTGACTCACAAAATTATACATATGAAGGAGAAGATAAAATTATTATTTGCAGATGGTATAATTATCTTCCTGGGAAAAGGAGGGAGTCAATTGATAAAGTATTAGAATTATTTAAAGAGTAAGGGTTAGATGCAGGATAAGTTTTCCAAGTCAATAATTCAAATCAGAAGCATGTAAAGAAGAAAGATCCCAATTTCCAACAAAAAATTAAAAATATTAAGAAACCTCAAAAAGAACATGTAGGACCCATCTGAAGGAAATCTTTTCACTTTACTGTAACATATTAAAGAAGATCTAGGTCTGACATACAATATTTCTGGACGGAAAATTCGAATGTTGTAAAAATGCCAATTTTACCCAATTAATTTATAAGTGCAATAAACTTGCAACCCAACAAGCAATGGCTTATTTATCACAATGAATCTAAAATTCACCAGGGGACTTCCCTGGTGGTACTGTGGTTAAGAATCCACCTGTCAATGCAGGGGACATGGGTTCGAGCCCTGGTCCGGGAAGATCCCACATGCCGCCGAACAACTAGGTCCGTGCATCACAACTACTGAGCCTGCGCTCTAGAGCCCACGAGTCACAACAACCAAGCTTCTGTGCCACAACTACTGAAGCACGCGTGCTTAGAGCATGTGCTCCGCAACAAGAGAAGCCCCCCAATGAGAAGGCCGCGCACCGCAACGAAGAGGAGCCCCCGCTCGCCGCAACTAGAGAAAAGCCCGTGTGCAGCAACAAAGAGTAGAAGCCTGCGTGCAGCAACAAAGACCTAATGCAGCCAAAAATAAATAAATAAATTAAAAATTCACCAGGAAGAAGAAAGAGTTAAGAGTGATTTTTAAAATGTTTTAAAAAAGTGATGATGGAGAATTCGAGCCATCAGGGATTAAAGTTGATTATAAAACAATAATAATGTCAGCACTGTGGTACTGAGGGAGAACTGGCAGTCACAGCAATGCAACAAGATAGCGTTGAAACAGGCCCTAGAATGTATATATGTATGATATATCCATGCATGCATATACGCATATACATTAAGACAAAGAACTGGAAGGAAATAAAGAGTTAATGGAGGTTTGTCTGGGTGGTTGGATTACAGGTTTTGACTTTCTTCTTTATATTTTTTGTACTTTTCACATTTTCTGTGATGTACATGTGTCAATTATCTAATCATAAAACAATAAACCTTGTGTGTGTGTGTGTGTGTGTGTGTGTGTGTATGCGCGCATGTGCGCACAGGTGGACAGGTGCATGCTTAAAGAATGCACTCTCTTCAATATGGAAATCCCCTGGGACAGAGTCCCCTTTTTGCTGCCATGCCCAAATCTCTGTCTTTCTGGTGTGAGCAGCTTTGAGTGAGGAGGAGGTGCGACTGAGGAGCAGGGGTGAGGGTGACAGGGCCTCTGAAGGGAGGAAAGGGTGCAGAGCAGAGCCAGCAGGGGTGGTGGGGATGAAAGCTGCCAGCTTCGCAGTTTTGCCCGAAGCCAAGAATTATGAAGTCAAGAAAACAACAGAAAGTAGAGACCTATTTGTCTTGGCAGAGGAGCTTTGCTCTGAGGTTGTAACAGTGCCCTGAGAGTTAAGTGATGGCGAGTGGAGAAAGAGATCTTGACTTGATCTGCAAAAACTGTGCCCCGGGATTTCAATAAAGGCCCCAATTGAAAAGATTTGGTGGGATATTTGTAGAAAAGTTGGCCCTAAACCTGGGTGGGTGCTAGAGTTGCTGGTAAGTACCCGTGGTCACCTGCAGCTTTCTGACTGAGGAATTGCTCTGAGAGCCATCAATGGGGATGGAGAGATACTATAGAGACCCTTGTTACTATGGCAGCTGCTCAGAGGACCACCCTTCATCTGCCCAGGAATGGCACGCTATGCTGAGGCAGGACAGCTATGGAAGCAGATGGACCTGCCTTCAAAAGTCCTGCCTTATCCACTTGCTGGGTGACCTCGTGCAAGTTCCTGAAACTTTGCTGGCTGCAACGTCTCCCTCTGTGGAATAGAGACAGTCACCCCTATTCCCCTTTACCTCCCAACTGGGACTTTCTGTAACGTTAGTTAGGAATTCAAATTTGGGTCAGAGGGAAAGGAAGAAGAAAAATGAAAAGCCTAAGTAGCATTTGAGCAAAATTTCTCTCTGTGACCCCAAACAGACTTTGTTAAGTGCTGTAATTTCTGGAATGGCAGCCCTGGAGGTGGTGGCCAGGCAGTCATTTGAGGGTGGGAGTAGGTAAGAAGGGAACACTTGGGACACTGCTTCTGGATCACAGGACACTGGGCTATGCTGCCCTTTGGTTAGAGAACCACAGGCTTTCAGAATCGGTGGGGGAGGTCTCAGTCTAACAGCGAGAGAGGAGGAGCTCAATAACTGGCAGCCAAGATCATGCACTGAGTTAACGTAGATGCTTAGATGAGGCCCCAGCATCGGGCTCTTTCCTTGTCCACCCCGTGTGCCTTTGGTCTGGGAAAAATCACATAAAGATGCTGTCATCACAGTGTGGCTTCCTGTTCCTTTCTCTTGGTTGCCTGGGACTATTATTTTAAGTGCCAAAGGAAACATTCATGAGAACTTTGAATCTTCCTTGATTTTAATTTTCTTTTGAAACACAATTTCAGGGAAATACCTAAGTCAAGACGGCTTTGTAGGACGATCCTTTCAGGATCTTCTGTTCTCAAATGCTGAGTAAAGACAGACTAGAAATAAGAGAAAACCAAAAAAGGCACGGGAACACGTGGATGTAAAACATCCCAGTGTTCAATGAACAGCACAGGACACATGTATACACACTACTATATATAAAATAGGTAACCCACAGGGACCTACTGTTAAAGCACAGGGAACTACATTCAGTATCTTGTAATAACCTATAATGGAAAAGCATCTGAAAAGGAATCTATCTATCTATCTATCTGAATCAATTTGCCGTACACTTGAAAGTACACCACAACATTGTAAATCAACTATACTTCAATAAGGAAAAAAAAAAACAGCACAGGACACAAACCTGTGAGTGGGGGTAGGTGAGGCTGGGGCATGGGGCTCTGGGCCTGAGAGCAGAAGACGAAAACTGGCCATTTTGGCTCCTTTTGACATAATGGGGAGTAAAAGCACCCCAAGTCAGGTAGGGACAAAGCCAGGCCCCCTATGTGGGACCAGAGAGCACCCCCCTACCTGTGAAATGAGACTGAAGGGAAGCAATGGCCATGGCCTGGGCGGCCACCGGCCACAAGCTGCCGTCCAAGGGAGGGAGAAGGAAGCAGACCTGGCCAGGTGGGCAGGTCAAGGGCAATGCCAGCACCTTGCCAGAGTCTCTGCCCCCGAGAGAAGCCAGAACCATCAGTAGTAGACTTGGTCGTTAACTGGGGCCACTGGGTCAGAAAGGAGGCAACACCACGGCGACAGAGAGGGGGGAACAGAGAGGGAGGAAGAACGCACAGTGAAACACAGCAAGCTCCAACTCCAGAGCCACCTGCAAACCTCAATTCCAAACCAGGAGGCAAGGGGATGCCAGGAAAGACGGTCACCAAAATCAGCAAACAAGTGTTTCAAAGGGATATAAGGAGAAAGAAAGTTGAAAACCCAAGACATTTGTAAAACAAAAAGCAGGCAGACAGGAGGCAAGACCAGCTGGGTATGAAGAAAAACCAGCTACAAATTCTGCTAATGAAAATGTAGTTACTGATAAACTCAATAACTACTGTCAGGTTTAGTTGGGTACAGTTGAAGAAAGACTAAGACAGAAGAGAGCACCGAGGACCTCTCCCAGAGTGTCACGAAATATAGTTTTTTATTAAGATTTTATTTTTTAAATAAATTTGTATATTCTATTTATTTATTTTTGGCTGCATTGGGTCTTTGTTGCTCTGTGTGGGCTTTCTCTAGTTGTGGCGAGCAGGGGCTACTCTTTGTTGCGGTGCCCAGGCTTCTCATTGCGGTGGCTTCTCTTGTTGCGGAGCACGGGCTCTAGGTGTGCGGGCTCCAGTAGTTGTGGCACATGGGCTCAGTAGTTGTGGCACGCAGGCTTCAGTAGTTGTGGCTCGTGGGCTCTAGAGCACAGGCTCAGTAGTTGTGGTGCACAGACTTAGTCGCTCTGTGGCAGGAAGGATCTTCCCGGGCCAGGGATTGTACCCGTGTCCCCTGCATTGGAAGGTGGATTCTTAACCACTGTGCCACCAGGGAAGTCCCCACAAAACATTCTTAAAATGGGAAAGAGAATGTCTGAGATGTGTAGGCTTAACTGAGAGACGCTAATATATATACAACTGGATAGGAGTTTCAGAAGATGAGAACGGAGGAAATGGAGAAGAATTATTTGAGGAGATCATGGCTGAGAGTTTTCCAGATTTCAAATAAACACATACTGAGCAACACAACGCAGGGCTCCACCAGGTGGGCCTGCGGGGAAGCTCACCTCTTCCTTCAGTGGATGTTGTTACAGGCACTATCTCATCTAATGCTCACAGCCACCTTCTGGGACAGATGTGACAGTTCCTGTTTTCAGACGAGGAACCTGGGAGACCCAAGGGTGGGCAGGCTTGCCTGATGTAATTTGGTCACAAGTGGTGGAGCTGATCTCAGGCAGAAATCTCCAAGTTGAGACAGGGTGACCGGCTTGTCTTGGTGTGGCCAGGACCGTCCTGGTTTTAGCACAGAAGGTGCCATGTGTAATGGAGCCCTTCAGTCCCAGGCAAACTGGGATAGTTGCTCACCCTAGGTTAAGTGCATGGACTTTGGAATTTGATAGACCTCAGGATGAGTTCCATTTCTTCACTTCCTGACTGTGTGTCCCTGCGCAAATTATTTAACCACTCTAAACCTCAGAGTATTATCTGTAAAATGGTAATAATAGAGCCAACGTGCAGATTCAATGGTGATTCACTTACAGCTCTTAGTCCTATACCTGGCACCTGGCAGGCACCCAATGAATGGTAGCTGTTGTTATTTATATCATTATGTGGACAAAAACGTTGCCTGCCATTCCGGTAAACAAGGAAAGTGTCCCGCCACCTGCCACTGCAACCAGCCCTGATGGTGCACCCTGAGGGGAATTCAGGATGGAGAAAAACAGGATACTGGCCCTAGATAGTTAGGATGCTTATCAAAGGAATAATTTCAGTGAGCCCAGACTCTTGTATCTTCCCACACATAGAAAAGCATTAAAATCATTAACTTGAGATATTTGTTTTTGTCATTAGAAGTAAACTTTGGCTCTTCAACTACATCAAAAACTCCTACGTATCCTGGTTCCTCCCTTACCTCTTTGGAACAGTTTCTCAGAGCTATCTGAGAGGCTGATTCCCAGGCTATAGTCCTCGGTAAGGTCTCCAAATAAAACAGAACTCTCAGCTTTTTGTGTGTGTGTGTGTTTTTTCAGTTGACAATTACTACACAATTTGTATGTTTCCCACTATGATGCTCCACCTGTATAGAGCAGGGCCAGCTCCCAGAGGCCTTGGATGCCAGGATTAAGGGTATGGATGTCATCTTTTAGGCCAGCAGTCCTAAAATCTAACTGTACATCAGAATCAGTTGGGAGCTTTGTTTAAGACCTAGATACCTAGGACACATCGTCAAAAATTCTGATTCAGCATGTCTGGAGGAGGGCCTGCTGGTTCACAGTAAGAAGTCTCTGAAAATTGTTTATATACCACTGAAACTTTAGAAAACATTATAATCAGTGTGTTGGCCAGTTTTGCTGTCTATGAATGCTTTGAGTTGTGGCAGGCCTTAGCTGCGGTCAGATCGGCAAAGTTAACTCAAGGTTAAGCCCTCTCTTAGCCAAGACAGGAGAAAAGGCCATTGTTTTGTTTTGTTTTGTTTTTGTCTTTGTTTTGTTTTGTTTCTTGAGGCTTGAGCTTGCAGGAGGGTGAAACTATGAAGCAGCTTGTTGAGGCCCCCAAAGATTTCTAATGAGCAGGGCAAATGCATGATTCTTGTTCCTCTGTCCCAGGGCTGTGCTTCCCAGACCACACTCCTGGCAGCTGTCCCAGGCTCCCACCTCTGCAGAGGAAGGCATTCCCTCCCCATGACCTCATCAGAATGCATCCCCGCCTCAGGCCTCCTCACCACCAATTCTTCATCAACACAGGCCCCTCCTGCAAACAGAGTGGGCACGGTACAGTCTGTGTTCTTTAACCCTGAATCTTCAAGATGGGGACCTGCTCTGGGGCGTGAATCATCCTCAGAAACAGTCTGGCTTACAGCAGGTTACTTAAGTGTTTGGAGATTGCAAAACAGCAAACAATATACTTTTATGCAGAATATCTGTGAACATTTTCTTAAAGCAAATTAGCAGACCAAAAAAGCAAAATAATTCCTATTTCCACCCTTTGCCCTTCAAACTGACATAAACAAAAAGGAAATCATTAAATCAGACCTCACGGCAATGAAGAGATAGTGCCTTATCTTGTTTTACCAAGAGGACTTACATAACTTTGAATAACTTCTTCTCTCATGGCACACTGGGCATTATTCAGGGAATGAACATCCTGCTAAATGATAGTTTAGAAATGCTGTATAAGTGAGAAAACTCCAAACTGGGAGGTAGAGAGAGGTGGGTTTGTCACCAATGGGTCCAATGACCTTTGGCAAAGGCCATCTCTCTCTGGGTAGAGGTTCCTCCTCCATGAGAGGGGGTGGGGTGGAGTGGGAGGTGACTAAGGTAGGTGTTGGTGGGATTAGTTTAGAGTTGTGTGGTCCAGTGCAGTGGCCACTAGTCACAGGTGGTATTTAAATGTAAATTAACTAAAATTAAATAGAACTAAAAATTTAAATTTTCAGTTGCACCAGCCACATTTCAAGTGTTCAAAAGTCATATGAGGCTAGTGGCCACCATATTGGACAGTGCAGATAAAATATTTCCATCGTTGCACAAAGTTGTATTTGCAGCACTGGCCTAGATTGGAAAGTATGCAATTCCATTCTACCACTTTCTTCATATTGTGCCCCTGACAGACACTGCTAATCGATCACAGTATTCTTTCCCTCTGCATCCTGATGTGTCTTCATTATCTTTCTCAGAGATCCTGGAATATGGTGTGAGACAAATTTTGTGCTTCCAGGGACTAGATCTGAGTTCTTAACCTTTTCTGTCCTGTGGCCCCTTTGGCAGTCAAATGAAATCTATGGATTCCCCTCTCAGTAGAATGTTGTTAAATGCATGAGACAAAATACCAAGGATTACAGAAGAAACCAATTATGTTGATATAACTTTCAATATAATCGAAATAAAGAATAAATACTTGACATAATAATAGATATGCTTCTTTACTAATGCATCAAATGAGATCTGGTGGCAAGTAATTTTTTACTTATAATGTTATCATTTTGCTGTAATTTTGAAGTAATGTCGAAAATAAAAGATTATTTTGAGATTTTTGCAATATCTATAATGAGATATAAAAAATAAGTACGACTTCTTTGGTGAAAAAGTCACAGATAGTGCCAACACTATTGTGGGGTGTTACCTTTATTTGTAATTCAAGAAAATGCTAAATTTCAGTTAGTAATGAAAATAAAGATTTAAACCTTCTTCATCCAAATGTGTGCACTCATTGAATTCTATCCACAGATCCCTTAGAATTCCATGGACCCTGCTGAGGAGTCCCTGAACTAGGTGATCTGTGATGTCCCTTCCAGATTTGCCATTTTGTGGCCACACAAAATAAATTTCTCCAATTTGTTCATGCATGCATGGAGGGTCAATGTGCCAAGACTGCAGTCCTTAATCATGATCCCCCTTCTTCGAGAACATTCCATGTAGTTGGGAAGATATGGTGTGGGGTGATGGGGAGGTCTGTTAGGAATGGGGAGGAGAGGGGAGCAGGGAATGAAGAAGGGGATCGGGGGAATAATGGAGAAATCTCTGTCACCTCTGTCACCTCCCGTGGTGAAGATAGGAGGACAGGGGTTAATTGTCACTGCTGACTGCAGCTGACCACAAAGTCATTCCCTCCACGAAGAACGCAAAATTAATACCATGAACTCAACATGTGAAGCTAGAAAACCAAATGGTTAGCATCTGGAGATGACAACCCCTCTTCCTAGTGTCCTCCTCCCCAAAGGCCTTTTATGTCATGACCTTCAAGACTTTTTGGACCATTTGATATCTTTTTCAAAACAAATGGAATGACCATTAGTGAAAAAGGAGTTTCTACAAACACCAGTGACAGTGAGGGGATAACTATTTATAGCTTGGGCTCTAAAACCAACATATTCTCATTTCTTACGGTACCTGGAGCCAGATCTATGCCAGTGAAAATTAATTTACACAAGAATTTCTTTTCAGTTTATAAGAAACACGTGCCTGCTACTTTCTTCTGGGAATTCTGACAGATCACAAATTCAGTCAAACTTACAAAAATTAGCTGGCTGCAGCAGAAATACCCAAATCAAACCTGATTTCCCATTAATCAACATTTCATGATCTTGGAGCCGAGGAGGAAATCTATCTACAGTCTCTCCTCTGGCAGAATACGCTCCCATACCAGCCAAGGAAAGTCCGTCTCTTTCTCTGACAGGGAATGCATTATTTCATTCCTTCAGCCTTTTGTCATTCATTTACCGATTCATTCATTCATTCATTTTGCACGTAAGTACTTTTAGTTACTGTGTTTTCAGCCCAGGATTAGACATTACAGGGATGAGAACTAACATTTATTGGGCACCTTCTGTGTGCCAGGCACAATAGGATATTTTTTCTCATCTGTTGCCATCTTTAATTCTCACAACCACCCTAAATTGTTGGAATTATTATCTAGTACTAGATATGAAGACCTCGAGGCTCAGAGAAGTAAAATAATTAACTAGTTAATTAATCAGCTACTAATAAGGAATTTCCTACTTAAGTAATTCCCTAGAAAGGAAAAAAAAGTATGATTCTGATTCTCCAGGGGTCTAAATCCAGATGGGGAGACAGTACTGATACAGCTACAGTTAGAACTATTGATATGAGAAATAATAAAATAGCAATGCAAGATACCTTGATTACGTTTTGAAATGAGAGAAGAGATAAGAAAGGTATAGGGATCACTGTGGTCTGGGATGGTCAGTGAAGGTAGGCTTACATCAAAGGATGGGAAAGACGAGGCTATTGGGAAGGGGATGAAAGAGGACATTCCACGGAGCGGGGTGGTGGTGAGCAAAGGTCCAGAATCAGAAAACAAATGTAGTTTGGAGGTGGGGTGGAGCATGCCATGAGGATACGGACCTGTTACAGTGAGGATATTTCTTAGCACAGTGCCTTATGTGTACTAGATAAATACTTGATGAAGGAACAACCAGATGCATAAGGGAATGGAAGAGTGTGTGGCTGGGAACGGGGCTGGCTAGATGCGGCCAGCCTGGGTTACAGAGGGCTTTGTCAGGCTGAGGAATAGTGTGTCCACTCCTGGGAACATAGTGAAATCCATTCCCCTGGAATCGAGACCACACAGGACTTTGGAGAGAGGTTTGGTCTGGAGAGAAGGGGATCAGATGTTTATTCCTGATTCTTTATTTGTAAGGCATACCTTAGAGGCAAATATATTAACATCATGAAATCAAAACCCAATCTAACAAAGAGCTCAGGTAACCAAAAAAAAATTTTCTTAAGTATAATCATGTACAAGAAACCTAAACATCCCATGATAGAAGAGTGGTTAAGTAAATGATGAGGCAAGACTGGAGATAGGATGACCAGTTAAGAGCTGCTGAGAGCTGACAGTAAGGGATGGAGAAAAGTGAACGGATTTTAGAGATATATTGGAGGTAGAATCCCTAGGACATGGTGACTGATGAATGTGAGAGATGGAGAGAGTGGTGTCAGGGATAATTAATGCCTGTGTTTCTGGCTTGGGCAACTGAGTGGATAAAGGTGCTATTTACTGAGATGGGAGGACACTGGCAGAGCCGGTGGAAATGATGAATTCAGTTTTCAACACATTGAGCTTGAGACGTGACCAAAGATACTCATCACACAGTTGGTTATATAGGTCTGTAGCTCAGGAGAGACGTCTGAGCTAGAGATGTAGATTTAAAAAGCACTGGCTTATAGCTGGTAAATGAAGGTGCGGAGATGGACGGGGTTGCCCTGGCAACACGTGTAGAGTGAGAAGTGGTCTAGGACAGAGGCTTGAGGAACCCCAACATTTACGGGGTGGATAGAAGTAATGAACCCCAACATTTAAGGGGTGGATAGAAGAATGCCCAGAGTGGAGACGGATAAGGAGCAGTCAGGGAAGTAAGAGAAAAACCAGGGAAGGGAGATTTGTGGTCAACAGCATCAGATGGCGCTAAGAGGTCAGAAAAGAAAGGGACTTAGTGTCCACTGGATTTGGCAATGAGAAGGTCATGGGTGACTGTGGTAGGGACAACTCCCATGGAATAGTGGGGACTGAAGCCAGTTTAAGTGGTGTGAGGAGCGATCGGGAGGTGAGAAGTTTAGCCAAGCTGTTTAAGAAGCTAGACTGTGGAGGTGATAAGAGATATAAGGTAACAGCTGAAGGGAAACAGAGGATAAGGAAAGGTGGTGTTAGGATGGGACAGACATAAACACCTTTAAATGCTGTTAGGAGAAGAACCACTGGAAAGGACATGGAAAAGACCTGGAAGGACATATGCTGAAATGTTAATAGTGATTATCTGTAGATTCTGGAATCAAGAGACCTCTGAATGTCCGAAAACAGTCCAAATAGTATTCTCTGCTGTTTTGGTATTATCTATTTTATTATTACAGAATGCTCTGAAATGCATCAATTTACACATAGCTTCACTCAAATATGCAGAGATTTGATGGATGGGAATATCCTGCTGCCTGACTACGCTGGAGAGCAGAGGAAGCATTTGCAATGATCAGCACTGGTGGTAGCCAGCATCCAACATGGCCCCCGAGGATCTACATCTCCTGGTATTCAAGCCTTTGTATGAGCCCTTCCCACACAGAGTCGGCGCTGCCTGTGTGACTAATATATATCGTACAAATGACAATTAGGACCAAGGATAGGCACTACCACTTCAGCCCTGGTCTCTTATATTGCTCGCTCTGGATGAAGCTAGCTGCTTTATCTTTTTTTTTTGCGGTACGCGGGCCTCTCACTGTTGTGGCCTCTCCCATTGCGGAGCAACAGGCTCCGGACGCGCAGGCTCAGCGGCCATGGCTCACGGGCCCAGCCGCTCCGCGGCATGTGGGATCTTCCCGGACCGGGGCACGAACCCGTGTCCCCTGCATCGGCAGGCAGACTCTCAACCACTGCGCCAACAGGGAAGTCCCAGCTGCTATATCTTAAAGACACTCAGGATGCCCCACAGAGAGGCCCACATGGAGGGAAAAGGCCCTTGGCCAAGAGCTAGCATCAACTCACCATCATAAGAGTGAGCCACTTTGGATGAGGATCCTCCAGTCCCAGTCAAGCCTTCAGGTACAGCTCCAGCTGACACTTGGACGGCAACTTCAGGAGAGACCCTGAGCCGGAGCCTCCAGCTGAGCTGTTCCCAAATTCCTGACGCACAGAAACTGTGAGAAATGTGAAATGATTATTGCTGTTTCAAGCTGTTACATTTTGGGGTGATTTGTCATGCAACAGTAAACGACTAATGCAGGCACCTTGCACACTTTATGGGGCCCATAGGAGACTTTATCCACTAGACAACAGTCTGGATGCAACGGCATTTCAAAACAGATGTACTGATGTGTGTTAGGTGTGAATAATGGGCCACATGCTCAGACATCCTTCTGTGTGTGGAGCACCAACTCTCCTACCCCATCGCACATAAATGGACAATACTGGTTGTTTTGCAAATAATATTTAATACTTAAGTGTTGTACATGACTCAAATATGAGTCAAGAGTGTGTGAAGGCTTTGTGATGCTGTAGTTTCAGGATGTAATTTTGGTGCAAGTGGACTTGAACAGTTTCAAATTGTATAATTAATGATATTCCATTTCCATGACAACTACTAATTAATCCTGCCTGTTAGTGTGAACTTTTAGCCTGTGCGAGTTTAAGTCCTCCTAGCTGACATGGGAGAGCAAATTACCTCAGGCTTTCATTTTTTAATAAAATGACTGGCAGTGGAAGGAAGGAAGGGGTCGGGTAGGCGGTGGGGTGCTACTCCCTGGGAACCAGTGGACCACGAATTCAGCATCTGAGCTTATCAAATCCCCTGAGGTCAGGGGATAGCCCTTTTCCACCTGTTTTCTCATTGCTGGCACACTACCTGGCACATAATACTGGCTCATTAAATATTTGTTGAACAAATAGCAGTTGAATAAATCATAGTTCCATTCATCCTCCCCTCTCCCTCTCTGTACTCTTAGAATTTAACAGAAACTCTTTAGAAGGTTTCAACCTGTTCCACCTCTGCAGAAGCTCACTGAGGGAAAGCGTTTCACATGGGAGTGGAAGCATTTTTCCGGGGCCAAAGACAGTAGCAATCTCCCTTCCCCCTCCCACCTCCTCATGACCCGGGAAGTGAAACTGGAGGGTGTGGAACTGGAATCCTTCCACAGACCCCTCTCCTCTCTGTCAGCACAGTGCCTGGCACACAATGGGCCAGGCACACATCACTGACTGATTGAATAAGTGAAGCACCAGTGGGGAAGTCAGTCACCGATAGCCATGGTGGCAGTGTATCCAAGCAGGACCCTATGGAACCTTCCCAGAGCAGCCTTCCTCACCCATGTCCTCTGCCTGCCTCAAAAACTGTAGCCTCCTACGCTTCCCTGAGTTCCAAAGCGTACATTTAATCAGAGAAGTTGAGAAAATAAAGAAAGAAAGGAGAACAAGCAAGGAAGGCAAAAATAAAAATAGTTTAGCCATTAAACAAAGTCAAGGACCTTTAGTTCCTCCTCAAGGGCTAGAGATAATATCCTGAGCCACGTCCTTTGAGCTGTTTTGCAGAGACTGAAACCCTCACCAGGTGGAAGAAGTTAACTGTAAGCTGACCACAAGCAGGGAGACCCCAGATGGGTTGGAACCAGAAAGTTGATGATGCTGACCCCTGATTACCTCACCATCAACCAATCAGAAGACTGTTCATGAACTGATCACGTACCCCCCAAACCCCTCCCTCACCCTGTCTTTAAAAACCCTTCCCTGAAAGTCTTTGGGGAGTTGGGGTCTTTTAAGCATTAGCCGCCCTGAACTCCTTGCTTGGTGCCTGCAATAAACACTGCACCGTCCTTCGCCACAACCCGGTCAGGAGATTGGCTTTACTGCATAGGCAAGTGGACCCAAGTTTGGTTTGGTAACAGCAGAGGCTTGGGGGGGTGTCTGAAAATCTAGTGAAGAGTCTCATTCTCATCCAGATAGGTCCCCCTGGTTTCATTTTGTGGCCCGGGGGTAGAATGTGGCACCTGGAGACACTTTGGCTTCCCAAACAAGCTTTCCTCCTACTGTCCTTTGAAGGGAGGCAAATCTCCCTCAGGGCAGTTAACAGATTTGTGGCTGGCCCTGGTCACTGTGGTCACTTCCAGAAGGAAACAAAAATAGTTCTCCACTCCCACATCCTGACCAGTGTAGGGCAGGCAAGCCACTTGCCAAGCCAGACAAAGACATTCCTGGCTTCCTCTGGGGCATTCTTTGAGCTCATCACCTGGGCCTGATGACAAGAAGAGGAACTGTTGTTGTGGGACTTGAGGGCCAGGGGGCTTTGATGGGTGACAGGGAGGATCCAGGTCACCCTGCTGCGACCACCAGCAGCTCTTTAACTTCCATGATGATTTGTGGATCTGCCGGACAGATGGATGGCTGGAGATTGGCAGGAACACTTGTCCTGGATTTCAGTAGATTGGGGACACTAGGCAGCCTGTTGCTGGAATATTTGTAGCAAGAACACTTGTTTATGAAACGAGATACCTTTTAATAACCAGCTCTTCTTGCCTCTCCGTTTTTAAATGATGGAGGCAGCTGGTCCTGAGAGAGGACAGCATAACACAGGAATTAGAACAACTGTGTGTCCAGACCAGCCTAAAGGCTATGGATGAGTTGGGCAAAGCGTGTTTCTGATGTTCTCAGGTGCCCCTCTGGGGAGCATATTTTGAGCCCACAGATGCTTCTGTGCTCACTCCCTCCTCTGCTCTATCAAAATCTTCTCTCTATAAAGGCTCTGCTATCAGTCATGGACACTGCAGTGAGAATTAAAGTCATGCAAGGCTTTTCTCTGAATGTGCCTCTAATGAGTTAAAGTCTCATCTGTGAGTGGTGGTCTACTTTGGTCTATCAAAGGCCACAGTGCAAATCTTGATTAAATCAAAGAAATTCTGGTGCTGATACTTTAGAAAAAAGAAGTTAAACAGTTTTTACTTTTTCGAAGAACTTTCAAAGTACACTCATAAACTTTTCCACCTTCTTGTAAATTTGGGAAGTAAGCTGGATAATTATTTTTATCTTCATGTTGCACAGAAGAAACTGAGGCAGAGCGCTTAAATGATGTGCACAAACTCCAGGACGCGTCCATGGGCTGGCATTGGCATGAAAGGACTCAACTCAGGATGAACGTCTTTCCAGGGACTATACATTCCTATGTAGGCCAAAGACAGCTCCGCACATTGGCTGTCTCTTCCATGTGCTAATTGCTTTATGACTAGCTATCACTTAATCCACATAACAGACCTTGGAGGGGGAGATTTGGTTCCCCTTTCACAGATGTAGGCATGGGGGCTCAGAGAATTTAAGCAATTCATCCAATTTCTTACAGCCAGTACGTGGCAGCACTGAGATTTCAGTCCAAGTCTCTCTAACTCCTAGCTGTCTGTGCCTCCTGCTCTTAGCAGGTCATTTAGAGACTCCCCACGTCTCTCTTAGTCCCTGAGCAGAGGGGGATGGGAACTGCACAAGAGGCTGTTGCTCCACCTCTGATGGGGGGAGGGCTCCTGGGGACCTTTTCAAGTCTCTGTGGAACAGCAAGTTCCCATGCATGTGAAGATCTGCTGGGCTGGATGTTAAAAAAAAAATGCACCGTTAGCTTTTTGAAGCCACATCACATTTTAGTGATTTATCATCCTATAAAGGCAGAGGAGGGCAAAAACAAAATATGGGAACAAGTGGTTTCCTATGGAGAGAAGGGACTAGCCCCTGCCGCGTTGTTTGTTTATATAGGACGGCAGATGGAATTCCTCTCCTGAATGCCTCCGGCAAGGGTCTCCATCCTCTGAATTCCTCTTCTGTGCTATCACAAGACAGGGAGTCTCGTAAAATCAAGAAAGGGATTCAGTGACTTCTGCTTCACAACCCTCTCCCCACCACCAGAAGCCTATTGATTAGAAAGGAAAGGTCACAGCCCCTCTAGCAAAGCTACCCAGCAATTCTTTGAAATAGTCAGAGCTTCTCCCAGCCCATCAACTTTCATTTATAAAACACTTACCCAATGTCCATTTGTATGAGGTGTCATTTATATATTCACACACATAAATATATACATAGTATATACAACTCATCCTCATCATAACTAGCTAATACTTGGCGACACTTACTATGCCCCAAGCACTGCTCCAAGAAATTTACATGTAAGAACTCAACTCATCCTCATACTATCCCTATGAGATAGGTAATTTATGATGCCACATTTACAGATTTGGAAAATGAGGCACAGAGAAGTAAAATATCTTGGCCAGGGATATACATAGGTTTGAACCCAGTCCTCCTGAATGCAATGGATTGCTCTTACCCGTCGTTAAAAAGCACCTCCAAGAAGATCGGAAAGCCTGACTAATGGAAGTGTGGACAAATGTCTGGGGAGAGCAGAGCAGGGAGGGACCACCTGCCTGGGAGAGGCCCGTGGTGAGAGCAGTTTTCATTGAGGAAGGAGTCTGTGAACTGACAGCCTACCTCTGCTGATAAATTCTTTCCTGCCCTTATGGTCGATGGCTGCCCCTTATTCTCTCCATGGGAATGGAGTAACAACGAGGTTAGTATTAGCAGTAGTAGTAGCAGCAGCAGCAATGCAAGTGGCAATAATGATGCAATGCTTCATTTACCCAGCCCTGTGGCAGGGGTCCAGCGCTTTAGATCTGCAAATTTCCTTGATCACTGAAACCTAATCTTTTAAGGGCAACCTGTGTGTTGGCTGCAGTCTATGTTATGTTATCGAAGCCCCTCAACAATTCTGTGAGGTGGCTCTTGCTATTCCCATCGTGCCAATAAGGAAACTGAGGCTCAGAGGTGTTAACTTGCACACTTCAGTGGCCTGGTTAGGATGGAGTTGGGTTTGAATCCACGTCTGCATGAGTTTCCCACTTCCCCTTGCTACCATTTTAACAAAAATCTTTCTAAAATATGCTTCACCGGTACGTACTTTCCTTAGTAAACATGGAGCAACACAATCCAGCTTCTTCTTGGTGCTGCAAGGCCATCCCTGTGAACACAAGCCACTGTCTGCAGTATGTGCTCGAGCACTAAGGAAGGACCTAGTAATTGGCTTGAGCCATCACTTACTTGGCCAGAACGGCTCGGTTGCCCATTACCTCCCCAGAGATCCTGCTAGGGATTATTAAGTTTTATGGGGTGATGGAGCTTTATAGCCCTATAAATAGCTCGGTCTGTCTTGTTCTCAGAGCTGTTGTTTTTTCAGATTCCCACCTTGTGACCTTTTTTGTTCTCTGTCATCACTTCTTGAAGCCAGTTGCCTGCACATCTATTTCCATGACTTCCACGCACTTTCCCACTTTCTGTTTGGAACTGAGTGTGGAGCAGAATCAAGATTGCCCATGGAAACCAAGGACTGTGTTTTTTTTTATTTAATTTTTTTATATCTTTATTGGAGTATAATTGCTTCACAACGTTGTGTTAGTTTCTGCTATACAACACAGTGAGTCAGCTATATGTATACATATATCCCCATATCCCCTCCCTCTTGAGTCTCCCTCCCACACTCCCTATCCCACCCCTCTAGGTCGTCACAAACCACTGTGCTGATCTCCCTGTGCTATGTGGCTGCTTCCCACTAGCTATTTACATTTGGTAGCATATATATGTCAGTGCTACTCTCTCACCTCGTCCCAGCTTCTCCTCCCCTCCACCCCGTGTCTTCAAGTTCATTCTCTACGTCCGCATCTTTATTCCTGTCCTGCCACTGGTTCATCAGTACCATTTTTTTAGATTCCATATATGTGTGTTAGCATATGGTATTTGTTTTTCTCTTACTTCACTCTGTATGATAGACTCTAGGTCCATCCACCTCATTACAAATAACTCAATTTGTTCCTTTTTATGGCTGAGTAATATTCCATTGTATACATGTGCCACATCTTCTTTATCCATTCATCTGTTGATGTACATTTAGGTTGTTTCCATGAAGGACTGTGTTTAAAATGAAGTAAAATACAATCTGTGCCCATGGCAGAACCAGCCCTTTGATTGGGCTTCCCAGAGAGCTTCCTGATTTTTTTTTTTTTTTTTTTTTCAGTACGTGGGCCTCTCGCTGCTGTGGCCTCTCCTGTTGCGGAGCACAGGCTCCGGACGCGCAGGCTCAGCGGCCATGGCTCACAGGCCCAGCTGCTCCGCGGCATGTGGGATCTTCCCAGACTGGGGCACGAGTCTGTGTCCCCTGCATCGGCAGGCGGACTCTCAACCACTGCACCACCAGGGAAGCCCAAGCTTCCTGGTTTATAACACTGTGTCATTGGCACAGACAGTGACATTTCCACAGTTTGACAGGTCTGCAAACAGAAACTCAAGGATATGAACTGGCTTGCTTAGACTCACATGAACTCATGAACTGGGGTTTGAAATCAGATCATTTTAACGCCTAGCTTCCTGCTGTGCCCACTGGGTTGGTTGGCAGCGTGTAACAACGGTCAGATGCTTCTAGCCACTCATCTTTGGCTTCACTGGGACAGTGACTTATCTAGCAAGGTAGGGTTAAAAAGGTCCTTGGAATCAGGACTCATACACTTAAAGAACCCTCAGATAACTGTCTCAGCTCAAAAGCATCTCTCTCATGGACCCTGAAGCCACTCCATGAGACACTGATGGCCATTGGAAATGTTTTTATTGGGGGGAGGGGGAGGACAGTAAGCCACTAAGCTACTATAGCTCGTTAACACTTTAGCAATAATTAATTTATCATTCATTCATATGCCAGGTATCAAGTATCCTGGCCTTTAAGGTTCAAATGAAATACAGTAAGCTCAACCTCATTCCATGTGTGGTGGGAACCTCCCTCTCCCTCCTAATTTTTCCATGGATTCTGGTGGGGAAGGGAGCTTGAGCTTTTCCTCATCACCGTGGGCTGTGAGTGCCAGGATCTGATGAATTAATTCTGTGGATTCCCCATACCTGTCCTCTCTGGCTTCACTCCAGATGTGCAACACCGCTCCATTTCTTTGATTTCCCACAGAAAAAAATGATTCATACAAGGTTTCTATAAGTGCAGGATGTGTCACTGAAGATTGAGGATATGGTGAAACATGGTTCCATCACACCCTATAAACTCCAGATTCAAATATCAAATTCTTCTGCTCTTAAAAAAGTCCCTTGGCCATTTCTACTGACCTGGGTTCCTGCCATGTACACAGACTCTCTCCCTTCCTCTTTTCTCTCCTCTGTTCCCCTCAATTCTAGTTCATTTCTTACGCTAAGCAAATAATCCTGTTCTCTCTAACCTCTGTCTCACCAGATAACATTTCCTCGTCCACTGCACATTCAGCCATTCATTTATTCAACAAGGATTAAGCAATACTCACTATGAGGCACCATGCCAGGCACAGCTGAAGATGCAAAGATGAATACGACATGGGTCCTGAGACCAAGGAGCTGATAATCTAGTAGAGGAGATAAGATACACACTGGATAACCAGAACATAAGGTAGAATGTGCTAAGAAGTTGAAGCATGTGGGGAGAGAGGCCATGCTGTAGGTGACCAATGAACAGGGTACAGGTGGACTTAGATCCTTCCTGGAAGAGGGAGGAAGAGGTCTGAAGCCTGAGGCAGCACAACCTGGGTGAAGTGCAATAGCTGAGAACCAAGGGAGCTGAGGGGTTGGCGGGAAGGACTTGAGAACCTGGGATTCTGCACCCAAAGAAGGGATCAGGGCACAGGAAGCCCTTAGAATGATATTTCTCCCTCTTACCTCCACCTCCATATCCTGACTCTCTTATCAGGCTGGGCTAGAGCTGGGTGAGAAGAGAAGTGGGCTCTCCCCAGGAAGCATGGGTTGGATGACTTGGACTCTCTGATAAGAGCAATGGCCAAGGTCATCATTCACAATTCTGTCCGTGTAACTATTAGAGGAAGCACCTGGCACACAGTAGGTGCCCAATGACTATGCGCTAAATGAATGAATGGAGGGTGAACAGGACTGAAAACGGCTGTTTGGGTTTGGTACAGGATATAATTTATCCTAGTGAAAAGACAGAAAGATATCAGAATTGGGGTCAGGGGTCATGAGATCTGGATTTTAGCTCTGGATTTAGTTCTCTTTTACTTTCTAGCTTGGGCAGGAGATCATTACCCACTCATTCATCCATTTGTTCAATGAGCAGTACCAGTATCCACTCCATGTCTAACTCTAGGCAACGAAAGCTGAATAAAGACTCAAGTGTTACGGTACAGACAGAAATATACCAAATGTTGAAATAATTGTATAAATTTTAGAAAAGAGAATTTTATAAATATTAGATATTTTACAAATATGAGGGAATCTCTGAGATCCCTCCCAGACTGTTGCAGGATTAGACAGGATAGAATGACTCTCAACCTCCCTTTGTCCAGCCTGTCTGGGCAGTCCAGCTTAAAACAGTATCTTTGGAGTGCGTTTAAATTATTTATACCCTGTGACGCTGGAAATAGTGAACTCTTGCTTCATTCTGACAAGTATCATTGCACTAAAGAGTAGGATGTAGAACACATGGGTCACACTGAAGGAAAAAACATCAACTAGGTTTCCTTTGATCCTGTCCACTAATAACCCCCAGGTGAGTTTAGGACGAGCTCACACCTTGAAGTGAGAGGCAGGCTCCAGTCTGACCACCAAGGAGAAGCGTGCATGCTGTGTGTGGACTGAGGGTGTAGAAAGCAAGCCAACTCATCTGCTGGGGTGAAATAAGAGCATTCACCGCTTATTCTAGAAATGTACCGGGACCCAGCTTCCATTTTTACTGCATAGGTGTATGTGTCTATATCATGTAGATTTGCATAGAGGAAAAGACTGAATGGGCATATAAAGTATGTTATTAATAATACCTGTCCCTTGAGTTCTTACTATGTATCAAGTGCTTTGTAAATATTATTTAAGTTGATCCTATAACAAACCTGTGTGGTGAAGTATTCTCTCTGTTTTACAGATGAGGAAAATGCGGATCAGGAGGTGGACTCGCTTGCCTGAGGTCCCACCGGAGTGGCTAGTGGAGCTTGTCTATTGATGCTGAGCCCCGGCTGCCATGAACCACCACCTCAACAGTGGTGTGTATTAGTGACATTTAATTTCTGGGTGTGCGTGTGTGGGGTGGGGGGGTGGGTGGTTTTAAATGTTCTTCTTGATTATCCATATTTTCTAATTTTTTTCAATGAGTAAATATTGCCTTTGTAATAAGGAGAGAGCAAGAGCGTGATTGAAACATCTCTTCCCTTCTCCCATTCCTTTAGAACCATCCTAGGGGACAAATTCAACTTTTCCTGCATCCTTCCTCTCAACATTCCTGAAGGGCCAGCAGGGCCCAGGCCTCTGCCAGGAATCAGGAACCGAGAGTTCTCATCCGGAAAAAACAGTCTCATGGGGCCTCTTCTGTCACAGTGGTGGTGGTGGGGGTGTCACCTTTTCAGGTGAAAGAGTCAGAACACCCAAGGAATTGTGTCAATCAAGGCGGGTCAAGATGGGACAGCAACCACATTACTTCACTTAGTAGAAACATGTATGTAAGATTTTAAATAGCCAGATTTCAGTGTTAACCATCATTCCTATTTTTGAAAAGCCCAATGAAAATAGAAAAAAAATGTGACCAAGGGGAAAAGAAAATGAGAGCAGAGGTACAGAAGACCAGCCCTGAGGAAGGGAGGTGTGATCACAGGTGTAGAAGGAATCAGAGCAATTGTAGGCAAAGGAAGGTGTGACTACAGCAACAAATTTGAAAACTAGAAGAAATGGTGAAGCAAAAATAGATGCAATGAGATGAAAAACTTGAGTAGATCAATGCTGTAAACTAATACATAAAACCTGAAACAGTACAAAAACAAAAACTAAATAATCTAACTTGTGAATAGAGATACCAACATATTCTTACATATTGATATTTGGGATAAACCTTTGGATCAAAGTATATTATTCTTTTGTTACAATGCTAATGTTTTATTTAGACTTCTACTTCTATATTCATTAACAGATTAAAGGAAGAAAATGTGATCAGATCAATGGAGGTTGACAAGACATTCAGTAAAATTCAGCAGCCTTTCCTAATAAAAATCCTAAGAAGGGGCTTCCCTAGTGGCGCAGTGGGTGAGAGTCCGCCTGCCGATGCAGGAGACACAGATTCGTGCCCCAGTCTGGGAGGATCCCACATGCCGTGAAGTGGCTGGGCCCGTGAGCCATGGCCACTGAGCCTGTGCGTCTGGAGCATGTGCTCTGCAACGGGAGAGGCCACAGCAGGGAGAGGCCCACGTACTGAAAAAGTTCTTGGATAGAAAACTTAATATAATAAGAATGTAATACAATTCTAATTAGGATCTCAATGGTTCATATGTCTTCTGGAAAACAAGGCTAGAGGGCTTTACAGGGTATTAAAACATATCACAAAGTCTCTGCAATCAGAGCCAGAAGAGTACTGGCACAGGAATAGATGGATAGAACACAACAGAAAGCACCAGAAGAGTCACAATGTTTGTGACTGTAATATGTGACAAGGGTGACATTTTATTCCAGTTGCGAATGAATATTTCTGTAATAAATGATGATGGCATCACTGGCCATCCATGTGAAAGAAAATAAAGTTGAATCCTTCTCTTATACTGTATTTACAAATAAATTCTAGATCAATGAAAGGCCTAAATGTAAAAAATAAAACAAAAAATATTGAAATCTAGGAAAACATGTATAATGTAGGGAATAGCAATACCTTTCAAACTAAGACAATAAACCTAAAAGCTATAAATGAAAAATAGATGAATTACTACATTAAATTGCTATACTAAATTTGAAATAAATGTATGATACTATAAATAAGATAAAAAAGCAAATAAAGTTGGGGTCAGGGAATAGATGTGCATTGCATATGACAGATAAAGGATGAAAATCTATAATAGAAAATGCTTATTAATTAAATTAAAAAGATAAGCAGCTCAATAGAAAAATTAAAGAGCAAATCCAAATTGACTGATAAACATATGAAAAGATGCTCAGCCTCGTTACCAATCTAGAAAATGCACAATTGTTACTTACATTGTTACACAAAGTAACAATGGGATATTGTTGGAATTGGGAGATGATGGGAATTTTTGCTCATATACTGCCAATGGAAATATAAGTTATCAACTTTTTTTTTTTTTTTTTTTGAGGAGAGGGAAGCAATATGGCAACACCTATTACAAGTAAAAACACACATATCTTCTGACCCAGCAAGCTCACTGTTGGATGTGCATCTCATAGGAATAAAAGTATCAGAATGGAAGACTAGCCACAGGATAATATTAATTGCAGGGTGGCACAGTTATGTGAATGCTGTCCTTGGAGGTGTGTATAGCATACTGGCATTGACAGAAACACGCGTGCAGTGGCCAAACACGGGAAATCAGGCCATAGCCTCTTGGTGGACAAATGGCTGAGTGTACACGGTCCACACATACCATGGAATATTGGGCAACAATTAAAGGGAATGAGTTGGATCTATACCAACTGACTCAGAGGGACTTCCAGGAGGTATCAGGAAAAAGAAAGGCAAGGTGTGGAGAGATGTATACAGCAAAGTCTCAGTTTTTGTGAAATTAACTATGCTCCCAGTCCCCTCATGAAGAAAGGTACTTGAGGATGCATGCCAAGGAGGGAACCGGGGAGGTAAGTTCAACCAAACCAAACCAGATGACACCAAATCAGACCAGATCAGATAAGAGTAAACGAAACCAAACCAAACTAGATCAGAACAAACTAGACCAGACCAAACCAGGCCAAATCAAGATAGACCAGACCAGACCAAACCAAACTAAATCCAACTAAAACCAATCAAACCAGATCAGACCAGAACAAGCCAAGCCAAACCAAACCGAACTAAACCAGACCAAACCCGACTAAACCCAACCAAGTCAGTCAAGTCCAGAGCAGACCAAACTAAACCAGCTCAGACCAGACCAAACTAAACCAAACCTAAACAAAAACACACTGTCAAAGTGTCTCTGACTAAGCATCATGCGTGACATCCTTTTCATGTTAAGATATGTGTGTGTGAGTGTATCTGCATATAATGATGAATGAAATGATGGCTACTAAATTATTAGTGGTGATAGCTCAGTGTGTTGGGAATTCAGGCGATTTTTATTTTCCTTGAACTTCTTTGTGGTGTTCAATTAAAAAAATATAATATAGAGTATATATTATTTACCTAATTAGGAAAAAATTAGAGAGCTTCTCCACTGTCAAAAAATGATTTTTTTATACATCTTTATCGGAGTATAATTGCTTTACAATGTTGTGTTAGTTTCTGCTGTATAACAAAGGGAATCAGCTATATGCATACATATATCCCCATATCTCCTCCCTCTCGAGCCTCCCTCCCACCCTCCCTATCCCACCCCCTAGGTCGTCACAAAGCACTGAGCTGATCTCCCTGTGCTATGCAGCAGCTTCCGAAGAATGATTTTTGAAAAAAAGGAAAAGGGGGAATAAAAGAAATCTCTTCATTCTGCAAGTTAGTAGAGAGCTCTCCTCAGGGTCCTTCTGGCTTAAGTTAGGAGGGCACATCCATCCTAGAGCTTCTGGAACACAAGCAGGACTGCTGGCTGCTAAGCCCCCAAGGAGCCTTGTGCCCACAGTGAGTTTCTGGGCTCCAACCACATCGTGGTGCATCTTCTGCATCAATTTGGCTTCTGCTCTGGGCCTCTTCCCAGGAATTTCGGAGGAGAGAGAGGAGACTGCAGGGAACAGAGTGAGCTGGCGGGTCCCTCTCCAGGGCAGGAAAGCCAGCCCTGCTGCGGTGCTCACAGAAACAAAAAGGAAAGTTTACTGTGGCACAGGGCTGAGTCACATTGATGGATAAGAAGGATCTCTAGTTACACTGGCGTGATTACTCAGGCTTTTCTCTCTGTGGGTCCCAGACTGTTCCGGAGCATGGCTTTCCAGGGAGGCCCATGGGATTGAGAAGAGAGTGGGCTCATGACTCTATTTTCAGTTGCCTAATATCTAAAACACAACCCAGGCTCTCGTCTCAATCCTTGCGGGCCAGACCTCTGGTGGAACTTTCTACAATCCCCGGCAGCTCTAACTAAGGGTGGAGGACATCCTTCACCCTCTTTCTCCCCACCGTGGTTGATGTTGGAAGGGAAAGAGTCCCATGGCCACAGCTCAGCATTGCCTCTCTTTTTTCATACACAGCTTGGGTTTCTGTGGGCTCTCTTTGTTTTTCCCTCTGCCATTCTTTTTCTTGTATCCTCCTGACTGTGTCCCGGGGAAGAGTTAGATCTGACGGCTGAAATATGAAAACATGAACAAATCGCAAAGACAGACAGACAGACAGACAGACATGAGAACTAAGCTCAGGAAATGCCTCTTCCACTATCTTTCTCAAGTACCCTTCTCAGCTTTGGAGGACATTGACCAAGTCCCCCACAGTGCCTTGCGCTAAATAGTTGTTCAATAAACACGTATTAGAGTAAGGTCTGTGTCTTCCCCATACTGTGTGTGAGAGGCCACATGTGGAGCCACCTGCCTCTCTCACATGTCAGCATGGGCTCGTTTAGCAGATTAGCTCACAGATAAACCATCTGTTAGAAAAGGATGCCTTTGAGTCTCAGGGACTCCCCAGGTGCTGATGGAATAAGACAAGGGAAGATATATTTTGAAGCCTGGGACAGAGGGGAAGCCGAGTGGGAGAGGTAGATGCTACAGAGAAAGGTGGAAGGGAATGGAGTCAAGGAAAGGGGAAGAAAGTCATTCAAGAAAGTGTGGGAGACTCTGAAGCCAGCCAGTGATGATGGCAACAATAATAATACGATAATGGCCATTGGTGAGGTGCTTCCCAAGGCCTTGGGAGCTAAATCACTTCCCTCTCGCTCTGCAGGCGATGTTTGTGGGGTCACTTTTTACTTTTCAGTCCCCAAGGCCCGGGAAGGGATCACTGGGCCAGTGCCACATGTCCTCAGCCCAGGTTCTGGGCTGTCATGCCGGGAGGGCTGTGTCTTTCAGCAGGAGATTAGTGTGCTGGGTAGAGCAGGAGGAAGCCTCTAGGGAAGGCTGGGGCAGCAGAGGAGTCAGCTATTGCAAAACCAGACATGTGGGCTGAGCCTGAGTCCCAATCCCTGGGCCAAGTCCTTTCACCGCGGCTCGGAGCCAGCCTGGGGAAATGAGTTCACTTGCTGGCTCCCATCCAGGTCTGATCGGCCTAGGATCAGGGTAGGTTCAGGATACTGCCTGGTTTCCTGCTCTGGGCATTCCTGCCGGACCCCCATCCCCCAGTTGCCCCCAGCAGGGCCGACTGGCCTACAGGCCTGCAGAGGATCAGGCTCGCCTCCTCCAAGAAGCCTTCTGGGCTCCCTAGAGACAAGGTTTCCCCAACCTTCGGATCTCTGTCCATCTTGTCTTTGTGACCCAGGGTGAGCTGTTTCTGGGCAGGGCCTGACATCCATCCCTTTCCTGGTCTCCACAGCATCTGGCAAGTTGTCTCCTACACAGGGGGGTCCTTAGGGAACCAGCTTTGAGGTCAGATAGACTTGGGTGCAAATCCGGCCTCGGCCTCTAATCAGCTGTGTGACATGGGCCAGAGGCATTCTGTTAGCCTGTTTCCTTATCTGTAAACTGGTGGCAAATATTTTTTAGGACAGTGTGAGGATTAAATTAAATAACACCTGTGAAGTGCTTCTAGCTCAGTGCCAGACATGTACAGGCTGGCCACCACATCTCAAACAGGTTCTATTAGTTTGTCATGTATGGTAATACAGTATTAATAAATCATTTATCATGTTTTTTAACATATTTATTGGAGTATAATTAATGGAGTATAATTGCTTTACAATGGTGTGTTAGTTTCTGCTTTATAACAAACTGAATCAGCTCTACATATACATATATCCCCATATCCCCTCCCTCTTGCGCCTCCCTCCCACCCTCCCTATCCCACCCCTCTAGGTGGTCACAAACCACCGAGCTGATCTCCCTGTGCTATGCGGCTGCTTCCCACTAGCTATCTATTTACGTTTGGTAGTATATGTAAGTCCATGCCACTCTCTCACTTCATCCCATCTTACCCTTCCTCTTCCCCGTGTCCTCAAGTCCATTCTCTACGTCTGTGTCTTTATTCCTGTCCTGCCCCAAAGTTCTTCAGAACCATTTTTTTTTTTTTTTAGATTCCATATATATGTGTTAGCATATGCTATTTGTTTTTCTCTTTCTGACTTACTTCACTCATTTATCATGTTTTTGCCCACATTTTCAGATGATGCACATCCTGTTGAAAGCCCTCCATCCGTGGCTGTCCACTCACAGTGGTAAGCAGGTGGGTGCCCCAATGCTTGCTACCTGGAGCCCAGATTTCCCTTGGTTGTTTCTCCTCAAGGCCACCTCAGGCTGCACCCCACTTCTAGCAAGGGCTGCCCCCCCCCAGATCTGGCTTTTGGTGACTGAGGAGAGTGCCAGAGGCAGGCTATGGACCTGCCCCAGGGAAAAGCCAGTTCAGGGAATCGGCTGTCTTGTAGGGATTGGACACAGCACTCATTAGAGGCCAACGAAACACCTGTAACTTGACATGCTGCCTTGGGACCACAGGAATCAGCATTTGTACCTAATTGCTGTCTGCTTGCTTGCCACACAGAGAGGTTCTCCTGTTTAGGAGAATCAGGAAAGTGGGCAGCCTATTAGTGTCTGCTAAATCACCAATCCAAGCATCCTATAAATATTTATTGAGCACTTACTATAACCAGGATAATATGCTACAAGGGGTTGCATGGACACAGAGGTCTAAGAGATGGTCCCTGGCCTCAGGGAGCTGAATGCCTGTTTGGGGGGGACAGGAGAAGGTGCCCAGAATAGCACAAGGTGAAGTTCGAAGAAGGAAAAGACAACCCAGACCTGAGGAATCTGGGGAGAGTTCCCCAGGGCAGGTGCCCAGGTCTAGCTTAATTCTCCATTCTTAGATGGAAACATTACATTTGGGATCATTTGAGAGGATACTGGTGGCGGGGCTGTCACTAATCTGAAAATGAGCTCCTCCTTTGGGCTTCTAGAGCAGGGGGTGGCAAATTTCCTCCATAATAGGCTAGATGTACAGTACCGTCTTTCTTTCTCCTCTTCTTCCTGCTTTTTTTTTTTTTTTTTTTTGCAGTACGCGGGCCTCTCACTGTTGTGGCCTCTCCCGCTGCGGAGCACAGGCTCTGGACGTGTAGGCTCAGCGGCCATGGCTCACGGGCCCAGCCGCTCCGCGGCACGTGGGATCTTCCCGGACCGGGGCACGAACCCGTGTCCCCTGCATCGGCAGGCAGACTCTCAACCACTGTGCCACCAGGGAAGCCCCCTCCTTCCTTTTATAATAACCCTTTTAACATGTAAAAACCATTCTTAGCTCATAGGCCATACAAAAACAGGCCAAAGGCCAGATTTGGCTTGCAGCAGTAATTTGCCAACCACTGTTCTGGAGAATTACCAGGAGCTTGATATCGTTATGAGCAACAAGAGTAATACCTTGGTCCCTGGTTTAGTGTGTAGGCACTACGGTCTGCACTTTCCCTAAATTATATGTAACCCTCACAACAACCCAGTGAGCTAGGTGCTATTATTATTTTGCCTTTTACAGGTGAGGAATTGAGGCTCAGAGAGGTTAAATAACTTCCTCAAGGGCACTCAGTGAAGAGAGGCAGACGCTGGATTTGAATCTAGGTCTCCTTGACTCAAGCACCCACTCTCTTAGCCGTGGTGTCACACAAGCCTCAGCACAGAGGCTGGGGTAGTGCTTTTCCTTCCCATGGCTCCCGGGAATATCCATGTGACTAAGGAATGAAAAAGTACAGGAAAAGTAGTCCAGAATTGAGGAGAAGAAAAGGTTGATAAGGAACCCAATCTGGCTTTCCAATGTTGTTCCTGTACTCCCAGGTCCTTTCACATCTGAAAACCTTCTTTTCCTGCCCCCCACTGCCCTCTCCCCTCAGCTTTGAAGAGGGCTCTTTTCAGGCACTTTTATTAGCTTCTGGGGCACTAATTAAACGAGAGTCTGGATTCATTCATTCATTATACACATGGCTCCACTCCAACGAAGATCTGATGCATGTAAAAGGTCACATATGATCATTCTTTCCTCAAAAAGGGTGGGGCAAAAATTTACAAGCAGCTCATGCAGCTCAATAACAAAAAAACAAACAACCCAATCCAAAAATGGGCAGAAAAACTAAATAGACATTTCTCCCAAGAAGATATACAGACTGCCAACAAACACATGAAAGATTGCTCAACATCATTAATCATTAGAGAAATGCAAATCAAAACTACAATGAGATATCATCTCACACCAGTCAGAATGGCCATCATCAAAAAATCTAGAAACAATAAATGCTGGAGAGGGTGTGGAGAAAAGGGAACACTCCTGCACTGCTGGTGGGAATGTAAATTGGTACAGCCACTATGGAGAACAGTATGGAGGTTCCTTAAAAAACTACAAATAGAACTACCATATGACCCAGCAATCCCACTACTGGGCATATACCCTAAGAAAACCATAATTCAAAAAGAGTCATGTACCAAAATGTTCATTGCAGCTCTATTTACAATAGCCCGGAGATGGAGACAACCTAAGTGCCCATCATCGGATGAATGGATAAAGAAGATGTGGCACATATATACAATGGAATATTACTCAGCCATAAAAAGAAACAAAATTGAGCTATTTGTAATGAGGTGGATAGACCTAGAGTCTGTCATACAGAGTGAAGTAAGTCAGAAAGAGAAAGACAAATACCGTATGCTAACACATATATGTGGAATTTAAGAAAAAAAAATGTCATGAAGAACCTGGGGATAAGACAGGAATAAAGACACAGACCTACTGGAGAACGGACTTGAGGATATGGGGAGGGGTAAGGGTGAGCTGTGACAAAGCGAGAGAGAGGCATGGACATATATACACTACCAAACGTAAGGTAGATAGCTAGTGGGAAGCAGCCGCATAGCACAGGGAGATCAGCTAGGTGCTTTGTGACCGCCTGGAGGGGTGGGATAGGGAGGGTGGGAGGGAGGGAGACGCAAGAGGGAAGAGATATGGGAACATATGTATATGTATAACTGATTCACTTTGTTATAAAGCAGAAACTAACACACCATTGTAAAGCAATTATACCCCAATAAAGATGTTAAAAAAAAAAAAAAGTGGGGCAAATAGCTACCAGCTCTGAGAACACACTTGACAAAATTTTTATTATTTTCCTTGCCATTGAATAAATTCAGAGAGGAAATTAAAATGCAGAGAAGAAAATAAATTCATTTGTTACCTTCTAGAAAGAATTACTTTGTAATTTTAAAAAAATGTAACAAAGATAAACACACCCCCACACATCTGTCAGGCACAGCATGAAAGAAAGGGGTGATTTCTGGACTGTTTTCCCAGGGACAGGACCTGCCTCAGTAGAGACTTGATGGGCTCAGACTGCAGCATGTCAAGAAAACTCCAGAGCGTGTGATGTAATGTTTGCAACTTCTCAGCACAGAATAAGGAATCAAGAAGTGTCGGCTGTCATTAGTATCTCCATCAGCCCACTCAGTCGGAATGAGCCGAATTCGTGAACAGTTGCTGGAATCTTCCTGCTCTGGGAGGGTGACCGCAGCTTACTCCAGAGTCCTGGCTCCAGAGGCAGAAAAGAGAGCAGGGAGGACAGAAACACCACCAAGCTCACACTGGGGGGAAACTCATTTTTGAAAATGAGAAACAGACTAGGAAAGCTGTAATGCATCCACGGCAAGGCTGCTTCTCTGGGGAGTCTGAGGTCCAACAAGCCCATGGTTTGGGGGTTACTTGGGGTCCCCCAACTCAGCAGTTCCCACAGAATGTCCTGCAGACCCTCAGGGATCCCTGAGACTCTTTCAGGGGGTCTGAGAGGCCCAGACAGTTTTCATGGTGATACCACGGCTGCACAACACTTGCACTGCTGGTGCAAAAGCAGAGGCGGGTGTGAAGGTGGGCACCTGGGCGTGAACCAGTCATCATCTTCATCAGAAAGAAAAGGAAAAAAAGAAAGAAAATGCCATACAGATGTAGAAAACAATCTTAAGGTTACCAAAGGGGAAATGGGGGTGGAGGGCTAAATTAGGAATTTGGGATTAACACAAAGATAAAAAGAAAGAAAATGCCAGTTACAGTTAGACATGTCCTTGATGAAGCAGTCCAACTATTAATTATATTAAATCTCAGCCCTTGAGGAGGTGTCTTTTTAATATTCTGGGTGATGAAATGGGATGTACGCTGCTGTGTACCCAAGTGAACATCTACAGGACAAACATTTGTGCCACTTTTTGAGTTGCAAGCTGAACTAGCCACTTTTTTGTGGGACCCTGCTCAGAATGACTGATGTACAAACTCCAGTTCTTTACACTTGTATCTGGCACACAGATTCCTGAAGCTGGCTGAAGTGGATTTTCACTATTGGCCAAACTAGAGCAACAGGAACTGAATTTATTCTCTCACTTTAAACAACTTAAAAAAAAAAAAAAAGCCAGATAAAATATGGGAAATAATGGTCTTCAGATACTGGACAACAGACAGTGTAACCAAGCAGGACCCTATGAGGCCTTCCCAGAATAGACCCCCACCATGTCCTTCACCTGCCTCTTGTCTGTAGAAAAACTTTAGCCAAAGAATAAATTTAATCAGAGAATTGAGAAAATGTGGAAAGAAAGGAAAACAGTCAAGCAAGCCAAAATAATACTTTAGCCATTAAACAAAGTCAAGGACCTTTAGTTCCTCCTCAAGGACTGTAGATAATATCCTGAGCCACATCCTTTGAGCTGTTTTGCCAAGAAGTTAACTGTCTGCTGTCCAAAAGCACGTAGACCCCAGATCTGTTGGAACCAGAAGGTTGATGATGCTGACTCCCAATTACCTCACCACTAACCAATCAGAAGAAGGTCCACGAGCTGATCACAAACCCCACAACCCCCTTCCTTCACCCTGTCCTTATAAACCTTTCCCTGAAAGCCTTCAGGGAGTTCAGGACTTTTAAGCACTAGCTGCCCGGGACTCCTTGCTTGGCACCTGCAATAAACGCTGCACTGTCCTTCGCCACAACCCGGTGTCAGCAGACTGGCTTTACTGCACATGGGCAAGCGGACCCCAGTTTGGTTTGGTAACACAGCTCGGGACAGTGATCCCTGAGAGAAGGGAGTCCCAGCTCACTGTCTGGAGAGCTTCCAGGCCACAGAGAGGCGAGGGCATGCACAGAGCAGCAGTCTCCCCGAACTGAGAAAACAGAGCTGCAGACTCAGAGGGGCCCAGGTGGCTAGGATGTGGAGCACAGAGCACAGGAGAGGAGAGAGTGCTGTGGAGGGTTGTTCTTGAGTCTCTGGTAAGCACTGAGATGGCCCTGAAGGGCTGGGCAGAGGACCTCTGCTCCTGCTAAAAGGATTCAAGGCAGCAGTGACTTTATGTAGATGAGGTTGCGAGGGGCACGGAGAGCGCCCTGAAATGACTCTTTACGTGTTTTTGTTCTTCGCCCCAGCATCTCTAACCTCTCAGCACCCAAATTAACCAACAGGACTGAGGCTCAGGAAAGGGAGGGGCGAGAGCAGAGGGTTCATTGAGGAGGGAGGCCTGCACCTTACACCCCAAAGCTGTGCATCAGCACAGGTATTCTGGAACTCACACTGGCCATCCTCACTTAGAGCCAGAGCGGGTGGATTTACTAGGAAGCTAGTGAGGCTGTAGAGTTCCTCGCTGACAAGTCCTGGGCGTGGTCCCCACTCACACTCCCACATCGTGTTTTTGTCAACTTTATCTTTCTTCAGAGGGGCTCCCAAATTATATAAGTTTCAGGATTCACAAAATCTGGATTCTCCTCTGGTAGAAGGAGGTTTTCCACCTCGATCCCTGTCTTTGGACTGTGTGATGCACTCTTCATGTAACATAAAATGTCCCATTGACAAGCCAGCTCATTGTTATTCATTCGTCTACTTAGCAAAGGTGCCCTGGACCAGCTCTTGGACACAGGGCTGAGCATGACAGCTGTGGTCGCTGTCTTCACGGACCATTCAGTCTGACAGCGGAGAAGAGGGTTAGTAATCACCCGTGGTGATGTCACTGATCAGGTGGTGAGTGCAGTGAAGGGGTGTGGGGTGCTGTGAGCAAGGGCAGTGGGGCTCCCAAACTCTTCTGGAGGGTGGAGGTCAGGGGGCCTTCCCTGGAGCAGTGCCAGGCCAGGTGCATGGTGACTGCCGGGAGGGGTGACTTCCAGGCAGAATGGGCGCCGTGCAGCAAGGGCTGCGAGGGGGAGGAGTGCTGCCGGTATGAGGAGCTGAGGAAGGCTAACATGGGTGCCGGGACATGGGTGGGGGTGGGGCTGGGATGCTCAGCAGGGCTCAGTCCCACAGGCTGCTGCCAGCTGGGGTTAAGGATTTTTACTTCTCAAGTATTTCTTTTCAGAAAGACCCAGGGCTGGGACCCGACTGCCTTGGCAGGGTTTCAGCCCAAATCATAGGCTCTCTTTACGATTCTTTATAATTCTGCTCTCATCAAAGTCAAAACTGCCTGCATCTGGGTGGCCACTCTCTCCAGGCCAAATTACAGACACTGATCTTGGAATGTCCAACGGCAACTCGCCGCTTCCACCACAGCCCCTGCAGGCTCAGCCAGAGCCCGGCCTGAAAGGGGAGCCAGAGCGAGCCAGGGACAGGGACAGGGTGTGGGCAGACGGATGGCGGCTACAGAGGTCACCTGGGTGACCACATCTCAGAGGAAGCCATCCGGGGTCTCACCTTGCCAGGGAATATTGGTACCCAGAGTAAACTGTCCGTAAGCCTCACCCTGCAGTGTTGCCTGTGTGTGAGTATACCCCTGCCACCGGGTCATGACTGTCCTTAAGCCATTTCCTAGGAGCCCAAAAAACCTCTGGTCACCCCTTAGAGAGACACAGCCTGTGTCATGCAGTTAGGCTAACACACGGTTCTCTGGGATCAGCTTAGGGAAGGATGGATGTGGGAGGGTGTAGTGGGATCCAGCACTTAGCAGGGACCTGTCCGTTTTGTGCCAGGCACTGTGCTGCTGGGCGTTTGCTGTGTCGTCAATTCAATCCTCACCTGCACCTGGCAGATACTTGTGTCCCAGAATAAACTCGGGACTCTCGGTTTAAGCTTTAGCTTTCATTCATGAGGTGTTGCATTCAGAAATAACAATGGCCCTACATCCAAATATAAATGAAAAGCAATTTAAGTTGTTTCTGTTTTCTCTTGAAAAACATCTAAGGGGATTGTATCAATATATCCAAGAAGCATAACCAAACGTTTAGAATCCTGGGCTCGCACACATCTGCTCCCACCCACCTTGTGAGAGTAGAGTGGATGCTCCAAGGTCTCTCATTGTCCCATCTCAAAACACCCCCAGGCTCTCAGGGAGCGTCTCTCTCTCTACTCCCCTTTACCCCTCAAGGTGGATGGTTCTTGGCTTCTCCCACCAACAATCAATTTAGCATTCTCAGTCCACTCAAGGTCCACTTAATTCGATAGGCACAGCCTCCTACCTCTTTCCAAAGGTCTCTGCCCCAGAGCCACACAATTATGTTTTGTGAAGCCTTTGATGTTTAGAAGGAGGGAGAAGGGGGTCTTGTAACACTGGAATCATCATCTGGCCGGCAGGCCTGTGTACCCCCTGGAGTCTGGCTCCTATGGCCATGTCAGACCTGCAGGCTAAGTGACCGTGGGACGGGAGGGGACAGAGTCTGTCCATCTGGGGAGGGGCGGCAGGTGGCAGCTGGAGCAGCCTTCCCTACAGTCAAAGCATGCCGGCTGGCTGCAGTTTATGGGAGATAAGAGGTCCCACCTCTCTGAGGCCTCTGCTGAGTGAGCCAAGGGGATCAGTCCAGATAAAACAGGACAGAAAAATCCATGTCACTGATTCTTTTTCCACTGAGGATAAGAAGAAACAACCAGAATCCTTCCACAGCTGCCAGATGAGAGAGAGGGGCAGCTGCCTTTGGTGTGTCTCCCGTCCTGCTCTGATTGCCGTGTTTCCCCTCAATATGATGACGCCCTGGTGTCCGTGGTTTATCCCTGGCTGTGGTTCAATTTCTTTCTTTCTTCCACGCCAACCTGCTTACAAACACTCCTTGATCTCACTATCAATGTCTGCACATTAGACTCACCCAGGAAACTTTTACCGAAATGGCCCCCCAGTTGCAAGACCAATTAAATCCAAATGCCTAGGGTATGACTAGAGCATCAGCACTTTTAAAAAGCTCCCCCCCAAAGCTGGTCAGCCGCATGTAAATCAGTGAAGTTAGAACACTCACACCATTCACAAAAATAAACTCAAAATGACTTAAAGACTTAAATATAAGACATGACACCATAAAACTTCTAAAAGAAAACATAGGCAAAACATTCTCTGACATAAATTGTAGCAATGTTTTCTTAGGTTTATCTCCCAAGGCACAAGTAGAAATAAAAGCAAAAATAAACAAATGGGACCTAATCAAACTTATAAGCTTTTTCACAGCAAAGGAAACCATAAATAAAACGAAAAGACTAACTATGGAATGGGAGAAAATATTTGCAAACAATGTGGCCAACAAGGGCTTAATTTCCAAAATATACAAATAGCTCATACAACTCAATAACAAAAAAACCAAACAACCCAATCCAAAAATGGGCAGAAGACCTAAATAGACATTTCTCCAAAGAAGACACACAGATTGCCCAACAGGCACACAAAAAGATGCTCAACATTGCTAATTATGAGAGAAATGCAAATCAAAACTACAGTGAGGTATCACCTCACACCAGTCAGAATGGCCATCATCAACAAGTCTACAAATAACAAATGCTGGAGACGGTGTGGAGAAAACGGAACCCTCCTACACTGTTGGTGGGAATGTAAATTGGTGCAGCCACTATGGAAAACAGTACGGAGGTTTCTTAAAAGACTAAAATTAGAGTTGCCATATGATCTAGCAATCCCACTCCTGGGCATATATCTGGAGAAAACTATAATTCAAAAAGATATATGTACCCCAATGTTTATAGCAGCACTATTTACAATAGCCAAGATATGGAAGCACCTAAGTGTCCATCCACAGATGAATGGATAAAGAAGATGTGGTACATATATACAATGGAATACTACTCAGCCATAAAAAAGAATGAAATAATGCCATTTGCAGCAATATGGACAGACCTAGAGATTATCATGCTAAGTGAAGTAAGTCGGACAGAGAAAGACAAATGTCATATGATATCACTTATATGTGGAATCTAAAAAAATGATACCAACAAACTCATGATACCAAACGAACTTCATGATACCAAATGAACTCATTTACAAAACAGAAATAGACTTACAGACATAGAAAACAAACTTATGGCTACCAAAGGGGAGAAGGACAGGGGAGGGATAAATTGGGAGTTTGGGATTAGCAGATATATACTACTGCATATATCGATAAAATAGATAAACAACAAGGTCCTACTGTATAGTACAAGGAACTATATTCAATATCTTGTAATAAACTATAATGGAAAAGAATCTGAAAAAGAATATATATATATATATAAACTGAATCACTTTGCTCTACACCAGAAACTAACACAAAATTGTATATCAGCTATGCTGCAATAAAAACAAACAAGCAAACAAATGAACCAGGGTTGAGACCATGAGACCCAGAAGCAGTCAGGACTTGGAGGTTCCTTAGCACTCATCAGGAGCCCAGGCCACTGGGGCACACTCACAAGCTGGGGACCCAGCCCCTGGACATGGGGGGATTGCATCTTGCTCAGCAGAGGGTGCTGGCTGTGGTGTGGGCAGGAGCTGTAGGGTCTTGCAGCTCAGAGAGCAGCACTGAAGTCCAGGCTAATATGGCAGCTTTTCCTTCCCCACCTCCTTGCCCTCAGCATCCCGCTGCCTCCAGAAGGCCTGAGCAGGGAGAAGTGAGAAGAGAGGCCCGAGGGCTGCGTCTCCAGCTTTCCCAAGGAGCATTTCTGCTGCTCTGAGCTGGGTTCCAAACCCAAGGGAGTTTTTGCAAGTTATTAATCCCTATTAAATAGCCAGCCATTAATCTCAATTAACTTGATTGCTTAATTAGGCAGCGCAAAAAAAAGGAGGAAGACTGTCGAAATGAAAATAGCTCATGGCACACAGACAGGCTGTGTGGTCTTTGAGAACCAGCAGGAGTCGGGAGGTCCGAGTTCTGTTTGCCCTTTGGCCAAGACCTGAGGGGAGCAAGAGTTTGCAATGCTAAACCTCATGGACAGGCTGTTCCAGTTACAGGGCATTTGCTATGCAGATGAGCAAATTTCAGAGGATTGGAAAAATAATTTCAAACTTAAAACTGTACTGAATAGTCTATAATTTCTCTTTGCCACAAACTGCATTTCAGACTTGTGCCCTGTCATTACTATCCCATTATAAACATTGATCAGGATCACAGCAGTGTAAATGGGAATAATCGGCACTCAATAAATAGTTATTAAATAAAAATGTTTTCTAAGATCCTGAGCTGGGGTATCAGTGGTTTACTTTGCTGCTTTATATTAGTGCATGTTCACTGTAGCAAGTTTGAAAGATGCAGAAAAAGACAAGGAAGTTGACTTGAGATCACTCTTCTGAACAGCTTGTGTATATATTTCTAGTTCTCTTTTTCTATGTACATATACACAGCTTTCAAAGATAAAATCTCTAATATGAAAGTAAGTGGGATGCGCCTTTGGCTTGGAAGAGCTTTAGGCCTCTGTGGTAGACTGTTAGCCCAGCTCCCCCATACTGTGGGAGGACCCAACCTCCCACTGCTGTGAGTCTGATACTGATGGCTCACAGCTGTGTACTTCTGTGGAGACTTGCCCTTGACCAGATGGGAGCTGCCAACCCTGAAAACGCCTGAGAGGTTATCCAGGGAGGCTATGTCCTTCTCCCAAGGGCAGCCCACAGTCAATGACTGACTGATACTCCGTGTAAAAACCTGGCTCCCTTGCCTCAGGGCAGAAAAACTTTGTGGGGTCACTTATGTTCCAGAGCTGCCCTTGGGATCAGGCTGAGGTTAGGGTTCAACCTCTGTGCTTAGCTTCTTCCCCTGCCTCATCCTACACCATCTTACAAGTTTCTCTGGAGAGCACTTCTACAAGAAGTCTCTTTCAGCTCTAGCCCTCCAGGACCAAAACATGAGTCTAGGGCCTCGCTACTCAAAGTGCGGTCCATGGACCGGCAGCTTCAGCATCACCTGGGATCTTGTTAGGAATGCAGAGTCTCAAGCCTCATGCCAGACCTACTAAGTCTACATTTGCAATTGAACCAGACCCCAGGGGGATTTGTATGCACATTACAGTTTGAGAAGGCTGTCCCAGATTATCCTAGATTATCAGTGTTGGAGAGAAAGAGAGCTCTGAATAGAGCCCAGTGGAGGAAAGTGATTCTTCTGTGGCCTAACTTCCACTGGAGCCTGGGTGGTTGGATAAAGGGAGAATACTGTGTTAGAAGTTCTAGGGATTTGAGCTGCATCCCTGCAGACAGGGAGAGGAATACCTTTTGGAGGAAACTAGAGACAGTGGAAGCACACAAGGAGCTGGCAAATAGGCAGGGAGGATGAGCGGTTCCTGGATAAGGAGGCCGCGGCATGTCATGCACAGTTTCTAATCCCTCCTCTTCCACCAAAAAGTTCATGGAAAGGCCTGGGGTGAGTCTCCCCGCTCTCTGAGCATCTGTCCTTTCATATATAACAAGGGATCTGGACATGTGATGTCTGAGATGCTCTGCCAATCACAACCTATATGGGTCTAAGAAAAACACAAAAAGTGGCCTCTAGAATTGCAATCACAAGCCTCAGGCAAAGCTGACAGACACATTAATTGAGAGAGGCAGTTGCTAGGATAAGGGGACCCCCAGGGCAAAATTTAGGACCTGTCAATCAGTTCTGTTTCACTGTATCAAAAATTTTTTTTACCGAAGAAGGGAAGGAAGGAAGGAAGGAAGGGATGGAGGGAGGGAGGAAGGAGAAAAGAAAGAAGGCTGAAATCAGAGTGGGTACTCTCCAGGAGGTACTTACAGGGATCTAGGGAAACAATGGAGACAGCAGCAATTCTTCCAGCTTGTGGAATCAAATGGCATGGACAGAATGGGCCTGAAATCAAAGAAGAGTCAGTGTCAAGTCACATGGCCTCCTGCACAGCAGTGTGCCTCCCAGAGCTTGTGTAAAGCTTGGAGCTCAGTTGCACACCCTGGAGCCACATCTACCTGGTCAAATTCCAAATGGTGAATGAACAGGGCTGTTTCTGGACAAACTTGAACTGGCAAGGCTGTCTTCATACCCTCCTCAGCCATCCTCCTTCCTTTAGAATTATCCTTCTGTGCCTCAGATGCTCAGAGCTGCTTAGCAACCTCCCAAAGTGGTACCTGATCAAGGCTGGCCCCCTACAGACAAGGCCTATGTTCTAGAATTTTCCCAACTTTTAGGTTAGTTTCCTCTCTTGTACCATCCAATCTGGGAGCCACTAGTCACATGTGGCTATTTAAGTTTCAAATTTCAATTCATTAAAATTAAATGAAAGTACATTTCCTCAGTCACACTAGCCACATTTCCAGCGCTCAATAGCCATGTGTGGCTAGTGGCCACCATATTGGACAGCACAGATAAAGGACATTTCCAGTGTCACATCAAGTTCTACCAGACAGTGCCGCTGGCCCCTTGCCTCATGACCTTAGCACTCAACTTTAAGATCCCCAGGCCTCCTTACAAAAATTTGGACGTAGGAAGGGTGAGCAGGAAATGGTTTGGGGGACCTTGTGCCCAGAGCTGTTTTAAACCCTTACTTTCAATTCCACTGTTTTGAAAAATTACAACTATTATGGTTAAGATTAGCAATGACCATTACAATGGACTGAATGCTTGTGTCCCCCCAAAATTTCTGTGTTGAAATCCTAACCCTCAGTGTAATTAGGAGGTGGGGCCTTCAGGAGGTGATTAGGTGATGAGGGTGGAGCCCTCATGAATAGGATTAGTGCCCTTATAAAAGAGATCCCAGAGAGTTCTCTCGCCCTCTTTCTGCCATATGAGGATACAATGAGAAGAGGGTCCTCGCCAGAATCCAACCATGCTTGTACTCTGATCTTATGCTCCAGCCTCCAGAACTGTGAGAAATAAACTTCCGTTGTTCATAAGCTACCCCATCTGTGATGCTTTGTGACAGCAGCCCAAGCAGACTAAGACAGCCATACAGCTGCTCTGAAAGCAATTGTGAGGCCATGCTGGGCATTTCATTCAGCATACTGGTGGAAGGTAGGCAACTCAGCTGATGAGGGGGTCAGGGGGCAAGGAGGGGAGGGGTACAGAGATTCTCAGAGCCAAAATGTTCAGAGAACGGCAGATGGTATCTGAAAGCACAATTACTTTTCCCTCTTGATGGATGCCTCATGGGACCCTTAAATATAGATTATTCAAACTAATTGTATTCAATGACACTTGCTCTCAAGTTTCTTGTTCTGATTTTGCTTTAATATGAGTTAAGATCCTTTCTGGTTTCCCACTTTCCTGGAATGTGCTGGGGAGAACACGTGGTACAGCAGAGAGAGGATGAACTTCAGCATGAGACAGCTTGACTTGAACCACCGCTTTGCCAGGTGAGCTGTGAGATGGTGGGCAGGCTGTGTCAGCTCTCTGAACTTGCTGCCTCACCTGAGGGATGAGTGCAGAAATACCTGTCTCACATTGCTGTGGTAAAGACTCAGCGAGGTAACGTCCACGAAACTGCCCGCACAACGTCTGACACGTGCCGGGAACTCAACAAATATTAGCCTCCCTCCTCTTATTCCCCTCCTGCTGAGCTTTTACAGCAACAGTGCTCTGTACTGCAACCCAAAATCAAACTCTTGCATTATTTCCTTCTTCCTCCAAAGGCTTTGAATCCAGTGGCTGGCCATTTCTTCTTTACCCACCAGTATTTGGAAAGAGGAGGCATTCATCAGCAGCACCTCTCTTCTCTTTCCTGGCTGTGTCCACTTCTCTGCAAACTACCAACCCTTTATTTTGTGGCTGGGTTTTGTAATTCACAAGTTGGTGTGGGTATTTCTTGGAAATGGCACAGGGGTGATCTTCTCTGGGGGTTTATCAAAACTGCTGAATTCAGACTCTTTTTGCCAAAGCCCCTTCTATAGGATGTGGAGCAGATGGTGGGTTGGCAGACGCTGTCTTAGCAGGAGACAGGCGCCTACAAAACAAGGGCTCTGAGGAATATGTCAGAGAGAGGTGCCCAGGTCCCACAGGAGGGGACACTCAGCATAGACGGACGGGCTGGCTACAACGCAGCCCTCCCTGTCCCACCAGGTAAGGCTGCAGCTGCTCCACACACGATGGAACCCTTGTAATCAATCAAGGTGTCAATCCAGATGGCCTGTGACGGAGGGATGGGGGCCACAGGTGGGCAGGTGGGTAACGGAGCTCTGGCAGCCCTCTTCTGTGCATGGTTAATGCATGAGGTGATATTCAATCACCTCCAGTGCAGCAGGTGGGAGCAGGAGAGCAGCTAACTATGCAGAAAATTACCAGCCTAGAGACCACTGGAGTCAGGCTGTAGCTGAACAGTGGTCCCACACTGGTCCCTAGTACGCTGTTTCCAGAGGTGGCTGGGGAGGACTTCCTGTGGACTGGATTAAGTAAGCCCACCTCTTTCCCTCAAGGAGAGAGAGAGAGACGGCACAAGGGCTTCTGTCTTTTGCCCTGAGTGATGGCGCGGGGGGATCACTTTCAATCCTGGACAACTTTGGAAAAGGCTGGCATGTGGGAGGGAAGTCAGCACAAGGAGCAGGGCCAGGCCAAGAACAGGACTGACAGGGGCACTGTTTTTGGCCAAGACTGGGGACCAGAACCCAGGGAGGGGGGAGAGGCAGCAGCCACAGTGGGGAGAAGTGCATTTCACCGAGAAGTAACTATGCTGACAAGAGCTGGTGGCCGTGCCTGCCTTTGAACAGGATGGCTGCCTTGGCCCTTGCGTGGAGGTTGTCCATCCACCCATCCTGATCCGCAAGGGGCCCAGCTGATGCCTCCCCTCTGCCCTGAGTCCTCAACACAGGGGAGCAGGTCTGTGCTCTCAGGGCAGGTGGCAGCTCTCAGCCAGAGAGCCCATATTCTCAGGGTTCTTTCTGATTTATTCTCTGAGGTCACAGCTAGGAGTGGTTGATAGACAGGGAGGGAACATTCTTCAAGGGCAGGAAACAGGGTGGGCAAAATTTCAGTGGCGAGGAAATGAATCATCTAAGTGTGGAGTCGCGTGCCATTTAGCGAGGCCTGGGCACGTGAACCAGATCAAAGTTCCTGTGTCTCAAACAAATTCCTTGTTACCACCCTCCCCGCAGGTCTCCTCCACCCCTCAGTCCTCCTGGCTTGAGAATGAACAAAGGGAACTCCCTCCTTTTAACCTTTTAGTAACTCCAGCCAAACCCTTTAAAGCCATCCTCTCCTCCTCTCAAGCCCCACATTCACGCCCTCAGAGCCTTGTTTCTCCTCCTTCAGGAATCCCACCATCTAATCTAAACCACCATCCGTTGTTCCCCAGCTGGTCTCCCTGCCTCCTGCGTGACCCCTTCCAATCCATCCTCCAAACTGCATCCCAAGTGATCTTCCAGAACATCTCTCCCCTTTTAAACCACCCCCCACCCCATGGTTCTCTACACTCTACAGGATAAAGCAAAAGCTTCTTTATCTGGCTTATAATGCCTTTTGTGATATTACCCCTTCTTAGTTTTCACATTCCTCTCACATCACTCCCCTCCCCCACTGCTGGCCCCCCCACACACACACCATCTAGCCCTTTATTTATTCATTTTATTAGTAACATTCATCAAATATGTATTGAGTGCTTACTACGTGCCAACCCCTGTTCTAGGTACTGGGAATACAGCAATGAACCAAACACATGATCTGCCCTCAGAGTGCTTACATTCTTTAGCAGGAGCGGGGGAAGCAGGACAAAAATCCGTAAATGGGCAAATACACACTATGTCAGATGATGATAAGGGCTAAGGAGAAGACAGAGCAGAGGAGGAAGATGGTTGGTAGAGGTTTCTAGTGCTCACCTATGCCCAATGCTCACCTATTCCAGGCTACGGCCCAGCAGGTTCACCCTCCCTCAGCACCCCCTGAAGTTAGATGGGGCTAACAGACTTGGGGTTGCCAAGGGGGAGGGGTTTGGGGAGGGATGGACTGGGAGGTTGGGGTTAGCAGCTGTAAGCTATTGTAAATGGAATGGATAAACAACAAGGTCCTCCTGTAGAGCACAGAGAACTATATTCAGTATCCTATGACTCCCCATAATGGAAAAGAATATAAAAGAAGAGTATATAGACGTATAACTGAATCACCTTGCTGTACAGAAGAAATTAACACAACATTGTAAATTAACTGTACTTCAATTTAAACAAAAAGAAAGAAAAGGTTAGATGAGGCTACATGACTAGTTCTGATCAATGGGCTGTGAGCCTTAGTGACGTAGGCGTCAGTCTGGGGCTGAAGCATGTGTTGGGGTGAGGTCTTCCAGGGCTCACCTCCCCTGCAGCAGCCACCAAGGAGCCTATGTGTTCCAGTGGCTACAAGATGGCAGAGTTGCCACTTGGAGGACATTTGTGCTGCTAAGTTGGCCAGACCTGCAGTGGATCTTGGGGCAGAGATGATCAGGATCTGAGGTGGTGTCAGTGAGGATGGAGGGGTTAGGGGGCACGATCAGAAAGTTTAGGAAGTGGACCCCCAGCGTGTAGAATGAATTTAGGAGTTAAGGGTGAGAGAGGAGTCTGGGATGAGTCCCTGAAAGGGGGCCTGGGGGCCCGAGGGAGAGAAGATGAATTCAATATGGAGCATGTGGAATGTGAGGGGTTGTTTATGGCACCATATCATAGGTATTTGGATCTAGGGGTCGAGCACCCAGAAGAGTGGTCTGGTTGTACAGATGAGGGAATCCTTGAGAAGCAGATGGTACGTGAAGCAGTGGGAGTGTCCGAGATCACCCAGGGAGAGGGGCAGAGGGGGGAGGTAATGGGCAGAGGATCTCCTAGCATTAAAAGGGATTGGTAAGAGTCAAGGTCAGGGAGACTGAGAAAGAGTTGCCAGAGAGCTACACAAAGAGCAGGAAAGAACCGTTTAGGACAGGCTTCTCAGACCTCAACGGACACACAAATCACCTGAGGGTTTCGCAAAAAGGCAGACCTGGCTGAGTAAGTCTGGGATGGAGCATAAGACTGCATTTCCATAAGGCTCCCAGGCAGGGCTAATGCTACTGGTCTGCAGACGGTGTTTTGAGAAGCAAGGGTGTAGGCGAACTCAAGGAAGAGACTTTTCAGAAGGACAAAGTGGTTGGCCATGGGATGTTTCTCTCCAATGATTGTTTGTCTCATGTAGGAGCAGAGAGTGAGGAGGACTGAGCCATCCTGGATGGAAGAATTCTGGGACAGGAAGTCCCTTCTCACAGTAACTAGGTCTACCTGGACCAGGTGATGCCATGGGTTCTGGGCTCCATCCTATGGATTTTGAAAGGCATGTTTTCTTCAGGTGGCCTTCCGGTGAGGTGTACACATCCACAGGGCCCTCAAGGAGAGCAGGAGTGTCCCCTCCACCGCTGGAGCAGGGCCAGGGCTGTCTGAGATGACCTCTAATAGATGCAGCTGGACGGCCATTCTCCAGCCCTTCCCTGACCCATTGATGAATCTGCACAAATGTTTCACACCGCACCTCTGCATAATGCAGTCACACTGACACCTGGCTCAGGGGCTTCCTCAGCTCTTGTAAAGAGCAGCTGGGGCACTTTGGAAGCTGGGGCACTTCTCTTACAGGACAACCCCACTTCTGAGAAAGACCCAGGATAGCCAGGTTGGACGGGGAACCCCCATTCCCCAAACTTCTCTGGCTCTCTCCAAGTGCACATCCCTCAGTAAGTCAGTTAGTGCTCTCCACAACTTTAGCCCTTAGGCTTACCTCCCACTATGTCTTCCCCAGTACCCTTTTCCATTCCCCCGGCTCCCCTTTCCTCCAGCCATGACAATCTACTCCGCCTCCCGAGAAGCCACCTTGAAATCTTGTGCGTCCTTTCTCCACTCCCCTCTCTGTCAACATTTCAAGGCCTGCCTCAAATTCTATCTCCTCAGGAAGTCTTCTCAGATTTCCCCATTAGGGTGAATCTCCCCGCCACCATTAGCCCTTCTGTTTTAGCATTTCTCAGAGGCTGCTTTTGTTAGTTGGCTGATTACACGTGTGTGTTTGCCCACCAGTTTTTGAACTTCTGGGGGTTGAAGACGCTGCCATATTCATCTCTGTCTCTGGGGCTGTTGCATATGGTTGCACAGGTTGGACACTGCACAAGAGCATCCAGCTTGGGTAGGGAGCAGGGGGTGGGGTATGGGGAGGGGGTTGTGGGATCTGATTTAGCCTGAGCTTTGCTCACCAAGCTGTGCTCCCTGGCAACGGCCTGCGTTGGCCCAAAGGAAGAGATGACTTTTTCTATTTCACACAAAGATGCTGTATAGGAGAGAAGGAGCCTAGTCTGTGCCCCTCTCAGCATTTTGCTTTGCAGGTGACACAGCCCAGTTCTTTACCATAAGTGCTGAATAGCAATTCAAGGCTATCGATGAACAGAGCTGATCATGCCTCTTTTCTAGCTCTGCCTCTGCGGGCCCCTTGAGTGATTCCCTTTGTTAATCTGAAGACACTGCATACTTCTCTGAAAGGATTTAAGAAATCTGTCCCACATCATGACCCCTTTCTGGAAAGGTCTCAGCCCCTCCCTCCTGAATAGCAGTCTGCCTCTCCCCTTCCTCAGGTGGGTCTCAGAGCCCCACCACATACCTGGGTGACTAGTGGAAGATTTTACTACCAGAATCATGTGAGGACTGGGGCTAGCTGAAAAAATGACTGTGCATTTCTTTCCCCCAGAGTGAAAATTGTCCATTTTCCTATTTCCACCCAATCCAGTCCTTGGCGTCATCACATCCATCCACTCTTTGCCCAGCCCACAGGAGGGGAGATTGTTAACAGGAAATTCCTTTCAGGGATGTCCAGCGGCCACTTGCACCTCCACATAGGAAAGCCGAGGGAGCAAGAGCCAGCCTGGCTGTGCTTGGGGGCAGGAGAGAATGAGGAAGGTGGGTGAAGACAATAAGGCAGGTTGGCCTGTCATGGCCCGAGGCCCAGCTGCTTCTGAGGCCAAGAATCACTTAGGGGAGCTATTCCTGAAAAGAGCTAAGGGAGGGAGACACAAGAGGGAAGAGATATGGGAACATATGTATATGTATAGCTGATTCACTTTGTTATAAAACAGAAACTAACACACCATTGTAAAGCAATTATACTCCAATAAAGATGTAAAAAAAAAAAAAAAAGAGCTGAGACTGGTTAGGGAGGTCTTGACCTTCCAGACTCCTAACCTTCTGCCTTTATCTTTGCGGCCCCTTCACTTTCCAGGCCCCGCATCTCTGCATGTCTTGGCTGGTCACCTTCCTTCTAAAAGTCTCTAGTCTTTTGGCTTCTGCAACGTGGCACCCCTGGTCTCTCTGGATCCCTTCCCTCCCAGGCCTCCTTTGTGCTTTCCCCTCCCGCTGCCCACCCTTGATCGCTGGTGGACCTCTAGCCTCACACAGCAGGCCTCCCTGGCTAGCCAACAGTGCAGCGGGGAGCCTCACAGCTCTTCTCTGCTTTGACAAATGTTTGCATGCACACACATAAGTGGCTTCTAAAAATCAAAATGGTTTCCTGCTATGTGTACTGGCTGTGTTTTTTTTTTTTTTTTTTTAACCATCTTTATTGGAGTATAATTGCTTTACAATGGTATGTTAGTTTCAGCTTCACAACAAAATTAATCAGTTATATATATACATATATTCCCATATCTCTTCCCGCTTGCGTCTCCCTCCCTCCCACCCTCCCTATCCCACCCCTCCAGGCGGTCACAAAGCACCGAGCTGATCTCCCTGTGCTATGCGGCTGCTTCCCACTAGCTATCTACCTTACGTTTGGTAGTGTATATATGTCCATGCCTCTTTATCGCTTTGTCACCGTTTACCCTTCCCCCTCCCCATAGTCTCAAGACTGGCTGTGTTCTTGATTTCACTTGATAGCACCATCATCCCCCTGTAGCAGAGGCAGAAGTCTAGAATCATCTTTGACGCTTCCTATTTCTCATGCTTTCCAATTTAACCTTCTAAATCATTCTGGAATTGCCCTTCTTGTCTATCTAGACTATCTCTGTCCACTCATCACCTCTCACCTGGACGATTATAATCATTTTCTAATCGGTCTTCCTATCTCTAGGTTGGTCTCTTTTAGATTAATCCTTTATACCATTAAGAAAAAAGATTTTGTTTTTGAGATAAAAGTCATATAATGTAAAACCCACCATTTAAACTATTTTAAAGTGTGCAATTCAGTGGGTTTTTTTTTTAATAGATCTTTATTGGAGTATAATTGCTTCACAATACTGTGTTAGTTTCTTTTGTACAACAGAGTGAATCAGCCATATCCATACCTATATCCCCATACCCCCTCCCTCTTGCGTCTCCCTCTCACCCCCACCATCCCACCTCTCTAGGTCATCGCAAAGCACCGAGCTGGTCTCCCTGTGCTATGAGGCTGCTTCCCACTAGCTATCTATTTAACATTCGGTAGTGTATATATGTCGTTGCTACTCTTACTTCGCCCCAGTTTCCCCCTCCCCACCCCCGTGTCCTCAAGTCCATTCTCTCTGTCTACGCCCTGCCACTAGGTCACTACATTCATCAGTACAATTTTTTTTTTAGATTCCATAGTGGTTTTTCTAGTACATTTACAATGTTGTACAATCATCATCACTATCAAATTCCAGAATATTATACCACTGGTTTTTGAACTCCAAGCCTTAGTCTATTACTGGGGCGCTGTGAAGTCAATTTAGTAATTTTAAAAAATGAAGTCACCATAGAAGAGAATAGATCACAGAGCATTGCAAAGGTGAAAAGGTAACTACTGTTTCATGAAACTTTTGTTTCAGTTAGATGTTTTTGTATGTTCCAATGTGTGCACAAGAAATTGAAATGAATTTCTAACTGTGAGTCATGATTTAAAAATGGTGGGGGGGGGGGGAGTGGGAAAACCACCATGAGTCTACACTGTCTACCTAGAGCGATTGTAAATCATAAATCTGAGTATGTCACCCCCCTATCTAATGCTTGCCATTGGCTCCCTAGCTAAATCAGTTATTAAGAAATGTTTCTTAAGAGTCTACTAGGTGCTAGTCACTGTTCTAGGTGCTGGGATACAGCAATAAACAGGGCAGACAAAAACACCTGCCCTGGTCCAGTTTAGATTCCAGATGGGGGACACATAATAAATAATAAACTCATACAGTGTGTTAAAAGGTGATAAGTGTTCTGAAAGAAAAAAATTGAACAGGGTAAGGGGGTTTAGACTGTGGAATGAGGGAAGGAAGCTAATGCAGTTTGGAAAAGGATGGTCAGGGCTGGCTTCACCAAGAAGTAACATTTCAACAAGACTCAAAGAAGGTGAAGGAGTGAGCCATGTAGATACCTGGGAAAACAGCATTTAGGATAGAAGGAAGAGGCAGTGCAAAGATCCTGGGGCAGAAGCTGCCTGGCTTGTTTGAGGGCTAGGGAGGAGGCTGTGAGAGTGTGCAGGGATATTGCAAGGAGATAAGGTCAGAGAGGCAGTTGGAAGCCAGGCCTTGCTCGGCCTATGGGCCATTGTAAGGGCTCCAGCTTTTACTGTGGGGGAAATGGAGCCATTGCAGAGTTCTGAATAGAGGAGTGACATGCTGTAGGCTACATTTTAAAAAGACCATCTACAGGATTCAAACTGCTTAGGTTGAAGTTTGAAGTCCTTTCTATTTTGGTCCTGACTATAGATCCAGACTATTTCTGGCCAAATCCATCAGCAATGCCAAAAAGCTCTCATTTTCTCCATGTACCATGATGCTTCCCACCCCTGGGACTTTGCCTCTGCTGTCCCCTCTGCCCAGAAGGGCCCTCCCCTTTGGCCTGGCTCACCTCTCCTCATCCTTCTGCTCTCAGCTCAGATGCTCCCCCCTGTCACAGCTCCGCCCTTTGTCTGGGTGTTGTACCCCCTATTCAACCCCCAGCACATTCCATGAATGTCTAGCACAGTTTACTTGATTGTACTGTGACTCATGTTACAGTATGCAGCTTGCTTTCATATCTCTGATTCCCAGGAGGCACAGGATCTTGCCTCTTGCATCTTTTCATCCCATTACCTAGAGCAGTGGTGCCCGTAGGTCAAGGACGTAGTACAGGAGTGGTTGTTGAATCAGCTGTTGCTGATGAGAACTCAGCAAGGCCTAAATCAATGGCCCAAGGCCATGCAGCTCAATGCTCCCCGCTCCTTGCCTGGTACCCCTTCCACTGCACCTTGAGGTTCCTTTCCTGGGGTTCTCTGAGGCGTTCCTGGGGGAGGTGGAGGTGCGATTCCCCAATGTCTCTGGAGGAATTTAATAGATGGGACAAGCTGAGTGCTGGAAGGGGTGGGGTGGGGAAGACGCTCAGAGAGGCGGCAGCCTGTCTAAGGTTACACCGTGCTCACTGGACTTGGGGCGTCCCCTTGCAGCATCTGGCTCTGCACCGCGATAAGCGTACCTGATACTTCCCAGGCCCAGCTGTATCTGTTCTCAGCAGCAGATCTCCTTTCACCCAAAGTGCTTCATCAACATTAGAACTGGAGAAGGGGGCGCCAGGCCGGCATCCCTGTGGCCCATGACACACACAAGGCTTTGGCATAAGTTGGGAACAAACTCGGGGACTCCCCTGAGACACCTGAGGGTTTCCTGCTCTGGGCTGCCCTGCCAGAGCTTGGGGATTAGTAGGGAAGGAAGCAGACCTCCCCTGTAAGCTCCCCTCTCCTGTGGTGAGAAAGACACACACAGTCACGGTGGGAGGGATAAATTAGGAGTTTGGGATTAACATATACACACTACTATATATAAAAAACAGGTAACCAACAAGCACCTACTGTATAGCACAGAGAACTATATTCAATATCGTGTAATAAATATATATATATTTATATATATAAAACTGGATATATATTGTATGTAATTAACTATAATATATTTATGTATAACTTATATATATATAAATATAACTGAATCACTGTGCTGTACACCTGAAACTAACACAACACTGTAAATCAACTATAATAAAAAAATTTAAAAAAGACAGACAGACAGACACACACACACACACAAACACACAAGGACAGGGGCACCACTGAAAATGAAATAAAATGTTAGACACCGTTTCCCTCCTCATAGAATTTCCTTCCTTTTTTCCCCTGTCTTCCTATAGGCAACCAAGAATCACACTTTCTGGACACACTATAAAGTCCCTCTTCCAATCATCTCTGCAGCCTAGTTCTTCCTTCCCAGGTCTGTTTCCTTATAAATATTCCAAGGTGAGGCTGCCAGCCGGTGATTTATTTACAAGGGGGTATCATTTCGTGCAGCTGTGTGTGGTGTCCAAGCAAAAGGCTGACTATATCTCTCACCAAACTCAGCCTTGTTATCTATTTCAGGTGAGACTGGGGTGGTTCACTCCATCTCGAGTTTCCAAGCGAAAATGACTTCTGCCTTAAAAACGTTCAGAATGTAAAACATTGAAAAATGGTAAAGATGACAAGCCTAACAAGTGGCTATTCTGATGGGCACCACTAGGCATAGTGCTTGAACGGTGTCGCAGGGGAGGCACTCAGGTGTGCACACACTAACGTGCCACCACCCTGGAGCCTCAGCCAAGGTTCCCTCCCCCAAAAGGGAACCTTACAAAAGAGGTGGAGGCAAGCCCACCGGCACAGACCCAGGCCAGTCTTGCTAAAGGGCTGCTTATCCCAAACCTTTCTAAGCTTCATTCCACCCCCACAACCTTCTGGGGATGAAAGACGCTAGCGATTTCCCAGAAGACGATGCCTATGCCCACATGCAGACCACTTCGGCCCGTGATTTCAGGAGATGCAGGAGAGTGAAGGGCAGCAGATATAAGGCAGCAGGTGTTGGAGGCAGCCAGAGGGGGCAGCAATTCTAGGGGTCAGGCGTGGCTGAGGTCTGGACCCTGACTTAGACTTGGCTACAGAGAGCAAACGAGAAGTCCTAAGTAGGAAAGATGCTTAAAGGTAGAGGAGCTGACATTCAGACGTCTTGCCGTAAAGAAACAATAAAGGGAAAGAAGCTAATGTTTATTGAACACTTTCTGTGTTCCAGTCACTGTGATATGTACCAGAGGGATATAAACGGGTGTGGTCCCTCACCCGAAGGAGCACAGGGTCTAGTGGGGCAGGCGGCCGAGTCCCAGCTACCATTAACTGCAATACAGGTCAGGGGGCATCAGGGAGCAGCAGTGCCAATGTCAAGCCCAGAGGCTGCAGGGGGCTGCGATGATGGATAGGCACCCTGGTTTCAGGGTCCTCATCACCAGGGCAGAGGGGTGGCTCCCCTCTCCAGTTAGGGGCTGGGTCACAAGGGCAGAGGCTGGACCCTGGACTCAAATGGGTGATGTCTCAGTGAAGGCTTTCAGTTTTCCTGAGGTCCCAGGCAGCCCCAGCCCCTCAGATCAGACATGAGGTAGGGTAATATCTTGTTTTCTGGCGTGGTGACTCAGCTGACCGAAATAACTCATGCTAGCAGCAGCTCTTTCTGTGTCTTGTGGGCTGGGCAGAGGCATTCTGGGAAGGCCAAAACTGCCAACCAGTGAAACATGAGGACTGCTCCATCTGACTCAGCCACAGCTAGGGCGGGGGAGGAGAGAGACAGAGACACAGAGAGAGAGACAGAGAGACAGACAGAGTGGGGCTTCTTCTAGCACTGAGGCTGGGGTGCCCCTCAGCTCTTGGCCCAGCAGCTGGGGAAGCTACAGGGTGGTGATGACCAGGGGAAATAGCTTACAAGTCCCAGGACTCAGAATATGCCCTCCGAGGCAGTGCCAGGCACACCTGCAAGGTGGTGGGGCCCCCTGCAAACGGACTCCTTCCCACGCCAGTTCACGTGGCTGCTCCCAACTCGTGCAGGCTCCCAAAGCTCCCCTTCCCTTGGCTCCAGGATGATCCCGCACATTCTCTTCCCAGGATCCCCCTGTCTCGACTCTTGGGCACAAGGTCTGAATGTGCACCTAACAGAACCACGTTGCAGGTGCCCCTCTCCTAAGGCTGTCTCGTCGTGTGAGTTGGAATTTGCCAACGAGGAGGGATGCCATCCATCTCCCACGCTCATCCACATGCAGTCCACATACCAAGGCTCATTCATCCCCACTTCCTCCATTTAGAGTCAGCAGGGGAAGCTCATGTTTAAAAGTGGGTCTGGCACCCGGCTGGGTGCTTACCAACGTCCTTTCAACTAGACAATAATCCCATGACACAGATCTTGTTAAGTAGGTGAGAAAACCGAGCTCAAAGAGCATCAGTGATTTGCCCAAGACCACACAACTGGTTAGGGTGGAGCTGGAATTTGGGCCCAGTGTCTTCTGTGGCATCACACCCAGGTCACATCCACAGGCCTCCCTCTCAGAGTCTGACCACGGTGGGTGCTTAGAGCCTGGACAACTCATCTGAAAATAGGGATCATTTTATATTGGTTAAACGGAAGTCTTCTTATCCTATGTGATTGGGACTAGCAGTCAGCTGATTAATCGAAAAGTTTGGCCGAGCTGGAAAATCATAAAACGGGACACATATAATCTTATTGTGATCTGGACCCATGGCCTTTTCTTTTAAAAAAAAAGCCCCCTGATGACAATCCTCTGTCTCACACGAGCCACACTCATAATTTTCACTTTCTGTTTTTATAAAGAGAGAACCTAAGTCACTTATGAAATAGTCTGAGTGCAGAATCCTAGATTCATACAAAGCTCTCCGTGTTTTACAGTTATCCCATCCATACTTTGTTTGAAAAGTTTTTTTTTTTTTTTTTTTTGCGGTACGCGGGCCTCTCACTGTTGTGGCCTCTCCCATTGTGGCTCCGGACGCGCAGGCCCAGTGGCCATGGCTCACTGGCCCAGCCGCTCCGCGGCATGTGGGATCTTCCCGGACCGGGGCACGAACCCGCGTCCCCTGCATCGGCAGGCGGACTCTCAACCACTGCAGCACCAGGGAAGCCCTGAAAAGATTTTTTAGTGGTTCACCTTTGTCAAGTTTTTCTAAAGCAATGTGTTTGTCATAAAACAGCAATAGTTGTCTTTTGTTCCACTTCTCTCTTTTGGTTTATGTTCCTTTTGGTTAAATTAAATAACTACAGTGTTAAAGTGTCATAAATAGATCTGGGAACAAAAATAATTGATTCTTGGTAAACATTTGGTGGAAGAAGTATGGAGGCAGGTAAGAGATGAGCTCGTAGCTGGAAGCATCAGTTGGTGTATTTAAGACAGAGGATTGGGGCTAGCTGACCTGGCCAGTCAGTTAAGGGGAGTTTGCTTAAGAGACTCTGCACAGGACTTGACAGAAGGGCTGAGGTGAGGACCAGCTGCAGATAGTAGGAGTGCGAGGATTTAGTGAAGCGGCACTCATAGATAAGCCGTCTTCATGATTATTGAGTCTTCCCTGGTGCTGCATCCCACGTGGACCTCTGCCCCTTATGACCTTTCTTTTCTGGGGAACATTCAAGAACTCCCGACCAGCCGTCAAGAGGCCCAGGTCTAGCTCCAGCTCTGCCTCTAAGTGCCTCTGTGGGTTTGGGTAAAAGACATTATCTCTTCACCTCTGTTTTCTTCTCTATAAACTGAAGGAATTATGTGAAATTGTCTTGGAAGGCTCTTCTGGCCCTGTTAGTTCTAAGCATCTCAGGATCAGGTTTCCTGCTCACTATTCTCCTTGGGGGTCTCAGTCACCCCCAGGGTCATGGCATGCTTCCCCCAAAACTGTAGCAACAGCCTCCTGTGTTGAGCACCAGACCCATGTTTCCTGTTGTTCACCCAGGTGCCCTGCAAGTGGGATGACCTGACCTCTCCTGGATGAACAGATGAGACATTTTAGACCTACTAAATACAACAGCATATTGTCAAACAAGAATTATTAAGAGAGTTTGGCTCTGGAGCAGAAAGGAGCCTCTTATAAGAACATAATATATGATAAAGGAAGTAACACAAAACTGGGGAAAGGAAGTGATGTTTGGTATTGGAAAAGTTGGGTAATGATTTGGGAGAAAAAATCATTTAGACTCCCATCTCAAACTATACACTAAAATAAATGGTGGGTTTTCTTAAATGTAAAACAAACTTCACCACAGAAAAATCAGGAGAAAATATAACTGAATGCTACCAAAGCCTTGAAGAGAGGTGTCTTTGAAAGCCATGGATAAACTCACAAAGGGAAAGAATAATTGGCTTCGTTATGTAAAAATAGGTAAAAGCAGTTTGTGTAATAAAGAAATAGGCAAATGGGAAACATTTCCAGCTAAGATGAAACATGAAGGGTTAACATATTTACACAGAACTCATACACATGGTTAAGAAAACCGGTAAGACACCCATCAACAAGTGGGCAGAAAACTCGGATATTATAAAAGTGGACACTCAACTGCTATGGTAAAAACTCCAACCTTTCTAGTAGTTATATGAATGAAAATTAAAATAGGAACAAATAAGCCACTAAGTTAAGCAGAACATAAAAAACTTAGCAATATTTAGTGCCGGTGAGGCTAGGACAAAATTGCCAGGTGGGAATTTTAATCCCAACCCTCTGGAAATTGATTTCACTTCAAGACATTTTCAAATGGCCTTATTCCCTTTGACCCAGCTTCTAGAAAAGCACCCTAAGAAGATGATGTTAAATATAGATACAGCTAGTTCTAATGAAGATATTCATCACAACACTTTTTATGAAAACATTATACATGTTACAGAAGAGGGAAGAGTTAAGCATTATGTAGTATAAAAACGCAATAAATGATTTTGCAGACATTAAAAGCATCAATACTACAGCAAGGTGGAAAGTGACATTTACGTAGCAAGTCAGTGAATCTCTCTGAGCTTCAAGTTTCTTATTAATAAAATGTGGATAGTAATAATACCTTCCTCAGAAAACTATAATTTGAAAAGATACATGCACTCCAATGTTCATAGTGGCACTATTCACAATAGCCAAGACATGGAAGCAACCTAAATGTCCATCGACAGATGAATGGATAAAGAAGATGTGGTACATATATACAATGGAATATTACTCAGCCATAAAAAAGAATGAAATAATGCCATTTGTAGCAACATGGATGAACCTAGAGATTATCATACTAAGTGAAGTAAGCCAGACAAAGACAAATATCACATAATATCACTTATATGCAGAATCTAAAAAAAATGATACAAATGAACTTATTTACAAAACAGAAATAGACCCAAGGACATCAAAACAAACTTATGGTTACCAAAGAGGAAAGTGGGGGGAGGGATAAATTAGGAGTTTGGGGGTAACATATACACACTACTATATATAAAATAGATAACCAACAAGGATCTACTATATAGCACAGGGAACTACAATCAACATTTTGTAATAACTTATAAGGGAAAAGAATCTGAAAAAGATATCTATCTATCTATCTATCTATCTATCTATCTATATATATATATCCGAATCACTTTGCTGTACACATTGAAACTACCCCAACATTGTAAATCAACTATACTTCAGTAAAAAAAAAATAGTACCTTCCTCATACTACATTGTGAGAACTGAGTGAAATAATGTGTGTTATGTGTTTAACACAACACCTGGGCTCTAGTAAGCATGCAATAAATGTTAGCTAATGTCATTATTTCCATAATTGCCAAATGTAGATAGTATAGAACTGGAATGGAATGTGAAAAACATGATAATAGTTATGTTAGCGTGGGGCTTATAGGTGATTTTTTTTCTCTATTTTCCAAACTTTCCATATTATTGATATATTTGGCTTATAATCATAACAGCTTTATTGAGGTTTAATTTATATATCATAAAATCTATCCATTTTAAGTATACAATTCAGTGATTTTTAATATATTACAGAGTTGTATGACATTACCACAACCCATCACCTGAAAAGATCCCTTGTGCAACTTCGTAGACCCTTCTTGTTTACACCTCAGCCCCAGGCAAGAGCTAATCTGCTTTTCTGCATCTACAGAATTACCTTTTCAGGACATTTCATACAGATGGAATTAGGTAATATATGGTCTTTTGTGTCTGGTTTATTTCAGTTTATAATTTATGGGAGTTCAAAAGAATAGTATGCCACTGTCATTGCAAAATAAAAACAAAACAGAAAGCAATGGTCATTCCTTGGCATGGTTGTTCTTTATGTTTTACCCAAATTTCCAGTACCAGCCAGGGTCCTGGCAGGAAACAGATGCCCACTTTTAAGGGTCAACTGAAGAGAGTTTAATGAAGGCACTGTTACAGAGGGGCTGGTAAAGTTAAGGGACCCGACAGTGCAGCCTCCAAGGCCTCATATCAGACAGCAGCTAGTCCTACCTCGAAGCCTAAAGGGACAGAGGGAAGAGCAGTGGTACTGGAACCTGCAGAGAGCTGTAGGGGCCGGGGAGACCTGGCAGGGAGGGAGCTCGTGGACGGCAGGAATCAACATCCCAACCTCAAGCCCTGTCCTCCTTCTTGATCTGCTGCTGCTGCTGCCTCCCATTGGCTAAACCCAGCGGGAAGGCAGCAGCTTGGGAGATCATAGAGGTCAGCCTCCAGGGCAAGAGCAGGGCAGAGAAAGGCTTAGAATGGGTATACAGGGACCACAGAGACCCCAGCGCACACTTTTCCACCCGTGTCTCTTTCCGTCTCCATGTCTTCCAGAACCACGCATTTAATCCCACTGCAGTGCTTGGAAACCTTCCCCATGCCACCAACTCTGACCTTCTCTTGCCTTTTACAAGCTGGTGCCTGAGTCTGGGATGCTCTGCCTTCTTGCCTTCAAACTTTGCTCAGACACCTCCAAGGGGAGGGGCTGTTCTTACCTCTGTGCTCCACAATACAAGGTTCAGTCTTCTAGAAGAGCATTGGCATATTTTGCTGTAATTACCTGTTGTCATGACTCTATGTGACAGAAAGCCACCACATTTCCCTGGAGAGAAGTAGCTGTTTTATTCATGGTGCCTGGTATACCACCTGTCACATGGTAGGTGCCCAATTAATATTTGTCCAAATGAACAGTGCCCTCTAATTTCTTTTGCATTCCTCCCCCTCCATCCCATTAGCATCAACCCCAGTGCTGTCTACTGGCTCAGAGGATGCATTTTAGTAGGCTGGTGAGTGATGAATAATTTCAAATTTTAGAGTTGCTCTCTGAGATAAGACAAATTCATCTTGGCCTCTGACTTTAGGAATATGTAAGCAGCCTAATGAAGGTGGGAAGGTGCGAGTGTCACTTTTGTACAGATGCAAAGTGACTTCCTCACCATTTTAAGCAGCTCCAAGTGTTTTGTTTTCTCCAGGGCATCTATCCCAAAGGAAGGGAGCCTCTCTAACCTTTTTGCTCAGCACTGAATGGGGCTTGTCGTCTCTGGTTAGGGAGACAGTAACTATCCCTAAAGCAGACCTGACAGAGTGAAGCTAAGACAGAGAGTGAAGTGGCGTGAACCAGGCATTCACAGACAGCTGGTTAGAGCTCAGTCCAGAGGAGAAACCTACTTTTGAAACGGACACACATTTCTCCCACTTTGCTGGTTCTCAAGCTCCTGCAAAAATCTTCAAAGGAAAGAAAAAGAAAACAATTTTCATATTCAGGCACCCTCCCAGCTGAAATAGATGCCTCTGTGTGCAGCCTTGAGGCCAGTGGCATTTCCTGACTGGCCACTGCAGTGGGCATTCCATCAGGAGCTTTGTTCTCCAAATACTGTCCCTGGCAGGCAGGCTCTAGGCCACAACGCAGGCTAAAAAAACGCCGAATCCTGGGCCACAGGGCGAAGTTAGTTCTCTGGAAAGAGAAGAAGGGATGGCATTTGGGAGGGTAACTTCTGCCTCCCCAGAAAAATAGAGAATGAGTACAATGCTACCCAGATGACCATGAAAATGCCCCTTTCAGGAACAGTCCAGAGGGCAGGGTGGTGGAGCAAGAAAATGATCATTTGAGCAGACCCACGCTCAAGCCCTGGCTCTGACACTCATTCGCTGGGGGTCGGCGGGGCGGCGGGGGTTTGGTGTGTGAGGGTTCTTAGGAGTCCATTAAAACATAATATTCTGTTGGCTTCTTCCCTAACATAGTACAAAGGGTGTGGCTTTGGGATCACACAGACCTGAGTTTGGATGTGGGTTTTGTTATTTACTAGACTGTGCACTACCATTTTGCATAGGATTTTTAGCTGGGCACATAGTCACTGAGCTAACTGGTGCATTTCCCAGCCTACCTTATGGCTATGTATGATCATATGACTAAGTTCTGGGATCGTGAGTGGGAATCAATGTGTAACTTACTCATCTGCCCTGAAAGTGAAGAAGCATGTCCTGCCCTTCCCCCTCCTGCCTTTTCCTGTTGTCCGGAAAGTAAACACGGGGTGGGGGGAGTCCATTTGGATCACACAAGTCCCCCAGGTGACTGGCAGAAGCAAACCCAATTCAGTTGGAGCAATGCAACTTCTATCCAGGCCTCAAAGAATTACACAGATAAAGTATCAAGGCACATATGTTCACAGTAAAAGACAAGACACAGACTGAGAAAAAATATGTGCAAATAACATACCTGAGAAAGGACTTTGTCTTAGTCCATTCAGGCTACTATAACAAAGTGCCATAGACTGGGTGACTAATAAACAAGTGAAATGTATTTCTTACAGTTCTGGAGACTGGAGTCCAAGATCAGGATGATAGCTTGGTTAGGTTCTGGTGACAGCTACTTTCTTGTATCCTCACATGGCAGAGAGAGGGCTAGGGAGCTCTCTGGGATCTCTTTATAAGGCCACTAATCCCATTCATGAGGACACCACCCTCATGACCTCCCAAGGGCCCCATCTCCTAATACCATCACACTGGGGATTAGGATTTCAACATATGAATTTGGGGGGGACAGAAACGTTCATTTCATAACAGACTTGTATGCAGAATAAACAAGGAACTCTTAGCAATTCAATAATAAGAAGATAAACAACTCAATGAAAAATGGGCAAAAGATTTGAATAGACATTTCACCAAAGAAGATAAACAAATGGTTAATGCGTGCATGCAAAGATGCTCAGTATCATTAGTCATTAGGGAAATGCAAGTTAAAACCACAATGAAATACCATTTTACACCCATTGCAATGGTTAGAGTCACAGACAGACAACAACAAATATTGGCAGGGATGTGGAGAAATCAAAATCCTCATATATTACTACTGGTGGGAAGCTGCTTTGGAAAAATGTTTGGCAGTTTCTTAAAACTTAAACGTAAATTTGCCATATGACCCAGCAATTCCATTCTTAGGGATAATACCCAGGAGAAATGAAAACATATGTCCACATAAAGACTTACATAATGTTCATGGCATCATTAATCATAAAAGTGGAAACAAGTAATTAGTGACTGGATAAACCAAATGAGCTATGTTCATACCACGAAAGACTGAGTGGAATGCTGAGTGAAAGAAGCCAGACACAAAAGCACATATTACATAATTCCATGTATATGAAATGTCCAGAAAAGGCAAATTTTTAGAGATAGAAAGTAGACTAGTGGTTGCCTGGGAGTGAGAAAAGGAATTAACTATGAGTGGGTACAAGAGATCTTACTGGGATGATATAAAAGTTCTAAAACTGGATTATGATAATGGTTACATTACATTATACAACTCAGTAAAGTCACTAAAAAACACTGAATTGCACACTTAAAATGGGTGAATTTTATGATATATAAACTATACCTCAATAAAGTTATGGGACATGGAATTTTTGAACATTAAATTTTTCTTGTAAGAACAACAGCAAAAAAATGTTCAGATAAACATAAATCAAGAGAGAGTATCATCAACAGACTTTTTAAAAAGGAGTTTTAAATGACATAATTTAAGAAGAAAAATAATGTGGGAAGGAAGAATGGGGAAGGAGAAATGATGAGCAAATAAACACACTAGGAAGGGAAGGAAATGCATTAATTTGATCCAAGGCAACTATAGACGCCTATGGTAGTATTTGCAGATTCCATGATTGTTTTCTCAGAAAAAAAGAATTTATAAATAAATTGTTAGAATTAATGAGATTTTAGCAAAGCTAATGTATAAAAAGTCAACACACAAAATTCTATTATACTTCAACACACCACCAACAATGTAATTGAAATGATAAAATTTATAAGAGAAACAAAAAATGCAAAGTATAAATTTAAACATGTGCAAGCTCTTTATGGAGAAAAGAGCAACACTTTCCTGAAAGACATTAAAGAAAACTTAGCTGAATTAAGAACTAAATCATGTTCTTGGATAGGAAGATTTATTATTTATTATTATTTATTGTAAAGACATCGATTCTCCACAATGCAGTTTAATATAGTTCCAATAAAAATCCTAACAAGACCATTTGTGAAACTTGAAAAACCTCTTCTAAACTTCATATTGAAGAGAAAAAGTCCAAGACTAGCTAAGACACTCTTGAAGAAGAGCAAAGTCCTGGGAATTATCCTGCCATATAGCAAGACTTATTAACATAAAGTATTTAAGATAGTGTGGTGCTAGAGCAGGAATGGATAAATAGATCAGTGGAGTGCAATAGAGAGATCAGAAACAGACCTAAACATATATGGAAATCTGAGTTATTACAAAACAAGTATTGCACATCAGTGGGGAAAAGGATGGACTATTCAATAAATGATGCTAGACATCTGTGATAAATGATCCATGGGGACTGGAGGGACACTGAATCCCTACCTCACACCATGTATAAAAGCAATTCCATGTGGGTTAAGCACTAAACAATGAAATGCAAATCTATATATGGGACCAGATCACATAAAAACCACACACACACGCACACACAGAGTACATGTAAAAACTGGTGAAGATTGAGTAAGGTCTGTCATCTAGCTAACAGTATTTACCAATGTGAAGTCTCTGAGTTTTTACACTGTACTACAGTTTTACATAAGATATCACATCTATGCACTATTTTTGAAACTTCCTGGAAGTTTATAACTATTTCAAAATTAAAAGGAAAAGTATAAAATGTTTAGAAGACAATATAGAATGTGTTAATGACCTCAAGGTGGAAAAGACTTTCATAGCCAAGACAGAAGATGCAGAAACCATAAAGAGAAAGATGAATAAATATGATTACACTAAAGTTAGAAACTTCTTCATGAAATGACATCCTTTATAAAGAGGATAAGAATATAAGAAAAGACATGTGACACACACATAATCGCCAAAGAATTAGCCTCCAGAACATAAAAATAACTATGCATCATCAAGAAAAAGAAAAACAATCCAATAGAAAGATGGGCAAAATGTACAACAGACGTTTTCAGAGAAGAAATACAAATAGCCCAGATGTGTGTGAAAAAAAATTCCCCAATCTACTTAGTAATCAGGGATGTGTCAAATAAAATCTCAATGAAATACCATTTTATACCCAACAGATTAGCAAAAATTAAAAAATCAGACAGTATTAAATGTAAACAGGGCTGCAGAGCAACAGGAACTCACACATACTGAGGATGAAAGCATCCACTGTGGACAACTGGCAATAGCTACTAAAACTGAACATACACACATCACATGACCCAGCAGTGTGTGTGATAGGCAAAAGCTGGAAGCAACACAAATGTCCATCAATAGTTGAACAGATACATTGTAGTCTATTTACAGGATGGAATACTATGCAGCAATTAAAATGAACAGAACATAACTTTACAAGACAAAATGAATGAATCTCACAAACACAAGTTTGAAAGAAAGAAGCCAGACACTAAGGAATATATAGAGGATGACTCCGTTCCCAGAACAGGCTAAATTAAGCTATATTCTTTGCTTATGTATTCATAGAGGGTAAAACAAAAAGGAAGGCAAAAAAATTACTTCAAAAGTCAGCAGAGTGGTTAACCTGGGGGGTGAGTGTGGGTGGGATTTGCTTTTGATCAGGGAGGAGCAGACAGAGGGCTTCTGGGGTACTGGTAAATATTCTCAATCTAGTCCTGGGTCATGGTCTTATTGGTGTCTATTTGTAATTATTTCTTAGTTTGTATATGTGGTGTATGGACTTTTCTGTATGTACATCTCTCAGTGAAAGAGAGGGAAAAAGTAGAGCACATTCCACTCTACATTTCTTCCATTATAGCCTTTATCACTGGATTATAATTACTCATCGAACTATCAGTTGACCCATTACCATATAAGATACATGAAAGCAAGAACCACGTCTAATTGTCCTTATAACCTCGCTGAGCACTTAGGAAGCACTCAACAACTGCTCAGTGAGTGAACAGTAACCTGCTACTATCTGAAGTAAAGCCTGAGCTTGTGAAATGGCATCTGATTTCACAGCCTAACTTACTCTTCTGCCCAGAACTCAACCAGCAACCCTCACCTGCACACGGGGACTTTGACCATAGGGAAGCAGAGAACTGTGCAGAGAAGAGGGACACATCCAGTTGACGGCCAGGTCTCAACACATCACAGAATGTTTGACAACTTGTGGAGGGAAATTACATCTCAGCTGGATGGCTCATGATTCAGGACCTTCTACGTACTGATCCTCAGTGGATGGTCTGTGGAAAGAGCTGTTAGGGAAATGTGTCTGCATGGAGCCAGCTCCTGTCTAGGGAGGTCCCTGGAGAAACTTTAAACAATGACAACAGCCCTGGGTTTGTTTAAAATTTATGGTTCTCTGCTTACGACCCGATATCAAGCTACTGAACCCAGCTGCCTGGTAGATGATAGCAGTTTGCCTCCCTGACATGGGTTCCGGGGACAGAGGGATAAGGAGAGAGGTCAGGGAATCAGACAGTCTTTTGTTGCACAGGAAAATTGTGGTCTAGTGGTTCAGGCAGAAAGTCTGTATTTCTGCCTTCCTGCCTCCATAGGCTTGGAATGTGGTCGCTAACAAAGCCTGAGTCAATTTAACCCAGCCACGGTTGAGTCATGAAGTTCTAGGGAAGTTGGGGCTCATACATGAAACAGTCTGCAGGGGTACATATTTGGTGTTCAGTCATTCACTCAACAAGCATGCCTTGAGTGCCTACCATGGGCAGGTGCTGTGCTGGCACCAGGGATAGTGTCCAAAGGGGAAAGTCACATCACCTTTCCAGACTAGACTGCTATAGGTGCTGCTCAGGAAGGAGCAGATATGGTGGAATTGACTAGCAGTCTCAAGATGCTGGTTCTAGAGGAGTCTCCTTGAGGATGGAAAGAAGGAGTTTTAGGACCAAGGAGAGGAAGCATCACATCGCCTGATTTCTCATGGTAAGCCCTGGAACAGGTTGGGGAATGTAAACGTTTATAGCACAAATTCTGGGATGACTCAACTATAAAGGGAGACACAGATGTTTGGGGAAAGACCCCCAACTTTTGAAGTTAGGTCAGGAAGAGCAATTGTTCTTTTTAAAGAGCTGTGCCTTGGTATCACTCTTAGAGACAGCATGTTGGCTAACAAAACATGAGCACTGCCCCTCTCCATGGCCCCAGCAGCATTTATGGAGCACAGCCTAATGCCCAATCAGTCCTTGGGTGGTGGGATGCAGGCTGAGCCCCTCCACCACTATAATACAGTGGGCTCATGCTGTAATGGGGCTACATAAAACACTGTGTCCTTTTTCTTAGAGTTCATCTGGGCATTTGTTTTTTTTTTTTTTACTTAGTCACTCCTGCCAAAGAATAGAAAATATTCAGTGATCCTATAAGAAGCATGTCTATTAACTTATATAAATATTGATACTGAGAGGTGACGGGCACGTACGGAGCTGTTTATAAGAATCATATACATTTCTGATTATTTATGTAGTTCACCTTCTCGAATTTAAACTTAGAATTCCCACTCCATGTAATGTTTTTTGAACAGTACGTAAAAGTGTGTGAAATTCAGGTATCCTCAACTGTATATATACTTAATCAAAGAATTTTGTGCATTCTGAATTCTTATTTAATTATGGATTTGAAAGTTTTAAGAAGTATAAAAATGGTTAAACTATGGTAGAAGCTTTGAGAAACCATGGAAGAAATATTAAACATCAATGGGGAGAGCAGATAGACCACAAGACTGACTTGAAACTCTACAATAGAGAAGAAAGACAAAGAACTTTGAAGAAAGAGCATAACCATTGGATTTGAGAAGACTGAAATGCTACGGGACTAAAAAAGAAAAAGAAATACCAGAGGCAGATACTGAACAAGCTGTAACCAATGTGGAAAACTTTAATACAGGATATTCATGTTAAGATGGTGAGCTGTGCAGTGGGGAGTACGCTGTGAATGCCTGTTAAAGATTTGGGCTTCACTTTCGCACAGTAAAGGAAACGATAAACAAAAAGACAGCCTATGGACTGGCAGAAAATATTTGCAAATGATGCGACCGACAAGGGATTGATTTCCAAAATATACAAACAACTCATACAGCTCAATATCAAAAAAACAAACAATCCAACCAAAAAATGGGCAGAAGACCTAAATAGACATTTCCCTAAAGAAGACATACAGATGGCCAACAGGCACAAGAAAAGATGCTCAACATCACTAATCATTAGAGAAATGCAAATCAAAACTACAATGAGGTTTCATCTCACACCTGTCAGAATGGCCATCATCAAAAATTCTACAAATAATTAATGCCGGAGAGGGTGTGGAGAAAAGGGGACCCTCCTACACTGTTAGTGGGAGTGTAAATTGGTGCAGCCACTGTGCAGAACAGTATGGAGGTTCCTTAAAAACCTAAAACTAGAGTTACCATATGATCCAGCAATCCCACTCCTAGGCATATAACCAGAAAAGTTGAAAACGTGAATTCAAAAAGATACATGCACCCCAATGTTCACAGAAGCACTATTTACAATAGCCAAGACAAGCAAAATAAATGTCCATTGGCAGACGAATGGATAAAGAAGATGTGATATATATATATATATATATATATATATATATATATATATATATATAACTCAGCCATAAAAAAGAGTGAAATAATGGCATTTGCAGTTACATTGATGGACCTAGAAATTATCATAATAAGTAATTCAGACAGAGAAAGACAAATATCATATGATGTCACTCATATGTGGAATCTAAAAAAAAGATACAAATGAGCTTACTTACAAAACATAAATAGACTCACTGACATAGCAAACAAATTTATGGTTACCAAAGGGGAAAAGGGTGGGGGAGGGATAAATTAGGAATTTGGGATTAAAAGATACATACTACTACTAAGTATAAAATAGATAACCAACAAGGACCTACTGTATAGCACAGAGAACTATATTCAAAATGTTATAATAACATATAATAGAAAAGAATCTGAAAAATCTTTATACATATATAAAGATTTGGGCTTTAGCCACAGCAGATATGGAAGCCATGGAGGGTATTGTCAGACCTGGGATTTTATAAGTAATCATGGCAGCACTGTAATGTCCAGTTCAGTGAAGAATGAGACTGGATTCAGGCCAGGCTGGAGAGGATCACAGCAGTCCAGGGAGACAGGATGAGTCTGCACCAAGGGAGGGACAGTGGGATGAAGAGAAGAGCCAGTCTGAGAAGCACGTTGGTGATAGACTGACAAAACCTAGTCACTTGCGTGATGGAGAAGGAGAGCCAGATCAGACCAGACCATGAATCTGGTGAGGATGAGTCCAGGGCATAGAGGTTACAGGCTGAGAGGCAGACCTGAGATGGATTCAACATTAGGCACACTGGGGTCTTTGTAGAAATGTCAAATGGATCACCCAGAGAGAACGCTAAAAGCAAGAAGGAACACTTAAGGGAAGGCAGAGGAAGAGACGACAGTGGAGGAGGTGGAGAGAGATCAGTTAGCCCAGGAAGGTTGCTCTTTCTTATCATCTTAGCAACGAAAACAACTCCCTTTCTTGAGGGCCTCCAGCATTCTAGGTCCTTAGCCTCTATGACTTCTTTTTACCCTGTCTCTGCATTACTGACCTTTCTGTGTCCTTTCCCACGTCGCTGTGGTGTGACTGTGGACTCCTGGCCCTGGTGGCGAGGTTAGCTCTGGGGCTACTTCCCTTGTTGCACACACAGGCCAGACTAGCAGTGACTCTTGGCTCAGGGGTGGACAGAATGGAATGACCCTCTGAATGACCCTTTGTGCCCTACCCAGCTTCTTTAAACAATTCAGCTCTAAAGGAATAATAGCCCCCGTCATGGGAATCTATAGTTTCCAGTGCCTCAAAATAGTCAACTTGGGGGGGTGTTTCCAAGAGCCCTCCTCTGAAATAGTGCCTTGGGGCTCTCTCTTGGTCAAAAAAAATGACCTTAGAAAGACATTTTCTCACTGTGCCTACAGAGTGGCCTTAGAACTCAAGACCACGCTTCTTATGGGAACAAAGCCAGGTAATGCTCAGGATCTAGTTAATGAAGTACAGTCTTTGCTGGGAGAGCACATTGTCCAGGTGTCAGCCCGTGGCTGGGGGCAGTGTTCACTGTAAGAACCTGGGCAAGCATTTACAAGAGCCTGCTCTGTGTCAGGTGCTGTGCTGGGCCCTGGGGATGGGAAAAGGCCTCACCACTGATTGCTCCAAGGAGAGGAAAGACAAAGGCCCGGAATCTGTAAAGACAAGTGTAGCCCATCTTAGACAAGTCCTAGGGAGACAGATAGGGAGGCAAATCCATTACAGAGAAATGAAATAGGTTGTCAACGTTCCCTAAAACCCTCAATTTTCACACATTAAAAATAGGAACATCTCGAGGAGTTTTTTTATACTAATTAAAGGTAAATCAGAAGCTTCATCTCTGCTTAGATTTGAGGAACAACTTATATTAAATACTGTAGTAAATGAGAAGAATCAAAGGTTAACATGAAACTTACCACACTGAACTAAAGAGTTTGGATTTTTTTATTTGCCATCAATTCTATACGTTTAAGTCTTATTTAAAGTGGCATATGTTTATATAGTAAAAATCAATTTTAATTGTTTATTCTCTGCTATTTTGATATTTTAAATGATCTTACTACAAAAACACAATTTAGTAGCATCTTTGGATTATTTATCCAGACCTAAGGAAAACCTATCTGTGAGATTTCAAGATTAGATGTAGGCACCATTATTCAGCCGGCAGAAGCTTATCCACATGACAAGAATTAAAAAAAAAATAGGCTACTATGAAAACATTAATGTATAAAATTATTATAATCACAACATATTTATAATAGTGAGAAACTGAAAACAAGCTAAATGTACAACAGCAGGGAACTGAACGAATTCATCATGAATATAACTATACAAAGTAGTTCTACATTGTTGTTAAAAATTATGCTGTAAAGTAAATTTCTGGGGGTTTGGGTGTGAGGTTGGGTACACAAATCTTACCATTTCCCCCTCTTTCCTTAGGATTCTGGCCAATAGAAAAATCACTAGGCAAATGGGTATCAAAATAATAGCTTCATTTCTAACCAGGGAAGCACCAATAACCCCCAAGGCTCTCTTGTATCAGCATCTGGGAGAACAGGACTTAGAGTTGATGCCAAAGTAGAGCCTCCTTCTTCCCCTGGTTAGAGACCTAAGGACTTGTCTGTAGGAACAGCTGGACCCACACAATTATCTCCGAGTCCAGCTCCCCAGCTGGCATCATGGACTACAGGCCTGTCTCACATGCATAGTTACTGCAGGAAAAAAAAAGAGCATAAAAGAGGGAGGCACTGGGCTTTGCCCTGGCTGAGTTTACCAAATGGAGACAGGAAGCTAAGGAGAGGTCAAGTGAGCCCACCCTCAGGAGCTGGCCTTTAACGCTTTGACTCTGCCCACTAGCAAAATAGGGCCCAATGTTGAGCCTCACCAGAATAGTCACTTCTGCCCACTTGAGAAGAGTGGGTGAGTGTGGAGAGAGAAAACAGAAGGATGTGTTCCTTCCAACACTCTCTGGGGAGAGGAGAGTGGAGGGAGGTTCCCTCTTCTATTTGCTGTGGTAGAAATACAAAAAGAAGAGTGTTCCCCTTCCCCAATACATACAACATGGAAAGAATATTCATGACATATGATTATTGTTATTTATATTCTCATATATAAAATATAACATTTTAAATATATGTTCCTTATATATAATTTTTTTTTACCATTAGCATTCATTACTTTTTAAAAACAATTCACTTAAAAAAATACCAATACAAATAGTAACATTAGGGGAAGCTGGGTAAAGTTACGTACTAGAATTCTTCATATTTGAAACTATTTTGTAACTTTTAAATTATTTCAAAACAAAAAGTTAAAAAGATACTAGCCTTGCAAACACTATAAGATGATGGGAAAAGTGTTTGATGTCATAAACATCTTTCAGTAAACTGGGTTTACGTATGCTTTCCGTCCTAGCCAAGGTGGAGTAGTAGGAACTGAATTTACTCACCAACTTAAAATAACTAAAAACTGGATAAAATACATGAAACAATGGTTTTCAAGACATTGGACAACAAGCAAGGAAGGTCAGGGATCTCTGAGAGCTGGGAAACCAATGAGGGGAGCCTACAATTACCCCAGCTTATGGCAGAGAGAGTTTCTAGGCTCCAGCACAGGGAGAGGGGACCCACGTGGAGCCTCGGTGCTCTCCCCGAGTTGAGGAGATGGAGCTGGGAGTTTGGTGAGGCCAAGGTGACTAGGTTTCACAGGGCAGAGTACCAGAGAGGTGAAAGCTGCACAGAGAGAAAACTCCAGAGATCTACAGAGCAGTCAACCAAGTACCGAAAAGCACATTCAGATGAAAAATCTACCCAAGGTTGGAAAAAGAACCACCCTAAAGGATTAGAAGGAACAATTCTCAGAGGTCACACAGAACTGAAAATAGTGCTTGTTCCCACAAGCCAGATGGAAAAACTCATAACTCACAGGGCAATGGTAGAATACACAGGAAGGTTTTGCCTCAGTGGTAGGGAATAATTAACCCTAGGTGGAGTCCTCTAGATCCACCTAACAAATCATAAAAGCAAAACCCAAAAGCTGTTTCCAAGTATAATTACTGAACCATGTCCCAGAACAAAGCTCAAGAATGTTTATAGGAATCCAAAAATATCCAGTGCCCAAAAATGTCTGACATCAAAAAAAAAAAATTGTCAGGCATGCAAAGAAGTGGGAAAATAAGACCCACACTGAGGCAATAAATCAATCAACCCAAACTGAGCCATTCTTTAAAAACTGTGAATCACTATATTGTACACCTGTAACTTATATAATATTGCCCAAAAACTATACTTCAATAAAAATAAAGTGAGGACAAAAACACTTAAGGGTCTTCACTGGTGGCGCAGTGGTTAAGAATCCACCTGCCAATGCAGGAGACGTGGGTTTGAGCCCTGGTCCAGGAAGATCCCACATGCCGCGGAGCGGCTGGGCCCGTGCGCCACAACCACTGAGCCCTCATGCTACAACTACTGAAGCCCACGAGCCTAGAGCCCGTGCTCTGCAACACAAGAGGCCACCATGGTGAGAGGTCCGTGCACCGCAACCAAGAGTGGCCCCCACTTGCTGCAGCTAGAGAAAGCCTGCATGCAGCAATGAAGACCCAATACAGCCAAAAATAAATAAATAAATAAAATAAATTAAAAACAACAACAACACTTAATAAAAAACTGACCCAGAACTGACACAGATGCTAAAGTTAGCCAAGAAGGATATTGAAACAATTATTATAACTATTCTATATATTCAAGAAGCTAAAGAAAAGACTGAACATGTTAAAAGGTAACATGAAAGATATAAAAAAGACTCAAATCAAACTTCTAGAGATGAAAACTATGTCTGAGATTGGATTAATGAAAGATTAGATGTCACAGAAGGAAGAATAATGAACTTGAAGATTTCACAGTAGAAACGATCCAAAACTATCCAATAGAAAGAAGACAGAAAAAATAGTGGGAAATAAATGAACAGAGCATCAGTGAGCCACAAGACAACTTCAAACAGCCCAATATACGTGAAAGAGGAGTCTCTGAGGGAGAATGGGAGAAAGCTGGGAAACTGAAAAAGTTATTTGAAATGTTCCAAATTTGATGTTCCAAATTTGAACATTTGAACATTTGAAATGTTCCAAATTTGATGAAAACTATAAACTCACACGTCCAAGAAATGCAACAAACTCCAAGCACAGGAAACATGCATAAAGCTGCACCAAGGCATTGCCCAGTTAAATTGCTCAAAACCAATGATAAAGAGAAACTCTAAAAGCAACCAGAGAAAGAAGATGAGTTATGTATGGAGGAACAAAGATAAGAAGGTCAGCAGTTATTTTTCTTTGGAAACAATGCGAGAAGAGTGGAGCAGCCTCTTTTAAGGATTGAAGCTAAAAAAAAAAAAAAAAAAAAAAAACCCTGTCAACCTAGAATTCTATACCTAGCAAAAATATTTTCCAAAACCAAAGGTGAAATAAAAACCTTTCAGGCATACAAAGCTGAAAGAATCCATCAACAGCAGAACTGCAGTATAAACAATGTTAAAGAAAGTTCTCTGGGCAAAAGGAAAATGACACAAGATGGAAATACAGATCTCAGCAAAGGAATGAACAATGCCAGATATGTTAACCTCATGGCTAAACAGTATAATTTTAAAAATTATTTAATTCTCCTTAAGTGACATTTGACTGTTTGGGGCAAAAATATTAACAGTGTATGATTTCATTCATAAGTGGAATCTAAAAAAATACAAGACAACTGAACAAGCAAGACAAAATAAAAACTAACTCATAGATACAGAGAACAGATTGGTGGTTACCAGAGGGGAAGGGGGTTGAGGGGTGGGTGAAATGGGTGAAGGGGGTCAACTGTATGGTGATGGATGGGAACTAGACCTTTGGCGCTAATCACTTTGTAGAGCATACAGATGTCAAATTATAATGTTGCACACCTGAAACTTATATAATGCCATATACTAATTGTACCTCAATAAAAAATAAAACAATAGGGCTTCCCCGGTGGCGCAGTGGTTGAGAGTCTGCCTGCTGATGCAGGGGACATGGGTTCGTACCCCGGTCCAGGAAGAGCCCACATGCCGCAGAGCGGCTGGGCCCGTGAGCCATGGCCACTGAGCCTGCGCGTTCGGAGCCTGTGCTCCACAACGGGAGAGGACACAACAGTGAGAGGCCCGCGTACCGCAAAATAAATAAATAAATAAATAAATTAATTAATTAATTAAATTAAATAAAACAATGTAGTGTGGAATTTATGAAATATGTAGAAGTAAAATGTGTGACAGTAGCGGAAAGGCCAGGAGTGGAGACACGGAGCCATTGTGTTGTAGAGTTCTCATACATATATGAAGCGGTATACCTTCACTCAAAGGGGGGCGTGGTAAGTTAAGGAGTTTACCATGTGCTTTCTGTTGGGACTGTTAGCGGAGAAGATACAGGTCAGGAGCATCTGAGATCATGGCTGCTGGGGAGGGACCAAGGCAGAAGCTGGACACCCTGCCCCTGGTCAGGCAGTGCTGCAAGGCCAGGGGACGTAGGAGGAGGCCACAGCCAGCCACAAATAAACCACAATTTCTAAGACTCAGAACTGAACTTAAGAGCGGCAGGAGGGTCCTTCTCAGTATTCCCTCTCACTGGCTCTAAATTTAGCACTTCTGTGGAGTGTTCCAGAACATAACCAAATAAAATTACATATTCCCAGTGGATGCCATAGTTCATTTGACATTTTTGAGGCCAAATAATGTCACAGGGTAAGACATTCAGACTGAGGAATTGTTCTGTGAGACTGAGGAGGTGGAGAGAATAAACACAGTGAAAAGAAGGTATGATTCAAAGACCAACTCAAGGTCTGCATTGAAAAGGCCAGATTCCATGAAGTGAATTTTAACCAAGAGCAGGCTCCTAAACATGCAGTGAAATAACATACAGAAGCTCCCAGGCTCTCTTGGTATGCTAGGTTTTCTCCACGTGGAATAAAGCATCCAGCTGGGAGCACAGGAAGAAAGCCTTAACTCCATTCCACTGAGGAAGGGTCCAAGGCACACAGAGAATGATTTGCTCAAGGATATGCTCAAATATCAGAATCAGGTCTAAGGCTCGGGCTTCTTGCCTTGTGATTCAGAGTTCTAGCTATTTTCAAAGTGGTGAATCTTTGAAACTTTTTAATGAAGTATAATATGTAGGCAGAAAAGTGAACAAATAAAGGATCAGAAACTGATCACACCAACATAACTAGCACGTTTATCAAGAAAAAGAGTACTTCCAGCCCCAGAAGTCCTCTCCTGCTCCTTTCCAGTCACTATCCCCCCCCCAAGATGTACTATTCTGACATTTAAGCAACAGAATACTTTTGTCTGTGTTTGTACTTTCTAGAAATGGAAAAATAATTTTTTTTTGCTTCTGTTTGCTTTAGCTCAGCATTTTTTAGTGAGGTTCATCCACATTTTTGCATATTCAGATAGACTGTTCATTCTCATTGCTGTACCATATCCCATTATTTGATTATGCCACAATTTACTCTTTCTACCCAATACCAAGGGCATCTGAGTAGTTCTTAGTACAGAGCTATTACAAAGAACTGCTGTCATGAAAATTCTTTCAGGTGCCCTTGATGAATATGTGTACAAAGTTCTGTTGGGTTCATGTTTAAGACTGGAATTGCTGAGTCTTCAGGTATGTACATGCTAAGTTTTAGTAAATTCTATAATTGTCAAATTTAAATTTTGCCTCTCATCATTTGAAAATCACCTAACTATAAAATTTTGCATCTGTTTACATCTGGACATCTGTCTTATATCACCAAGTAATTGTCTTCTCTGTTCATCTGGATCACTGGGGAGCAGCTCACGACTTGAACTTTTCTGTGTCTCCTTGGTGCTGGGTACTTGGGGCAGGTACACAGTATCTGTTATATAAATACTTTCTTATCCAAATGTACAAAGAAATGCATAGGCTTGGTTCTGCTTCCAAGAAAGAGTCACTGACTCAGACACACATGGGAGAGACACAAAACATCTTAATAGAAAGAATAACCAAGCCAAGATTGGTTTAAAAAACTTGAGCAGAGACCATGGTTCATAAATCTCTGCATCCGTCACAGTGCTTGATACTGTCTCACACAGAATAGGTGCTCAACTGTCTATCTGCCAAATGAATGAAATCAAGGTAGGAATGATGGTGAATTGCATTTATCACCTATAGCTCAAAGGCAAGTTCATTCCAAGACGGGAAAACGAGATGAATATAGAACTGCGTAAAAGTTGGAGGAAAACATGCATTAATCCAGCTTGTAGAAAACATTTCATATAAGGAAAGAAACTTAAGTGTTTTATTAATTTTCCGGCCACTCCCTCCAGAGACAGAGAAATCTTGGATCTCTTGCCCTGATCCTAAACAACGTAAAACTGAAGAGCAGACATGTTTGAGGGGCTGGAGGTTAAACTATTCCTCAATAACTGGATGCAGTGGGACAAGCAAGATTTGAACAGTTTCAATAACACCAAAGACAAGTGTCTCTCTCTAAGAGACCCCGACCTCGAAGACTCAAGGTGAGCCCTGGGGTGGTGGCTGATGGAGGGTCTGACCGCTGGCACAGGCTCTGGTTACTAGGAATTAAGGTTCAGCTTCTCTGTCTATGCAGCGACAATGTAAAGACAGGCTTAAGTCATAAGAAACTAAGATGGGATGGTGAGGTTTTTCTTGAAGGGTTTGCAGAGCAAAGGAGAGCTTTGAAAAGGGATCTGAACTTGACAGCGTCTTGAATCCCTCGACAGACCCTCAGGCCCCAGCAGGCGGAGAGCAAGTTACACAGACGTGCATTTCTGCTGAGGGCAGCACAAAGGAAGTGTCTTTCATTCACCTCAAAACCAGATAGAATGAAAAATGGACCTCTGTGAGGTATGCTCATGGCATGTTTTGACATCTCACAGGAAATCACATTTCTGCCAAGGAAAAGCCAAGAGTTTTTGGTTGGGACCCAAAGGACTCTTTCAAACTTCTCATTAGCAAGCCAGAGAGTAATGTGAGGGTTCTCACCCACTCTGTAAACCACAGCGTCTCCCTTTCCTTAAAATCAGAAAACCCCAGGAATATTTTCTAAATGGAGAAAGAACTCACAGAGGACTATCACAGCTGTCCTGAAGCCAGGATGAGAGGAGTGACCCCTTCTCAGGGCCACTGTTGGCAGGTGTGCCCAGCCCAGTCCCACTTGGGCTTGAGAGAGAAAGGAAAGGGGATGAGGGTGGGGATGTGGAGGGGGAGGGGTGATGGAGAGAAAGGAAGACTAGGAAAGAGCTAGGAAGGTCAGAGGCAGAGAAGAAAATGAATGTTTACTGAGCACCTACTCTGTGCCAGGCTTTTACATAAACTATCTCATTTGATCCCCAAAGCAACTCTACAAAGTAGGTACTATTATTCCTATTTATTATTATTAACTGCCTTTATTATTATAATTATTTTTACCTATTAATACTCCTTAATTCTCTTTTTGTTAACTTTTTACTTTATATTGGAGTATAGTTGATTAGCAATGTTATGTTAGTTTCGGGTATACAGCAAAGTGAATCAGTTATACATATGCATGTATCTATTCTTTTCCAAATTCTTTTCCCAATTAGGTTGTTACATAATATTGAGCAGAGTTCCCTGTGCTAAACAGTAGGTCCTCGTTGCTTATCCATTTTAAATATAGCAGTGTGTACATGTAAATCCCAAATTCCCTAACTATCCTCCCCCTGAGGGATATTATTCCTATTTTTACGGGCAAGGAAATTAAGGCTTGCCTAAAATCACACAGCTAGTCCCCTTCCCCTTGGGCCAATGGGCTACAGAGGGCTTTGCTCTGGCCCTCCTCTCGCCAGGTTGCTCTCCAAGAGGTCAAGAGTCCCAGGGGCAGGGGATGTACTTCCCCAGAGCCTGTGTGCCTCCGCACCCCAGATGATGCTCCAGGTACCTGGAACCCAGGAATTCCCTGCCAGAGGGTCCTAAGCCTTCTTTCAAGGCCCACAGAGGTCTCTTCCCTGGATCCATACTCCTGAAGGGGTGCTGGGATATTGATGTGTGTACTCCCAGGCCTCAAGGGTGACAGAGGGGGTGCTGTTGGCAGGGGTGTGTGAGTTAGTTTGCACGCATGCACGTGAGGCCTCTGGTGATGCAGGACAGAGCTGGGGGTGGGGAGAGAGTGGGAAGAGAAGGAAGGGGCAGGCATGGACAGGGGAGGAGGCTGGAGACTGGGTCTTCTCATAGTATCAGAGCAGAAGTCCAAGGAGTCTGGGAATTCTAAATCAAAGCTAGCCTTCTAGGTAGTTATGAAGGTATGTTTGTTAAGGTGTAGGACAGAACTTGCATTTAACAGTTTGTTAAATATATATATATATATATTTTTTTTTAACTCTTCAATATTGAGCCATACAGCAGGGCGGCCTTCATTTCTGCTCTCGCCTGGCTCCTGCAAGTGTTGGTGGGCTGCCTATAGTGGATAAAGAGGTACAGCTGGTGGGAACTGAGCGCTTCTCTGTCCAATGCCAAGGATGAATGTTTTTAATTGCCCCACGAAACCCGACACCACAGAGAAGCCAGGGACAGGAACAGAGCTGTTAAGTAATTTATGGAAATTTTCTTATTTTATAGAAATTATAATTTCTGACAGTTTCCCATCGCAGGTCCTGAACTGTTCTGAACATGCTGCCCTTGGAAAGCCACCCCCTCCTCTGGGCTCAGTTCCCTCCGCGGGGAAATGAAGGGCCTGGATGACCTCTAAGGGGTCATTCAACTTGAAGACACTAGGCGTCTGAAGAGTAATAAAACCTGTTTTTTAACTGTACTGGGGGATCTCAGCAATAACAGAAAATAATACTGTAAAGACTGCAATGGTGAAGACAATAAAATGAACGAATCACCTTGGACACCTGAAGGGCCTGGCTTTGGCCATCAATGTCTTGAAAGGGCAGGGGCCGGGGCAGCAGTAGGGAAACAGGGTGGGAAACTGAACACCTCCGAGCAATGGGAAACCAAAGGCACAGGGAAGCGTCTGGGGTGGCCAGTGGGGCCGGGACCTGGTAGCCTGTCGTGGTCCCACCTGCTCCGTGTCTCTTGGAGGAGAGGGGGCAGGGGGCAGACCCTGGACAGGAGGTGAGTGCATTTGGGCCCCTGGGCAGCCAGAGCCCAGGCTGAGGGAAGGGAGGTGGCCAGGGCCCAGGTAGGGTGGGACCACAACGGGCTCACCGGGGGACTCCCAGGTATGGGTCCTGGGAGCAGTGTTCCTGCCTCTCGACCTCCATCACCCTGTTCTCTCTCTCTCTCCAAGGAGAATCCTGCCTCACTCTTCCTTCAGTCCAGATGGCTGTTTCCTATCAGTTAGCCTGAAGAGGCCGCTTGCTGAGATCCTCTAGGGGCGGGGCTGTCTCCCTAGGGAGACGCATTGGTCTCTTGCCCCCTACTCTGAGCCACGGATCATCAACCCGCCCTCCCACAGACCCAGCGCTGAGGTTGGTGGTGGTTCTCCACGCGCCTGGGTGCTGCTCCTCAGGTGCACTGGGGAGGGGATAACTTGGGAACTACAGGGCGGAAGGAGCTTGGGTTCTCAAGCCAGAGCATCTGGGGTTGATTTCCTGCTTCCTTACCTACTGGCTATGTGCTCTTGCGCAAGATTCTGAATCGTTCTGAACCTCAGTTTTTGTTGTCCATAAAGTGGAGATGATAATTTCCTGTCCTCTAGGGTTGTGATGAAGACAGGATAAGAAAATATATTCAAAGTGTCTAGTCTAGGGCCTAGTCCAAATGGAGATTCTTTAAATATTATTGCCTATCTCAAGCACAAACTGTAAAGGAAGGAAACCTTCCATCTCGAGTCCAGTCCTCCGCTCCTGAGAGGTTCCTTTGTAATTTCTTTGAACCGTGCAATTTAGCACCGAATTATACATGCATTTATTTCAGAACTTAATATTAAAGTCAATAACACCTTTAAAAAGTAAGTAACAACACGTGTACGGATTTCCTCTCTCCACACTCTCTCAACTCACTTATACTGTGGGCCTTCCCCAGAGCAATGAGATAAAAAGCGAGGGCGCTGGAATCTAGCGCTCTCTGCGGCCTCTAGATTAGGCTCTTGGTCTCCCAGAGGGTTCTTAGATCTCACCATCCATTTTCTTCCACTGAGCTTAAGCATCGAAGCATTATTTGTGGAGAAAGCCAGACAAATACACGGTGGGGGAGACAGGAAATCAGGATTTGTAGGTTGGGGAGAAACACTTCTGGCTCAAGTCAGCAGGACCTGGCCTTCTTTCAGGCAGCACCCACACTTCTGCTGCAAACTCTGCTAAGTCAGACCCTGCAAAACCCAGAGGACATGCGGGCAAAAGCCTTGGTTACAGCAGATACAGAGGCAGACTTGGGAAGGATCTGCTGTGTAGAGGTGCTGTTTGGCACGCTGTGGACCTCCAAAGTAAGACATACTGTACAGCCTGTGCGCTCAGTGGCCCAGTCCTGGGTAAGGTTGGGGTATGGGGGGCAGGGGCAGGGCAGGATAACAGGTGATAGGACAAACGAGATGAAACTGAGGCCGCTGGAACGGCTGTGGAGGTCATCCATTGCACAACCCCGGTTCCAGCCCCTAGACTGCCGGACCTGGGGATGGTGCGTGCCAAGGCTGGGCCATGCAGCAGCCCTTGGATAATTGCTGTGACTGAAATACACATAAAGGGATGGAGAAACATGAGTGAGAGGGCCATGGTGTCTGGCTCTGTGTGGGTGTGTAAAATGCAGAGAGAAGTATCAGTATTGATTCCATCAATACCTCCTCTAGACCTTCCTTCTGCGTCTCACTCTTCTTTTTTCTTTGCAAAAATTCCCACTTTTTGACAGTGCATCATAACGACTAAAATGATTCTTGGCCCCATAATTCTTTGACATGCACAAGACTTGGCAGACTCACAGGAAAATAAGGTCATTTTACAAAACCTTGTAATGTTTGGAACCTGTGCTTTCCATGGTGGGCAGCGAGGCCGGGGGGAGGGGCAGTAACCCGGACACAATCTCGTCAGTTGGAAGTGTCCAAGCCAGGAACCTCCCCTCCCTCGGGGAGGTGTGACAGACGGAGGCCTTTTACACCTGGGAACGGGTTTCACGCCATTGAGAGGAAGGCTTTGCGTCTCCGAGCTGGGAGAACGGCTGGGCCGGCCTGCTCTTCCCAGCTGCTTTGCACGTAAAATCTGAGCGAGCTTATTTTAGAAAGATATTTAACGCCGAATGCCGAATGCCGAATGCATGGCTCACACATACCTGGGAGCGGTGGCGGCCGGTCCATCACAGGAGGGAGAGCAATCAAAGTGTCCCGTAACGTTAGCCGCCCGGGGAGGGGCGAGGGCGCGGGGGGGGGGGGGGGGCCGGGAATAAGCTGAGAGCGCGCCGTGCTCATCCCACCCTCCAGAGTCACCAGTTCACATTCTCACAGCACAGCGGATTAGCAGCTGCAGGTTTCCTCCCCACCTACATGTCCCCTGAGGTCTGCGAGCCACCTTCTGCTAGGAAGGCCTTTGAGAGGCAGGGTTTGTCAGCACTGCAGAATACGCTGTGCTTATACCACAAACTGCTTCTTGATAAAAAAAAAAGAAGAAGAAATGACACGTCCCTGGGGTCTAATCCTTCTCTGTGTGAAGCCTGTCTTTCTGGTGCTGTCTTTCAAAGTAGCTCCCATATGTGTCTAGAGGTGAGCTGGGGGTGCAGGTGTGGTGCGTGCCGTGAACACGCAAAAACGAGGCCTCTTTTCGGTCTGTTCAAAGCTTTCCTGTTTGGGGGGTACAGAGGTCTGCCTGCCCAAGTGCAATGGAGAGAGGAGAGTGGGGGCCGAGTGTGAGGGCTGGAGGGACTGACGACGCCAGGGTCTCGCTCTGGTTCCACCTCTTAACTGTTAGAAGCTCTGAGGTCCTCAGCCAAGTCATCTAACTTGTCTGCTGTAGCTTTATTTTTTTGTCTGTTAACGTGGGGGATTGATATCTGCCTATCCCTTGAGGTCAAGATATATAAGAGAAAGTACCCAACAGCACTGTGCAAACTAAAAGTGTGATAAGATTATCGTTATTTTGCTGCATAGTCCATATTGGACTATTCTTTCTTATGAGCCCTAATACTAATCAACATGAGACACGTGAAAAGCCCAATCAATTCAACCAACTAATGTATATTAAGAAACTACCATGCGCTGGAAATTGTATTAGCCACTGAGAGTAGAAAGATGAATATTACATGATTTCTATTTTCATATTTACTGAATTTTAAGTCCTCTGTATGCACTTGTGGGCTGTATATTTATGAGTTAACGAACTAATGGACATTTCACTTCCATCTGCCTTGGGAATCCAGACGATACATAACCCACCCCCCCAAACACACACACACACACACACACACACACACACACTCGTCCTCACTCCTTTCCAGAACTGTGACCCTATGGTTTCTGCTCCTCTGCTTGGTACAGAGGCCACCTCAGATCACACAGTTGCCATGACACGCAGCCTTGCAGTAAAAGAGGGTTCAGTGCTGTCACCATGTGAAGCCCTCCGGGTCTCCCAGGGTCATTGGTGTGGGTCAGCGGGAGAAAGAGAACTCAGCTGCGATCAGTCAGTCCTGGATTTGAGTCCGGGCCCTGCTCCTTATTAGTTTAGTTAATTGCGTTCCCCTCAGCAAGACTGAGGCTGGGATTCTCTGCCTATGAGGCACACCCGCTTCAGCGCGCTCTCAGAGAATGACCAGAGGAGCTCCCAGTTCAGAACCCTTCTCCAACACTTGGACAGCTTCTTAACCTCACTTAGAACTAGAGGAGGTCATTCATTCACCCCACAAATATTCACTGGGCACCTCTATGTACCAGGCACTGCTCTCCCTATGGCAGACAGCAAGAACAAACCAGCAAGGGGCCTGCTCTCCTGGAGCTCATCCTCCAGCCTCTTCATCAAACGGTTCTTCCCAAGAACACCAGGGGCCTTAAAATCTCAAACAAGCATATGGACTTGGCCCCGTTCTTCTGACCTAGAATAGTTGCTTGGGCTGCATTTTACCAACACTGCCTTATCGTAATTGCTCTCTGACATCTGGGAAAGAATTAAGTCATGATTTAGATCTTAATCTGTGCCCAAGGTTTGCTTTCCAAATGCAATGGTTACTTTCAAGTTGCCCCAAAAAGAGTGTCCGTGAGGGTCCTACAGACAGAAGGGTCTCAGCCACAGCCGCCAGCACGTGGGAATTAAGAAGCGCATGGCCCATGGGTTCTTTTGGAGCCACATGGGGAGGGGCCTGGTCAGACGCTTCACCTGGAGCCAAGTGGTAGACCCTGCGATGGGGCCCAGGCGCTACAGCAAAGAGCTGGGTTTCCCTTAGATCTTGCTGTGTTCCAAAGTCCCCCTCTCAGCATCTCAGTGGCCTCATGTCCCAGTGAGACTGTCACTGGCTCCACTGGCTGTGGGATTTTTAGGAGGACCAGATAAAGTAATGAAAGGGTTCCTTGAATAAACACACATGTGACATTTAACAATAACAAAAATGATACCATTTCAGGACCATCTCACCGCCTGTATGTTGATATCACATTACCCTCTTTAGCCTCACTTTTCCTTAAAACATTAGTTTTTCCTTAGTAGAGAAAAAGGGACCTACACAGCAGTGTCTCTGGACCGAATGTAGCCCTGCATTTGCATCGATGAAAACAAGGAGAGCGGAGGGAGACAAAGGAAGCGTGTGTGGAGGGGCAGAGGGCAGACATGCAGGTTCGTTCCGTGTTATAGACAAACCATCAGGCTTCCTCGTGCAGGAATAAGGCGAGGCCAGTCAGGCCAGAAGTTGGTCTAGCCCTGCTGGGATGCGATGGGGTATTTGCATCCAGCCAGACAGGCCTGGAGGACAGACAGCAGTACCCTTCATCATCCAAGGTAGTCACGGGACTGGCTCTCCTGAGACACACAGGGCCTGACCTCCTGTTGGAGCACGAGGGTCCACAGGGCCAGCCTGGGGTGAGCTAGTGGTGGTGGGGCTCTGCCTCCCTCCAGGGCTCCTGGTGTCGAAAGAGAGGCCTGAGCCTCTAACATGCAACAAAGACAGTTCAGCCAAGGCCTTCCATGCCAGAGGCTGGGTCAGCTTCCCATGCTGAGCGCACGCCTGGAACATCCTGCCTCACTCGCTTTCCACCTCTTCTGTTAGGGGCCCACGGGGTGAGGATCTGTGGTCTGAGGGTGCCAAAGGCAGAGAGAGCCTGCTGAGAGGCAACTAGCCACGAAAAGCAGCAAGTGTGCCATGGGTGGGTAGAAATTGAAAAGAAGGGGGCTAACATTGAGTGATACTGTATCACGTACCTTATATGAGGGGCAGAAGAGGGTAAGGACTCTGCCTCCTGAGACTACCTGAGTTCAAATGCTGACTCTGCTACTCACTTGCTGTGGGGCATTGAGCAAATTACTTTACCTCTCTGGGCCTGGTTTCCTCACCTGAAACATGAGGAGAAGCAGTTGGGGACTTTTGTTGTGGGCATCAGAAACACCCTCTTGTTCACTTAAACAAAGGGGGACTGAGGGGCTGGCTGTAGGTAGCTCACAGAGGAGGGGGACTGCTGTAGAAAGGGGGGCTCAGAAACATCAGGCCCCAGAGTTACTCCAGGGATCCCGGAAGCAGACCCAAACCCAGGTTGCATCCGCTGTGGGGATGAATCAGGCCCCTGAAGAATCCCAATCCTGTGCGACAGAGCCTGACCGGCCTTGCAGGGTCACATGGCCACCCTTTGGCTAAGAGAGGATGCGAGACAGCCCCGCCAACCTGCATAGAGTAGGACAGAGATTGTTCTCAGAACAGAGCTGGGCGCAGTACCAGAAGAAAGCGTGAATGGCTGCCAGGCCAAAAATATCAGAGAAATCCAACACAGTGGCCAATGACTCCCACCAATAGGGTTGTTGTGAGGAACAAAGGAGATCAAACAGTAAAGCGCTTAGCACAGTGCTTTGCTTGTTCTAAGAGGCCAACAAGGTTTAGCTGCCCTATTACTTACCTTAATCCTCAACAACTGTGAAGTATTGCCCCCGTTGTCCAGATGGGAAACTGCGACTCCAACCGGTAAAGAGTTACCCGAGGTTGCTGCGGTGCCGAGCAAGATTCTGACCCCAGCGCTCCCTGCAGAGGCAGCTGCACAAACTGCAAAGCCTTGTGCAAGATGAAAACGAGGGACACCCTGTTCAAAAAGCAGGGGGAAAAAATACCATTAAAGGAACCAAAACATAAAGCTTTTTCTTTCCTTCCTGTGTCTCTCTCTAGAGTCTTGCTGTTTTTATTTGCTACTTAATGTCATTAAAAATTTTAATCATTAGCGTTAATTTTACTGGTCTTTAAATTGTGCAATACCAGTTTTAAATACACATAAGAGCATTTAACTTGTATGTGGAATCATCAGATCATCCTCAGCACAGGTGGTCGGCTAATCCAGAGAAGTACCGTGAGTAAGAAAGGATATATATAGTTGACTTCCTGTCCGTGTTTCTCAGAACATCATTGCCTTATTTCTGCATTGGAAGCAAGCTCTGATTTGATTGGAAAGTGTGGCCTCTTGGGGTTTTCAGTGTCACAGGCATAACACGCTTATCTCGTGCTCAGGTTGGGTCTCGCTGGATTCCTGCATCGTGGATCCCCTGGAATTCTGTGTTCACGGGGCACCACGAATGCCTTGTGCACGTGAAGCAGCTCGGAGAGGCTGACACGCATATTGCTGGGGTCTCCTGCATTTACTCATCTCTGCTTACGTGCATTCCCTGACCTTTGGACTTCACTCGCAAAATACGAATTGAAAAATAAAATTACTAAGGATTTCAGGACAGTGACAGCAGAGCATTAAACCAAGGGTGAGGTCCTTCTGAACTGGCCCTGCTTGCCTCTGACCTCAGAGCCCTGGCTTTTAGAACACACGCACCCCTGACCCCAGGAGTCAAAAGCCTGTTTCTCCCCTGGGATTGCTTTTGCTGTATGAGAGAAACCCTGAGTTTTGCCACTAGGGCTCCAAGAGCTGAGGGCACCCTGGGCTCAGGGGAAACCAAGCAGGCGGAGGAAAGTGTGCCCGGGAACCTCTCTGAACAGAGCGTGGGACCACAGGACTGGTGAACTCCCGCATGGGCTATAATGTCCATACCAAGCGGAGCACGGTCAGGGACACACACAGGTCTGCAACTGGAACCCGCATTCTCTGAGTGCAAAGCTCAGATATATCTGCCCAGCTTCACCCAGCGAGAGGCTGAGGGGTGGAAAGCATAGCAATCCCACAGGTAGTGGTGTCATGAGCCTCTGGGCTGCAGGTGGCTCCCAGGTGAGCTCTCCAGGGAATATGAAACCCTCAGAATTGGTCTTGGGCCCAGAGCAGAGCTGGGTGCCCTGCCCGCTGGCCCCTCCTCCCCAGGAGCACCACTCCAGCTCTGTGGGCTGAGCTGCCGCCTCTCTTAGAGCATCAGGCCCACGCTGGCTCTGTCAGCTCAGAGGGGCTCAGCTGGGATGCCTCCCAGGGATCTGTAGGCCAGTTCTGGAAACTTCTCCCACACCCCACCTCTTTGGGATTTCCAGTGGGGAGCGGAGAATCTCCCCATCCCCACAAAGCTCCACCCCACCCCGGTGCTTCCTGGGGATTTTACTGGCAAGCCAGCCACTGGAGTGACCAGCAGGCCCCTTGGTGGGGATGGGAGGCTGCAGCAGGAGAGCAAAGAGCTGTTTCTCCTCTGACCTTAAAGGAAAGACAGCAAAGGGGACTGGGATTTATTTCCTGTTCCTAAGAAGCCAATAAAGACATTGATATTGTGCCTCAGTTTCTTACCTGCAACACTGAGGAAATTTTCAGAGGAGGGAAAGGGAGGAATAAAATGTGGAGGCTGAGCTGTAACGGCTGTAATGCCCCTTGACAACCCCGGCTCTGCCACCCACAATCTCTACAATTTGTGTTAGCCCTGCACCAGCCCCCATGCCTGCCTCTGTAAGCGGGGGCCGTGCCCGCAGCCTCTGTGAGGATTATGGTGACACGGGGCTGTTACATGCCCAGGCAGGCCCTATAGTGGAGGTACTGCCTTGTCGCTGTTGTCCTAGGGGGTTTTCAGAAGCTCCCAAAAAGCAGATTTGCCTCCTTTTAAGCAGACGGAACTGATAGAGACAATAACCTTTGTCTCCACCAGTTTCAGTATTTATACCTGAAAGAAAGAGCCTTTTTATCAGAGAACAGGAAATAAGGTTTGACCTACAAATACTTTATTTTACCAACTGCCTCAGGGAAACTTCTTGGTCAACTCCCTCCCTTAAAAGCTTGTGGGAGCTCTGAGAGCTTCTCCCTCCATCCCTGGAGAGCCTTTGTCTGCCTGGCAGGAATAGGCCCTTTCCAGGCCTGCAGTAAATCACTGTTGGTCAAGGGGCTCAGTGGGAGGTGAGTTGCAGCCCTGCGGGTGGGCTGAGGAGGCATCTGCTGCCTCGGCTTTTTAGGACTGGGGGCACCTCATAAACGCCCTCTGCCCACACAGAAATATCATATACCTGGCAAGTAAAGCCACGCTCCCATGCTCCTTTCCTTTGTTCTAAAATGTGTGCTTTCATCAGTGTCTTACAGTTTTCTGCATACAGGTCTTTTGTCTCCTTAGGTAGGTTTAGTCCTAGGTATTTTATTCTTTTTGTTGCAGTGGTAAATGGGAGTGTTTCCTTAATTTCTCTTTCTGATTTTTCATCATTAGTGTATAGGAATGCAAGAGATTTCTGTGCATTAGTTTTGTATCCTGCTACTTTACCAAATTCATTGATTAGCTCTAGTAGTGTTCTGGTAGCATCTTTAGGAATCTCTGTGTATGGTATCCCGTCATCTGCAAACAGTGACAGCTTTACTTCTTCTTTTCCGATTTGGATTCCTTTTATTTCTTTTTCTTCTCTGACTGCTGTGGCTAAAACTTCCAAAACTATGTTGAATAATAGTGGTGAGAGTGGGCATCCTTGTCTTGTTCCTGATTTTAGAGGAAATGCTTTCAGATTTTCCACCATTGAGAACGATGTTGGCTGTGGGTTTGTCATATATGGCCTTTATTATGTTAAGGTAAGTTCCCTCTATGCCTACTTTCTGGAGAGGTTTTATCATAAATGGGTGTTGAATTAGATATACCATGTTCTTGGACTGGAAGAATCAACATTGTGAAAATGACTCTACTACCCAAAGCAATCTACAGATTCAACGCAATCCCTATCAAACTACCAATGGCATTTTTCACAGAACTAGAACAAAAAATTTCACAATTTGTATGGAAACACAAAAGACCCTGAAGAGCCAAAGCAATATTGAGAAAAAAAAAAACGGAGCTGGAGGAATCAGGCTGCCTGACTTCAGACTAAACTACAAAGCTACAGTAATCAAGACAGTATGGTACTGGCACAAAAACAGAAATATAGATCAATGGAACAGGATAGCCCAGAGATAAACCCACACACATATGATCACCTTATCTTTGATAAAGGAGGCAAGAATATACAATGGAGAAAAGACAGTCTCTTCAATAAGTGGTGCTGGGAAAACTGGACAGCTACATGTAAAAGAATGAAATTAGAACACTTCCTAACACCATACACAAAAAGAAACTCAAAATGGATTAAAGACCTAAATGTAAGGCCAGACACTATAAAACTCTTAGAGGAAAACACAGGCAGAACACTCTACGACATAAATCACAGCAAGATCCTTTTTAGGCCACCTCCTAGAGAAATGGAAATAAAAACAAAAATAAACAAATGGGACCTAATGAAACTTAAAAGCTTTTGCATAGCAAAGGAGACCACAAACAAGATGAAAAGACAACCCTCAGAAAGGGAGAAAATATCTGCAAACGAAGCAACTGAAAAAGGATTAATCTCCGAAATATACAAGCAGCTCAAGCAACTCAATATCAAAAAAACAACCAACCCAATCCAAAACTGGGCAGAAGATCTAAATAGACATTTCCCCAAAGAAGATATACAGATTGCCAACAAACACATGAAAGGATGCTCAACATCACTATCATTAGAGAAATGCAGATCAAACTACAATGAGGTATCACCTCACATCAGTCAGAATGGCCATCATCAAAAAATCTACAAACAGGGCTTCCCTGGTGGTGCAGTGGTTGAGAGTCTGCCTGCCAATGCACGGGACACGGGTTCGAACCCTGGTCTGGGAAGATCCCACGTGCCACGGAGCAACTAAGCCCATGCGCCACAGCTACTGAGCCTGAGTGCCTGGAGCCTGTGCTCTGCAACAAGAGAAGGCCGCGGCAGTGAGAGGCCCGCGCACTGCGATGAAGAGTGGCCCCCGCTCACCGCAACTAGAGAAAGCCCTCTCACAGAAACGAAGACCCAACACAGCCAAAAATAAATTTTAAAAAAAATCTACAAACAATAACTGCTGGAGAGGGTGTGGAGAAAACGGAACCCTCTTGCACTGTTGGTGGGAATGTAAATTGATACAGCCACTATGGAGAACAGTATGGAAGTTCCTTAAAAAACTAAAAATAGAACTACCATATGACCCAGCAATCCCACTACTGGGCATGTACCCTGAGAAAACCATAATTCAAAATGAGTCATGTACCACAATGTTCATTGCAGCACTATTTACAATAGCCAGGACATGGAAGCAACCTAAGTGTCCATGGACAGACAAAGGGATAAAGAAGGTGTGGCACATATATACAATGGAATATTACTCAGCCATAAAAAGAAACAAAATTGAGTTATTTGTAGTGAGGTGGATGGACCTAGAGACTGTCATACAGAGTGAAGTAAGTCAGAAAGAGAAAAACAAATACCGTATGCTAACACATATATATGGAATCTAAAAAAAAAATGGTTATGAAGAACCTAGGGGCAGGACAGGAATAAAGACTCAGATGTAGAGAATGAACTTCAGGACACAGGGAGGAGGAAGCGGGGGTAAGCTGGGACGAAGTGAGAGTAGCATGGACATATATACACTACCAAATGTAAAACAGATAGCTAGTGGGAAGCAGCCGCATGGCACAGGGAGATCAGCTCATGCTTTGTGACCACCTAGAGGGGTGGGACAGAGAGAGTGGGAGGGAGACGCAAGAGGGAGGGGTATGGGGATATATGTATATGTATAGCTGATTCACTTTGTTATAAAGCAGAAACTAACACACCATTGTAAAGCAATTATACTTCAATAAAGATGTTAAAAAAAATAAATAAATTAAATAAAATGTGTGCTTGGGGCCCAGAGTATCTCCATTGGCCGGGCCTGTCTGACCAGTGTTCCTGGGGCAGGTCTGTGCCCTCCAACTGCTGCAGGAGCAGAATAATATTTTGAGAGCTCCAGTGTGGAACCATCTGCAGTGAAATCGCCTCTCTGTGTTGGGTAAGAAAGTAGGAGAAGAAAAAACCCACTGTCAGGAGCACACATCTGCATTTCTCGCTCAGGCCCTGGAAGCTGTACAGAGCTGGTGGGCTGCAGGGCTGGACCAGGTGTGGGGCATTGTCTGGCTAATGAAGTATTTAAGGGCTGCGTGCAGACCCTGCCCCCTGGGGCCCAGCAGCCCACAGGGCACTCTCATTAAGCTGACCCTGGAGGAGGGGGAATTGGTGGCTGCATTTTGGGCACAGGTGCAGCCAGAAAAATCCCCTTTCCTTACAGGTGCTGGCCATTCCAGGTCAGTAAGGTCAGCTTATTACCCCTAAAAGAGAGGTCAGGGGAGGAGGTGCAGGCCGCGCCTGCCTCCCGGCCCCTCCTTACTCCACCCACAGCACACATGTCTTTTGGTAGGCTCTGGGGTGGGGAGCGGGCACTAGCATCAGAGAGCTGGCGTCAGCAATGTGTCAAAAGAAGCAACCACAGCAGAGTAACAGGGTGTCTGGTTAACATTCCAACTCTTCCAGGAAGTCTTCCTTGACTTCTCCAGAGCAGATGGATTACTCCTTCTCGGAAACTCACACAGTATGGACAATCTGCACCATAAATGTACCCCTGGTTAGGAACACAGTATGCCTGGCCCCAAATACCAGCTCTATGATTGACTAGATGGGTGACTTTGGGCAAGTTACTTCTCTCTACTTCCTTTACTTTCAGTCTGAGAAAAGTGAAGATGCCCACTGTGTAAAGTATTGTGGCAAGTACACTATTCAAGATACACAAAGTGCTTAGAACAAACCCTGGTGCAGAACAAGCCCTAGACAAGAGGCTGCTATTATAATCATATAACTTTTTTTGTGGTAAAGTATGCATAATATAAAATTTACCATTTTAGCCATTTTTAAGTGTTCAGTTCAGTGGCATTCAGTACGTTCATGTTGTTGTGCAACCATTGCCACTGTCCACCTCCAGAATCTTTTCACCATCTCAAACTGAAACTCAGTTTCATTAAACAATAATTCTTCGCTCCACCCTCTCCCCAGCTCCTGGTAACCTCTATTCTCCTTTCTGTCTTCCAATCATAACTTTTGATATAAATATCTTATTTTCTTTATTCAACAAATAGTTATTAAACACATACTTTGCACCTGGAACTGAAGTAGAATCTGGGAACACGGATCAACACAGCCTATGCCCTTGTAGAGCTTTAACTCTAGTAGATTGACGTTGGTAATGAGCAAAAAATTGCACAAGACAATCTCAGACAGAGATGCATGCTATTGTTGAAAAAAAAATATCCAGAACTTGGAAATAGGCAAAAGAGAGTACAGTACATCCTTTCAAAGCCATACATGGGCTTTGTTTAACAACACTGCCCAAGATTATTTAATGCTCCAGAGGACACACCTATGTTTGACTTACCTATTTACCATTTGATCAGAACACAGACACAGGGAGTTACACATTAACTTGTAGATTTCCAGCCAGTAGAAAAGATTATCCCAAAGATTATGGTCTTACTGTCCTGTAGGACAGTAACCATGTTTGTATCTAACCTAGAAACCTTATAGTATAAGAGAGCTTGTAAATGAACCCACATTTATATGTGCAATTAATCTATGACAAAGAAGGCAAGAATATACAATACAATCAGGAAAAGACAGCTTTTTCAATAAGTGGTGCTGGGAAAACTGGACAACTACATGTAAAAGAATCAAACTGGACTACTTTCTCACTCTATATACAAAAATAAATTTAAAATGGATTAAAGACTTAAAAGGTAAGACCTGAAACCATAAAACTTCTAGAAGAAAACGTAGGCAGTATACTCTTTGACATTGGTCTTAGCAATATGTTTTTGGATCTGTCTCCTCAGGTAAGGGAAACAAAAGCAAAAATAAACAAATGGGACTACATCAAAAGCTTTTGCACAGCAAAGGAAACTATCAACAAAATGTAAAGGCTGCCTACCGAATGAGAGAAATTTGCCAACAGTATATTAGATAAGGGGCCAGTACACGAAATATACAAAGAACTCCTACAACTCAATATCAAAAAAACCCCAAACAACCAAATTAAAAATTGGGCAGAGGATCAGAATGGACATCTTCCCAAAGAAGACATATAGATGGCCAACAGGCACATGAAAAGATGCTCAACATCACTAATCATCAGGCAAATGTAAATCAAAAGCACAATAAGATATCAAGTCACACCTGTCAGAATGGCTGTTATCAAAAAACAACAAATAACAAGTGTTGGTAGGGATGTGGAGAAAAGGGAACCCTTGTGCACTGCTGGTGGGAATGTAAATTTGTGCAGCCACTACGGAAAGAGTATGGAGATTCCTCATAAAATTAAAAATAGAACTACCATATGATCTGGAAATTCCATGCCGGGGTATTTATCTGAAGAAAATGAAAACACTAATTAGGAGAGATATATGCACCCCTATGTTCACTGCAGCATTATTTACAATATCCAAGATGTGGAAGAAACCTAAGTGTCCATCAACAGATCAATGGATAAAGAAAATTGGTGTATATATATATATATATATATGTGTGTGTGTGTATGTATATATATATATATACACATACACATACACACAATGGAATATTACTCAGCCACAAGAAAGAATGAAATCTTGCCATTTGCAACAATGTGGATGGACCCAGAGAATATTATCCTAAGTGAAATAAGTCAGACAGAGAAAGACAAATATGGTATGATTTCACTTACATGTGGAATCTAAAAATCAGAACAAATGAACAAACAGAACAAAACAGAAGGTCAGAGATACAAAGAACAAATAGGTAGTTGCCAGAGGGGAAGCGGGTAGGGGGAGGAGAGAAATAGGTGAGGGAGATTAAGAGGTACGAACTTCCAGTTGCTAAATAAATGAGTCACAGGTATGAAGTGTACAGTGGGGGGAATATAGTCAATAATTATGAATATCCTTTATGGTAACAGATGGTAACTAGACTTATCATAGTGATCATTTTGAAATGTATAGAAATACAGAATCACTATGCTGTATAACAGGAACTAACATAGTGTTGTAGGTCAATTATACTTCAAAAACAAACAAACTCATAGAAAAAGAGATCAGATCTGTGGTTTCCAGAGGTGGGGGTGGGGGGATAGGGAACTGAATGGAGGTAACCAAAAGGTGTGTGGACAAAAAACTGCTGCCTGCCATCGCAGTAAAAGATGAGTGTTGCCCCCCATCAAACCATCAGCCACTGTGGCTAGCCCCGAGGGGAATTCAGGGTGGAGAAAAAGAGGCTACTGGCCTTAGAGAGTTAAGGTGCATATCAAGGAATAATTCCAATAAGCCCAGACTCTTGCATCTTCCCATACACAGAAAAGCACTAAAATCACTAACTTGAGATGTTTGTTTTTGTGACTAGCAGTAATCTTGCGATGTTCGACTACATGTTTTTTTCCCTGGCAAAAACTGTTATACATCCCGTCTCCTCCCTTATCTCTTCGGGACAGTTCCTCAGAGCTTTCTGAGAGGCTGTATCCCAGGCTATATAGGGCCAGGGGTCAAGCTTTCTACCTCACTGGATTCCTCTCTCTGCCTATGTTTAGTTCAGGGAGGCTAAGTGATACTGGTTCATCTAGCCTGGTTACCCCAAACTACTCCAAGCCTGAAGCCCACTGTTTCTTCCACCAGACCTTTGTCTCAGCCCTGGTTGTGAGACTCTGGGGATGGGGAAGGGGATGCCCTTGAGAAAGGCATGGAGAGGGAGGGGCCAGCACTGGGCTGGCTGGTAGGAACCCAAAAGGGGAGTGGCCAGTGCATCCCAGGAAGTTCTCCCAAGGCCCAGAAGTTGGCCGCGGCCATCAGCGTGTTGGACTCAGGGGACTTGGTCACAGTCCTGCTGTAGGACCTCTCCGGTAAAATGCGAGCGATCCTTTCAGCTCTAAAACCCTCCAGGATTCCCTGAACATCCCCCAACACTGCCCTTCAAATCCCCCCTCTTGCACAGAAGTGAGTCCTCGCGACAGCGCTGCTGAACAGCGCCCTCTAGTGGAACCTTGTGTTCCAGCCGTAACCCCTCTGGGGGCAGGGATGACGGGGGCCGCCTAGGATAGGGGGCTTTTCCGTAGAGACCCAGACCACACTAGTCCTCGGAGCTCCTACTGTGTGCCAGGCACGATCAGCAGCTGTTAGGTACTGGCAGCAGTTCAAGAGCCCGGGCCACGCCTGTCTTGTTCACCACTGGGCCTCAGCACATCGTATTGCCAGCACATACTAAATATTCCTTACATGCTTTTTAAATGAATGAATGAAGAAACAAATAAGATGCAGTGGCTGGACCTTAATGAAACCAGTGTGGGGACTGGTCTGTGTTACTTCAGAGTGCTTGCATGAGCAGAAGTTAATTTGTGTCTTTTTAATTAAGCTCAAGCTAACAGGCAGCTGAGTACAGTGTTAAGCACAAGAATTCAGGAGTCAGACTGCCTGGGTTCAACTCCTGGCCACTTAACTCTATGATCTCGGATAAATTACTTATCCCTCTTCTGTTAAGACAGGGATACCTTATTGCATTGCCATGAGGTTAAAATAATTAAAATTTGTAAAGTACTTAAGAGAGTACCTTGCACATACTTTGCATTCTGTTAGTATTTAAAACAAAACAAAACAAAAACAAGGGAAACTTGCTAAACAAATGGAGTGATGCCCAACAGTGAAGTGGCTAAGTGATGATGTACTGAGCTGCCCATAACCAGAGGTATGGGAGGATGCATTAGCTCTTTAAGATAATCAATAACGACAATTATCTATTGAGCACTTAATGTCATCCAGCACTATGCTAAGTACTTTGCACTTATTATCCTATTTTGTTTTTACGATAACTCTGTGAGGCAGGTATTACGGTCACCTCATCCTTTAACACAGGAAACAGAGGCTTTGTGACAAGTTGAGATTCCTCAGTGTGGAGCTGTTGATTCTGAGGTGAGTCATGCTCAGAATTCAGGGAACACCTGGACGCCCAAGGTCATGTGGGGCATGGGAACCATGAGGAAAAGGCAGGTGAGCAGTCTGTGGGCTGGAGGGAAGAGACTCCAGGACTGGCCAGAGCCCAGGGCTTGGTGATAAGAAGCCCTTTGTGTTGGGGCCCAAAGGCAGAGGAAGGGTGGTGGTGATGGGGAGGCTAAGGCAGCCTTGGTAGCAATTTATCAATCAGCCAACCAACCCACCAAGCCAGAGACACTCTGTATTTGGCAATGAAGGGAAGGGAGGGGTTGGCAGGTGGCTCCAAAGGCCCCGGGTGCAAGACAGCGTCTCAGCCTGTGCAGGAAGCTCTCCAAAGCAGGACAGTGTCCCTGCAGAGAAAGAGCTGGAAAATCCTGGAGGAGGGAACAGCGGGTAGATGGGATGAAACACACCAGTGGTGGGGTGGGCTCGGTTCCTTGGCAAAGAGGAGACAAGCCTTTCACAGCAGTGGCAGGATGGAGGACATGAAGGGAGAGACACATCTAGAGGAGAAGAGGAAAGTTTTGCTTTTACGATGGAAAAAAAGGGGGGTTTCAGCTTTGTCTTTATAATAGAAAAGCTGAGATCATTAAGTCAAGGGCATGAGGGACTGAGTTTGGATGCCTGAGAAAGGCAGGGTTGGTAATAAGCCTGAGTGGGGTGTCCTAGGAGAGCAAGAGAGGCAAAGAAATCATGAGTCCCAGGAGGCTGAGCTGGGGAAGGAGGGCAGGAAATCAGGGATGCTCAGCAAGACAGTCATTAATATGTAGGGGAGGTGACTGCTAGCCCAATCTCACTGCTACTCAGGCCCCTCATTTTCCCATGAGAACCCCAAGACTGGGGGCTATAGGAGCTGTCTTATCCACCTAAGAGTAATTCTTTCTCCTTGTCAAGCCATGAGAGCCACTACCCAAGAGCGTGTGGAGCCCTCCCAATGGCCCCAAAGGGCTCCTTGGGCTTCAACATTTGGAATGCTCTCTACCCATCTCAGATATCCCATTCCTTCTCCACACTGACTCTCAGGAAGACATCGATGGCCAAACAGGGGCATGGCTGCAACCTCCAGACTGCTTTCTTGGATCGATGGGACACCTTGCTTCTAAAGCATTCCCCAGTTATCTCACAGGCCTCTAAGCGGGCATCAGATGAACACTGTGACTTCACTTTCCAGGTGGGAGAGTGGACTCTATCAGTTTCTGCATCATTTGCTAGTGGCATCAGGCTGTCAGCAGTTGTCTTGATATCAAGGCAAGAAGTGTCTGGTGCTGTGGTCTGTACCTCCCTCCACCCCTTACCCTGCAGGACCACTCCCATCATTATCCTCACTGTGGGGTTCCGGGGTGGGAGCAGGGATGGCAAACACTTGAAACACACGTCTCATCGTGCCCTAATCTGGCACTAGGGGCAGACATCAATAATCTATCGTGTCGTGTTCTCAACACGGTGCTTCAGGCAGCAGCACAAAACAAGTGCAGCTGGAACTCCAGGTGAATCCTTTTTGTCATCCTGTTTGCAGGATGGGTAGCTCCAGCACCCTTCCTTCTATGTCTGTGAACCGGGCTGGCCACAGGTCAAGCTGTGAAGGCGTGAGGTGTGGCTTTGCCTCTCAGCCCCTCTTCTGCCGCCCCATCGCCAGAGCTGGGTTTTCTCCCGAAGGGCACTTGTGCTCCCACCCACTCTCCTCAGGGTCCTGAGGAGCTAAGCAGGTAATGGGGTCAATGATTGGCCATGATGGGAGGATCAATGGGTTCCAATCACAGCCACATCCCCTCCACTGCCTTCATCTCTCTGAGGCTCTTCTATAAAGGAGACAAATTATACCCACCTGTGGACCCTCGGCCCCAAGACTGAGGATCAGAATGGAAGTGAGCCCCTGTATGTGTAAGATTTCTAAATTGAAACGATCTTTACCAACCTAAGAAAATCTTACTTTTAATCCCCAGCACCAACCCTCCCACACATCTTAACAGGGGGCTATGGGGGCACAACTTTCTGGTCTGATAGTGGGATTTTTAACTGGCATAGATATTTGGGGACAAGTTGTACCTTGTGGCACCCTCAGATCCCACCTCATGCTGCAGCAGAACTCACATGTGTATGTATGGTGCTCAACAGGTGATAAATAAATAGTTGATAAAGGGCCTGGCGCTTTCGCTTTAAGAGCACTCTGTTGCCATTTTAGTGGCATCTGCATGGCTATACCAGTGAGGCTTTGTCACCTTCCTACCTGGTAGACACTGCAAACTCCTTGCTTTCCCCCTCTTTTTAATCAAGGTCTAATGATGGAGGGTAGCTTGCTGGGCAGGGGACCATGGTGGATAGAAGGTCTGTCCAGGCTGAAAACACCTAAGTCTGGGATCATTTCGCCCATCTCTGCCACCAGGGCAGGGATAGCAGAGCAGAGCCAAGCCAAGTCAAGGGGAGGGTTATTTTTAATCCCAAAGATGCAGCGTTTGAGAACAAACAGCCCCATCCCTGGAGCATCTGCCAAATGAGTGTGGGCCCGGAGGTGTCAGGCCGCGGCTGCTTCCCGGCTCACCAGGCCCCTCCAGAAACCAGAGCTGGGCAGCAGTGTGTATTTTTAAACAAGCTGACTTGCTGTGGCCTTTGAGGGCCACCAGGTCCTGTGAGGACAGAGTGGGAGCCCCACGCACTGTTACCTTTAAATCCAGTCGGGCCCTAACCCAAGATGGCGCCTAGCATCCCCCATCGCCCATGTTCACATTGCCTGGAGCTCCCAACCTCTCCACCTGCTGCCTTGTTCCCATCCCAGCCCCAAAGTGCTGAAGGCCACTTGAGAGTACCATTTTCCCTTCTTTTATATTTTCCTCTTCCCTTCCTTTACTCTCTGTAACACAAATAACTCATACTCATTGTAGAAAAATTAGAAAATTGAGATGAACAAAAAGAAAAGAAAAATCCCTATCATCCCCCTGACCCTATCCCGCTGTGGGTGAGGACCAGCATTTGTTAATACTTGGTGGATATTTTCCCTGACTTTTTTCTATGAATAGTTTTTACATATAAGGTATTTATATTTTCAAAACATGAATCTCACCCAAGGCCTGGCACTGGGGAAACCAGGATGGCTCCTCATTCAGGAAGAATGCTGACATTCTCTCCCACTGAGGTCCACAGGCTCTGTGGCCGGGATTGTTAGGATGTCACAGGGAAATGTTTAGCCCCGTGCCTGTTCCATACGAGAGGCTCTCCTCTCCATACTCATCTTTCCCAGCAGGAATCATTTTGCCCGTGTCAGGCTTTGTGTGGTTAAGAAGGCAGGCTCTGGGCTTCCCTGGTGGCGCAGTGGTTGAGAATCTGCCTGCCTATGCAGGGGACACGGGTTCGAGCCCTGGTCTGGGAGGATCCCACATGCCGCATAGCAACTAGGCCCGTGAGCCACAACTACTGAGCCTGCGCGTCTGGAGCCTGTGCTCCGCAACAAGAGAGGCCGCGATAGTGAGAGGCCCGCACACCGCGATGAAGAGTGGCCCCCGCTTGCCACAACTAGAGAAAGCCCTCGCACAGAAACGAAGACCCAACACAGCCAAAAATAAATTAATTAATTAATAAACTCATACCCCCAACATCTTAAAAAAAAAAAAAAGAAGGCAGGCTCTGGAGTCAGGAAGCTTGAGTCTAAATCCTTGCTCTGCCTCTAAATAACTGTGTGAAGTTGGGCAAGTGGCTTAACTTCTTTGTGTCAGATTTCCTCATTTGTAAAACAGGGATGAAGAGAGGATACACGTTACAGGTCTGGTGTGAGAATTCAGTGAGCTAATACTGAAGGTAGAGCGACCAGAAGAGAGGCTGGCACATAGTAACTGCTCAATAAACATTAGTTCTTATTCTACTATAATGGTTGTTTTTTCAACTCTGAGGGAGTACCTCCTATGTTTCAGGCACTAGCCAAGCTTCCTGTATGATTTTGGGCAAGTTAATTCATTGACGTCTGTCCTACTTCATTCAGATAGGGGCTCAAGGCAGTTGGGGAATGAAATGGGGAGTAATTTGGGGTGCTTGGCTACCAGGAGGTTTAACACATTTGCATTATGGGGTCAGTGGACCTCATTAACATATTGGAAAAATGTTAAAAGCCATGTTGCTTTCATTGGAGCTCTCACACACCCACTACTCCAGTTGTTGAAGGCTGATCATGAGTACATGGGGGTTCACCATGGTATTTGTGCCACTTTTATGTCTGTTTGAAAACTTTCATAATAAAAAGTTAGTATGTATGTATACATATATGTATGTATATAATATATACATCCTGAAAAATCTACATCACTCTATTTACTTTCATACTTTTTCTGTATTGCTTTAATATATGTTTTAAAAATGTTTAAGGATCTTTTCTGTTAATCAAGACCATTAAAACCACTAAAAATGCTTCCCCCTCGAGACACACTGGTGTTGACAGAAGCCACGGCTGGTCCATAACAGGGTCTTGACTCTGGGCTGGTCATACTCCATTGCACTGATGACGTGCAGAATTCCCAGCTGACAGGTGATGGCGACAAAGGGCAGACACGCTCTGGCACCTGGTGCCAGGCTGCCCCCCTTCCTTTACCTTCCCTCCCAGTACTGGCTTCCAGCCCTTATTTTGGGTCACACTTGTCGTATCTTTATCAATGCCGAGTACTTGGTGTGCCCAATTAAAACTCTGAGAACAGAGGAATTGGAGGCTAGAGACACCCATCGGATCAATAATAGAACTTTCCACCTCAAGGTTAAGGGTCCCTGACATCCGTCCCCTCCCTCTTCCAGGCTAGTTGGCAGGCTGCTCACCTCCTCTTTCTCCCTGCTTTTGGCGCCCCTCCAGACTTTTGACAAAAACACAGATGTCACACCCTCTGTTGCTACAGAGGACCAAGCTCACCTTGCTTTTGTGATCATCCAGATGCTTCTGTGCTCATCCAGGTGCTTTGGCTGCTTTTGGTGCTACCACCGTTGTTATTGTGAATAAAGCTTCCAATTATTGGTTGATTATTGGGCATCCAACATTGTTCATCCATGGGCATGGCCTCATTTAATCCACACAACAGCCAACAAGGTAAATACTATCATCCCATTTTTCAGATGAAGACGTTGAAGCTTACATAGGCTGAGTCATCAGCATCACTGAGCTAATAAACGGAAAATGAAATCACAGGCTGATTCCAAAGCTCATGCTCTTAACACTATGCTAATTAGCGACTATTTTCCATCCCCAGAAAGAGAAGAGGGGTGTAAAAGAATGGCTAACTTTCACTAGGCCTACAGTTTTGTTGTTGTTGTTGTTTTTGCGGTACGCGGGCCTCTCACTGTTGTGGCCTCTCCCATTGCGGAGCACAGGCTCCGGACACGCAGGCTTAGCGGCCATGGCTCACGGGCCTAGCCGCTCCGCGGCATGTGGGATCTTCCCGGACCGGGCCACGAACCTGTGTCCCCTGCATCGGCAGGCGGACTCTCAACCACTGCGCCACCAGAAAAGCCCTGCTGTTGTTTGTGTGTATCGTAAATAGAGACCACCATAAAGTGGAACCCCTTGCTGTCTGGGCCATTCGTCTTCCATAAGGGGGCCCTCAAGGCGCTTGCTTGCTTGCGTGCGTGTGTGAGCACGTGCCTACACGCACTTCTAAATGTATAAGTCCACAGGTAGAGGACTGTCAGGTAAGACTCTGCCTTCAGCACACACGGCTCCTGCCTCACCTCTGACACTCATCAGCCCGTTCTCTTGAGCAACCCACTTCCCCTCTCTGGGCATCAGTTTCCTCACCTGTAAAATAGCGGTAACAAACCTTAGGTTACAGTCACCAAGCACATTCAATGAGATCCCAAGTGGCATGTGCCCAGCAGAGTGCCTAACTAAAGCAGAGTTCGAAAAAAAACGGTACCCCTTCTAGCATTCCGCAGCACTGGAGAAAGCGTCCACCAGGCGTGCGGCGAACTGGAGAGAAAATGGCGGGGGGGCGGGGCCTAGCGTCAGCGCGTGCGCACGCCATGGGGGACGGCGCGCCGCAAGGCTCAGCCCTCCTGCTGGAAATTAACCCGTTGTTCTGAGGGCTTTGGCGTAGAGTTTGCCCTCCCTGCCTCGGTTTCCCCATCCCCTCGCCCAGGGTGCTGGCCGGCTCCCCCCACACTCCACCCTGCTCCTTCTTGTGCCCACCGCTCTCAGCTAAAAAGAAGATCCTGTTCCTTGCCCGCAACACAGGCCAGAGCCACGTGTGCTGGGCTACAGGTGGTCTGCGAGACCCTGGCGGGCTTCTGGTCCAAGAAATTTGGACACCTGTGCTGTGAACCACTTTCTCTTAGGAAACCTAGAATCAAGGGCCTTCCTGACGCCCTCTCCCTGCCAAGGACGCACGTGGCGCGCGCGCACACACACACACACACGCAGAGACAAACACGCAGACTCAAACACAGACACATACAGATGCACAGACTCAGGCACTGGCTCGCTCCCAACCCCCAGGCCCAGCCTAATGCCTGTCGGTCCCACCCCTGCAGCTCTGCCTCCTTGGTCTAATAAGGGTAGGTGAGAAAGGGTCCTGAGATTCCAGAGAGATTCGCAGCGCGCTCCTTCTAAGGCCTTTCAGTCGAACGTTCAGCTCTGGGCAAGCGTCCGGGGCCAGGAACCCCAAGGCTGAGTCATGGGTTCCTCAGCCCCAAGTCTCATTTCTAGCCCAGTCCAGATCCCGGGCCTTTCAAAAAACTCACAGGTCGTCCCTCTGAGTCAGCAAAGGTTCCCACAGAAACTCCATTTGGTGTGGATTTAATCACAGGGTGTTTTTAAAGCCTCATCTGGAGGTAATTTGGAATTTAAATTACCAGGATGAGGATATTTTTACCAGAAGAAGGGCTTGGAATAGTTATATCCTGTCAGTTATTGATCAACCATTTCCAAAAGATTAAAAAAATAGTAAGACCTATTTTACCAAATATGTTAGAAAAATTCCCTCAGGATTTGGTCATTATTAGCGTAACTGATATAAATTGTTCCACAACACTTAGGAATGTGTTCCATGACACATTTCACGAATTTTCTAAATCAAATTAAATCATACTTAGACCCCCACCTACCAGGATCTCAGATAATTCAATCCCAGCCACTTTTCAGGGCCCTTCACTCTCCTTCCACGCAGAACTCCGAGTACTTCAGGATTCCCGAAACTTGGCAAAGGGCACCAGGTCTGTGATGGTGACTGCTGAGTTGCCTATGGTCCAAGCCCTAGTAGACCAGTTAGAGGCTGCTGTTGCTGCCCACAGCAACATCTCCAAACCAAGGGCCCCCAGACATCTCTTCCCCCTTCTTAGGCCCTCCCCAAAGGCCCTGCCACCTCCAGAGTGCCTGGTGGAGGCCCAGCACTCAAGGGTCCTGCCAGCCTTTAATGACCTCTGGACCCCAGGGCCCCTCCCCAGCCCTCTCCACCTCTAACAAGTAGTGCTAAGTCTCCAGACCCTTAGAAAATCTAAGGCCTCTAACTCTTCCCTGGGGCAAGAGAAGCCCAACCCTCCAAAACACAGGGGCCTCTGGAGAGGAAGAAGGGAAAATACCTCACATTCTTTTCCAGTGAGCCTGCAGAAGAAAAACAGACATGGTTAATTTCTCAATCACAGTAGTCCCTGACTTAGGCAATAATTACCTGATTTACCTAGTAATCCACACTCTGTGGGGAGTAGATAGAGCTGTGGGCCCAAAACAGAAACAAAAACAAAAACCCTTCTTTAATAAAGGTTATAAAATCTCTTTGCTTCTGTAATTTTCAGGGTCTCTCTAGAATACTGCTGTTTGGACAGAGATGGGGTCAAACCACACATATACCATCTAGTTGCTTGGTGTCCAGCAGCTTGCTCTTCTTCATGGAAGAACTGTACCCCATATGAGGACTGATGAGGTTGAGATAAGAGGTGCCACTGAAACTCAAGTAAACATGGGCTAGCTTCGACTTGCACCCAACACCACATAACACAGTAGAGTTTGTGGTTAAGAGGAATGGCTGTGGAATCAAACAGACCAGAGTATGAGTTCTGACTCCATCCCTTTTTGGCTGTGTGACTTCAGGCAAGTTACTTCACCTCTCTGAGACTCAATTTCTCTAAAATGGAGGTGATAAAGTGCCTCATAGGATTATGTGAAAGTTAAATGACAGCCAAGACGCTGATGTAAGTTCATGCTGGGAGGAATACCCTCTGCTTCAAACACATAACAATGATATATGATACATAAAGAGAAAATTAAAATGATACAGCCACATTCAAAAAACACTATTAATACCTCTATAGACAAGGCTGCGTTCTATATACCTCCTCTGAGGGTCTGTAGTGGGTCCCTTTGCTCATGGTGGTGATCAGCTTTCCATTCAGCCCCCTCCTCTACTCTTCCTGGAATCATTTCCTAAAATAAGCTGCCAACAAGCCCTTATCTCAGACTCTGCTTTGTGGGGGGAGTCTAGGCTAGCTGGAAAGGAAAATAACAATGAAGCAAAGAAAAGGAGTGGTAAATAGAAAACTAAATATGGCAGAAATAAGTTAAAATATATTAGTCATTATAATAAATGTAAACAGATAACCTATTAAAAGATAGACTCGCAGATTAGATAAAAAATGAACAAAGTTTATAAGAAGTATACCTAAAGCAAAACCACAAAGAAAGATTGAAAATAAAAAGTTAGAAAAAGATATACCCATCCAATGCAAACCAAAAATAAACGTGTGGTTATGGATTGAGTTGTGTCCCCCAAAACAATATGTTGAAGTTCTAACCCCCAGCCCCTCAGAATGTGACCTTATTTGGAAATAGTCATTGCAGATGTAATTAGTTAAGATGAGGTCATACTGGAGTAGGATGGATCCTTAATCCAATATGATTGGTGTCCTTATGAGAAGAGAGACACACAGACACATAGAAAGATGGCCATGTGGTTGTGGAGACCCAGATTGGAGTTATGCTGCCACAAGCCAAGGGATGTCAAGGGTTACCTGAAGCTGGAAGAGGCAAGGAGGGATCCTCTCCTACAGAATTAGGAGGGAGCACAGCCCTACTAATACCTTGTTACTGACAGCCTCCAGAAACATGAGAAAATAAATTTCTGTGGTTTGAGTCACACAGTTTGTGGTAATTTGTTATGGCAGCCATGGGAAACTAATACATATGCCTAGCAATATTTCTATCAGACCAAATAAAATTTAAGCCTAAAGTATACATCATAAAAGCAACATCCCATCAAGAATATATAATGAGGGGCTTCCATGGTGGCACAGTGGTTAAGAATCCGCCTGCCAGTGCAGGGAACATGGGTTTGAGCCCTGGTCCGGGAAGATCTCACATGCTGAGGAGCAACTAAGCCCATGCACCACAACTACTGAGCCTGCATACCACAACTACTGACGCCCTCGCACCTAGAGCCCATGCTCCACAACAAGAGAAGCCACCACAATGAGAAGCCTGTGCACCACAACAAAGAGTAGCCCCCACTCGCCACAACTAGAGAAAGCCTGCGTGCAGAAATGAAGACCCAGCACAGCCAAAAAAAAAAAAAAGAACATACAATGATTATGAATTTGTATGCACTTAACATGACTAAGTTATAAAGAGAAGTTGATTAATTCATATTCTCAGTAGAATATTTTCAGTATACTTTTATCAGGATCTGATGGATCAAGTAGATAAAAAAGGATAAAAGTTATGTAAGATATGAACAGCTAATTTAGTTAACCTGATCCAGTATAGATGTGTAGAAGCCTGCATCTGAAAAAAGAATATATATCCTTTTCAAGCACACATTGATCACTTTAGCAAAGGAAGCTTCATCAAATTTTAAATAGCTTGTAGTATACAAATCATATTTTCTATCCATAATACCGTTAAATTAGAAATAAAAATACCCCTAAATATATTGTGGATTAAAGATAAAGTCTTAATAAAAATTACAAAACATTTAGACTTGAAAAACTATGAAAAAATACATAACAAAACTTGTGAGATGCAGATAAAGCACTACCTAGAGGTAAATTTATAGCTTTGAAGTACCCTTTGGGAAAACAAGATAGAACATAAATGAATTAAAATTTTAATACAAGAAGCTAGAAAAAGAAAATAAATGAGATATTGCAGTTAAAGTCCTTTGCATAATGCTTGCCACATAATAAGTACTCAACAGAAGGAAGTATTTAATAAATGGAAATTGTAGTTGTTGTTATTCTATCAATAACTTCCAATTAAAAGAGCTTGTCTTTATAGGATTAAGTAAAACTTTCACAAGTAATTTGTGATTTATAATAAGTGTACATTTGATCAACATCCCTCTTACTGGCACGGAGCTCCCTTGGAATTTCCTGTAATGAGAGCAGTACAAGTGTCTTGAATGAGGTGACTTTTGGGAAGCACGTAGGTCACTGAAGGATGGGGACTTGTCACCAGAGGAATCAGCGTGTGATTACAGAGTTAGAACCTTTAGCCTTCTCTGGGGAGGGGAGAGCAGCTGAAGATTGAGTTCAATCACCAAAGGCCAATAATTCAATCTATCATGCCCATGTAATGAAGCTTCCATAAAAACCCAAAAAGATAGGGTTTAGAGAGCTTCCAGTTTGGTGAACACGCGGAGGTACAGGGAGAGTGGCAAGCTTGGGGAGGGCATGGAAGCTCTGAGCCCTTTCCCACATACCCTGCCCTATGCTCCTCTTTCACCTGGCTGTTCCTGAAGTATATCCTCTTATAATAAACTGGTAATCTAGTAAGTTAATGTTTCTCTGAGTTCTGTGAGCCATTCTAGCAAATTAATGAACCCAAGGATGGAGTCATTGGACTCTCCAGTGTATAGCCTGTTGGTCAGAAGCACAGGTGACAACCTAGACGTGCAATTGACATCTGAAGTGGTGGTGGTGGGGAAACAGTCTTGTAGGACTAAGACCTTAACAAGGGTAATCTGATGTTATCTCCAGGTAGAAAGTGTCAGAATTGAGTCGAATTGTAGGACACCCAGCTGGTGTTGGGGAATCGTTTGATGTGGGAAAAAAAACCACACACTGGAACTGGCGTCAGAATCTTACAACTATGGCACACCAAACAGAGATATCTCTGTGCCTGGAACTTCAGAAATTAAATTTTATAGTTTTTCATAGTCTAAAAATATTCCAGAAAGGGAAATTCTCTGGCCAGGGTTGGTCTCCTCTGCCTCTATTAACTATAACTCACTTTTTAGCCACTGAATGGACTAGAGCCTGAACTCAGCAGTGACAGGATATGCATCAGTCAGGAAGCCAGGCCCCTGATGGAGCTGCCCTCTGAAGGACCTTAATAGCATCCAGGGAGTTCCACCATCAATCCTCCTCTTGGAAAGAAACAAGGACTTAAATAATTAGAGAAAAAACTAATCTGGAGGTGGAGTCAAGATGGCAGTGTGGGAAGACTCTGAGTTAGCATCTCCCTACCACTGGCGGGGGACTCTGACACCCAAGGAGACAGGAGGAACCCCAAAGTGAACTGGTAGGACGTAGGGGGACTGAGGGGGGAGGAGAAGTGGACACCAGACAGGTTTGGCACCCCTGAGGCCAGGGAGATCAGGAGGGGCCCTCAGGGAGGAACAGGAGAGGAGCAGAGGGTGATCGCCTGGCCCACTCGTGCATGGGGAGCCTGCTGAGCTCCCAGGCTGATGCCCTGATTTCCAAACCCCCTTCAGGCCACATGGGTCCTTGGGGACATAGGAATGAGGCCAAGGAGAGAACAGGAGAGGCAGGTGGGAGGAGCCCTCCAGGAGAAGCAGAAGAGGAGCAGAGGGCTATTGCCCCACCCACTCGAGCCCAGGAAGCCTGCTGGGATCCCAGGTGAGGTCCCCGGCCCTCTGAGACCAGGGGTGGAGGGCATGCCTGGGCCCCTTCTGTTCCTTGAGCCTAAGCCCCACCCCACACAGGCCCCAGGGCCTTTTCCAGCCCTGTGGGTCCTGAGCATTGGCTCTGCCCACCGCCCAAACCTTGTCTTTGCTTAGGCCCCACTCTCCACAGCCAAGGCCTTTCCCCGCCTTGTTTTTTCTTTTCCCTCCTCCTCTTTTTTACTATTGTGGTACTGATATACCTTCCAGTTGTTGATTCATCTATATTTTAATTTTTATATTCTTCCTAACATATCTGTTAGTTTCTTAGTCTAATTTTATTGTTTACTTTGTTTTGTTTTGTTTTTTTTGCAGCCCCAGGCAGCTTGTAGGATCTTGGTTCATGAGCCCGGGGTCAGGCCAAAGCTCCTGTGGTGGGAGCTTTGAGTTCAAACCATGGGACTAACAGACAACCTCAGACCCCAGGGAATATTCATCAGAGAGGTTTCATGGAGTTCCTCATCTCAGCACCAAGACCCAGCTCTACCCAATAGCCTACAAACTCCAGTGTTGGAAGCCTCAGGCCAAACAACCAGTAAGATAGGAACACAATCCCACTCATAAAAAACAAAAACTAAGATGAGATGGCAAAATAATATGTCACAGTTGAAGGAGCAAGGTAAAAACCTACAAGACCAAATAAATGAAGAGGAAATAGGCAATCTACCTGAAAAAGAATTCAGAGTAATGATAGTAAAGATGATCCAGAATCTCGGAAATAGAATGGAGGCATAGACTGAGAAAATACAAGAAATGTTTAACAAAGATATAGAAGAACTAAAGAACAAACAAACAGAGATGAACAACACAATAACTAAAATGAAAAATACACTAGAAGGAATCAATAACAAAATAACTGAGGCAGAAAAATGCATAAGTGAGCTGGAAGACAAAAAGGTGGAAATAACTGCTGAGGAGCAGAATAAAGAATGAAAAGAATTGAAGACAATCTCAGAGACCTCTGGGACAACACTAAATGCACCAACATTAGAATTATAGGAGTCCCAGAAGAAGAGAAAAAGAAAGGGTCTGAGAAAATATTTGAAAAGATTATAGTTGAAAACTTCCCTGACATGGGAAAGGAAATAGTCACCCAAGTCCAGGAAGCACAGAGTCCCATACAGGATAAACCCTAGGAAAAACACACCAAGGCACACAGAAATCAAACTAACAAAAATTAAATTCAAAGAAAAAATATTAAAAGCAGCAAGGGAAAAACAAAAAATAACATACAAAGGAATCCCCATAAGGTTATCAGCTGATTTTTCAGTGGAAACTCTTCAGACCAGAAGGAAGTGGCAGGATATACTTTCTCTTTCAACCAGAAAGAGAAAGAGAAAAACCTACAACCAAGATCACTCTACCCAGAAAGGATCTCATTCATATTCAATGGAGAAGTCAAAAGCTTTTCAGACAAGCAAAAGCTAAGAGAATTCAGCACCACAAAACCAGCTTTACAACAAATGCTGAAGGAACTTCCCTAAGCGGGAAACACAAGAGATGAAAAGACCCACAAAAACAAACCCAAAACAATTAAGACAATAGTAATAGGAACATACTTATCGATAATAACCTTGAATGTAAATGAATTAAAGGCCCCAACCAAAAGACACAGACTGGCTGAATGGATACAAAAACAAGACCCATATATATGCTGTCTACAAGAGACCCACTTCAGACCTAGGGACACATACAGACTGAAAGTGAAGGGATGGAAAAAGATATTCCATGCAAACGGAAATCAAAAGAAAGCTGGAGTAGCAATACTCATATCAGATAAAATAGACTTTAAAATAAAGACTGTTACAAGAGATAAGGAGGGACACTACATAATGATCAAAGGATCAATCCAAGAAGAAGTTATAACAACTATAAATGTTTATGCACCCAATACAGAAGCAGCTCAATACATAAGGCAAATGCTAACAACCATGAAAGGAGAAACCGACAGTAACACAATAACACAATTTAACACTTACACTTTAACCCCACTTACATCAATGGACTTTAACACTTAACACTTTAACCCCACTTACACCAATGGACAGATCATCCAAACAGAAAATAAATAAGGAAACACAAGCTTTAAATGACACAATAGTCTAGATAGCTCTCATTGATATTTACAGAACATTCCAGCCGAAAGTGGCAGAATACACTTTCTTCTCAAGTGCACATGGAACATTCTCCAGGATAGATCACATCATGGGTCACAAATAAAGCCTCAGAAAATTTAAGAAAATTGAAATCATATCAAGCATCTTTTCTGACCACAACACTATGAGATTGGAAATCAATTACAGGAAAAAACCTGTAAAAAACACAAATACATGGAGGCTAAACAGTGCGCTACTAAATAACCAAGAGATCACTGAAGAAATCAAAGAGGAAATAAAAAAATACCTGGAAACAAATGACAATGAAAACACGATGACACAAAACTTACAGGATGCAGCAAAAGCAGTTCTAAGAGAGAAGTTTATAGCAATACAATCTCACATCAAGACACAAGAAAAATCTCAAATAAACAATCTAACCCTACACTTAAAACAGCTAGAGAAAGAAGAACAAAGAAAATCCAAAGTCAGTAGAAGGAAAGAAATCATAAAGATCAAAGCAGAAATAAATGAAATAGAAATGAAGAAAACAATAGCAAAGATCAGTAAAACTAAAAGTTGGTTCTTTGAGAAGATAAACAAAATTGATAAACCCTTAGCCAGACTCATCAAGAAAAAAAGGGAGAGGATGCAAATCAGTAAAATAGAAATGAAAAAGGAGAAATCACAACTGACACAGCAGAAATACAAAGGATTATAAGAGACTACTACAAACAACTATATGCCAATAAAATGGACAACCACGAAGAAATGGACAAATTCTTGAAAAGGTACAATTTTCCAAGACTGAACCAGGAAGAATTAGAAAGTATAAACAGACGTATCACAAGTAATGGAATTGAAACCGTAATTTAAAATCTTCCAACAAACAAAAGTCCAGGACCAGATGGCTTCAAAGGCAATTTCTATCAAACATTTAGAGAAGAGCTAACACCCATCCTTCTCAAACACTTCCAAAATATTTCAGAGGGAGAAACACTCCCAAATTCATTCTACGAAGCCACCATCACCCTGATACCAAAACCAGAAAAAGATAAAAAATATAGACCAATATCACTGATAAACATAGATGCAAAAATCCTGAACAAAATACTAGCAAACAGAATCCAACAGCACATTAAAAGGATCATACACCATGATCAAGTGGGATTTATCCCAGGGATGCAAAGATTCTTCAATATATGCAAATCAATGTGATACACCTTAATTAATAAATTAAGGAATAAAAACCATATGCTCATCTCAACACATGCAGAAAAAGCTTTTGACAAAATTCAACACCCATTTATGATAAAAAAAACTCTCCAGAAAATGGGCAAAGAGGGAACCTACCTCAACATAATAAAGGCCACGTATGACAAACCCACAGCAGGCATCATACTCAATGGTGAAAAACTGAAAGCATTTCCACTAAGATCAGGAACAAGACAAGGATGTCCACTCTCACCACTCTTATTCAACATAGTTTTGGAAGTCCTAGCCACAGCAATCAGAGAAGAAAAAGTAATACAAATTGGAAAAGAAGTAGTAAAATGGTCATTGTTTGCTGATGACGTGATACTATACATAGAAAATCCTAAAGATGCCACCAGAAAACTACTAGAACTAATCAATGAATTTAGTAAGGTTGCAGGATACAAAATTAGTGCACAGAAATCTCTGGCATTCCTATACACTAACAACGAAAAATCAGAAAGAGAAATTAAGGAAACACTCCCATTTACCATTGCAACAAAAAGAATAAAATACCTAGGAATAAACCTGCCTAAGGAGGCAAAAAACTTGAACTCAAAAAACTATAAAACACTGATGAAAGAAATCAAAGATGACATAAACAGACAGAGAAATATACCATGTTCTTGGATTGGAAGACTCAGTATTGTGAAAATGACTATACTACCCAAAGCAATCTACGGATTCAATGCAATCCTTACCAAAGTACCAATGGCATTCTTCACAGAATTACAACAAAATATTTTACAGTTTGTATGGAAACACAAAAGACCCTGAATAGCCAAAGCAATCTTGAGAAAAAAAAAATGAGCTGGAGGAATCAGGCTCCCCGACTACAAAGTATACCACAAAGCTACAGTAATCAAGACAGTATGGTACTGGCACAAAAACAGAAATATAGATCAATGGTACAGGATAAAATGCCCAGAGATAAACCCATAGACATATGGGCACCTAATTTATGACAAAGGAGGCAAGAACATACAATGGAGAAAAGACAGCCTCTTTGATAAGCGGTGATGGGAAAACTGGACAGCTACATGTAAAAGAATGAAATTAAAACACTACCTAATACTATACACAAAAATAAACTCCAAATGGATTAAAGACTTAAATGTAAAACTAGACACTATAAAACTCTTAGAGGAAAACATAGGAAAAACACTCTTTGACGTAAACCACAGCAAGATCCTTTTTGACCCATCTCCTAGAGTAATGGAAATAAAAACAAAAATATACAAATGGGACCTAATTAGACTTAAAAGCTTTTGCACACCAAAGGAAACCATAAACAAGACGAAACGACACCCTCAGAATGGCATAAAATATTTGAAAATGAAACAACAAAGGATTAATTTCCAAAATATACAAACAACTCATGGAGCTCAATACCAAAAAAACAAACAATCCAGTTAAAAAATGGGTGGAAGACCTAAATAGACATTTCACCAAGGAAGACATACAAATGGCCAAGAGGCACATGAAAAGATGCTCAACATCACTAATTATTAGAGAAATGCAAATCAGAACTATAGTGAGGTATCACCTCACGCTGGTCAGAATGGCCATTATCAAAAAATCTAGAAACAATAAATGCTGGACTGGGTGTGGTGAAAAGGGAACCCTCCTGCACTGTTGGTGGGAATGAAATTGATACAACCACTATGGAGAACAGTATGGAGGTTCCTTAAAAAACTAAAAATAGAACTACCATATGACCCAGCAGTCCCACTACTGGGCATATACCCTGAGAAAACCATAATTCAAAGAGTCATGTACCACAATGTTCATTGCAGCACTATTTACAATAGCCAAGACATGGAACCAACCTAAGCGTCTATCGACAGATGGATGGATAAAGAATGTGTGGCACATATATACAATGGAATATTACTCAGCCATAAAAGGAAATATGAATTTTCTTTTTTTGTACATTTATTTTTTTATTTTTTTAAATTGTTGCCCTGTAGAGCAACAGCAGAACTGATTTCCTCTGTTTCAGCACAATAGAGAACCGTCACTAAAACCACCAGCTGGAAAAGTGCACGATGCCACAGGGAGCATGTGGTTTCCCTCCTCATTCCGGGGGTCCCCAGGCACCAAGGAAGGCAAGGAGGGGGATCCCAAACATCACTCTCCTTTGCAACCTGGGAGATAGTCGGGGAATAATTGGCTGTCTGCAAAGGGCCCCGTCAGGGCCTCCAGGAGCCGACTTCCCACCCCCCATCCCCTCCCAGCTGCCAACTCTGTCTGAACTGTAGACGAAGCAGCCAGTTGTAACTGAAATGAGAGGGTATAGAATATCTGAGGTTGTTTCCAATTAGTTTTTCAAGCAGTCCTACAGAGGTGGTTGGGTTTTAAAGTGCTACTTTGTATATTAGGTAATCATCACTTTCAGTCTCTCTGAGCAGAATGTCCACAGCATCTTCTCTTGGGTCCCCTGGGCAGGAAATTCAGAAGTCCCCATTTTGGGGTAATCCAGAACCATTATCCTTCCCTGTCAACGTTGCTGATAAAAGTTGTACATCATTAGATCTTGGGGTAACTGAATGTGGCAGCAGACTCTTACGGTGTTTACTTTAAAAAAAAGTTATAAAGTCACGAGAATGTCAGAGTAAATTGTTCCTAGTGAAATGCCTTCCCTGTACCAGCTCCATCTCCAGTAACGCTTTTCCACATAGAGGTTTGTGCAAAAGCTTGTCAAGGCAGTAAATGACCTCAGTTTGTTTCAATGGGAGGAAGGTTGTTTCAGCTGAATGCATAAGCAATCAGAGGGAAATCAGGGAGGCCCACTGGAAAACTGCCCTGATGAGCAGGTGTAAACCATCATGATCTAAACCCATTAGTATTAATGCAGAAAACATATCCCAGACTCCCCTTTCCCTCAGTAGTTCATGAAACTCAGATACACATAAGTGGAAGACTTCAGCATTACTGCAAACCCTGGGCACACCTCTGTAAACTGTAGATAAAGAACCCCTCCACCAGAAGCTCAGAAAACCGGAGTAGGATGGAGTTTTGGAAATGAGAACAATGCCCTCGGGCTCCGGGCCAACTCCAAGCCTCACCTCTTGCTGTTCTACCTTCTAGGACACTATCCTTCCCCTCTTCCCACTTGGCCAGCACCTAGTCATTCTCAAGGACCAGCTCAAGTCCTGAGAATTAATCTTGGGATCAGTCTTGGAAGGACCTGAAGTGTCACCTAGTTCTATAATCTACTCCCTTCTATAATTTAGAGCAAGAGTCTGAACATCATTGGTGACTGGAGACTCACTGCCTCCTGAGATAACCCATTCTAGCTCCAGATAGCTTTATTTTACTAATATATACTATTTATTGTGTATTAACTTATGCCTGACAACGGTCACATAATGTAATTCTTGTAACAACTTTATGAGGGCTGTATCTTCGTTATCTTACCCCATTGTACAGACTTGAAGATCACGTCAGAGGGAGGCCAATGACCTGGTCACGGGCCGAGGAAGCGGCAGAGCCAGGGTGTCTAACTCCAAAGACAGCGCCCTTTGCCACCGCACTGCACCCTCAAGGACCTCCTAACATACGGAATTTCTCACGTGCCATGGTTTCACTCAAGGCAGAGTTGTAGGGTTGTACACAGTTGTCAAATTTCCTCCAAGAATTCTCAGTGCTTAGGTCTGTTCTGTACAATGTAGCAGGTAATGACCTAGACTTACAAGTTTCCGTTGGTCACCATTGTGGGAATTTAGTTTCACTCTCCAGTGAAAGTGTAAGTTCCTGGAAAGTGGGACCATAGCTTACACTTATTTTGTATGTTTAATCTTTGTGTATCTAATTTTCAAGACTTTTTGTTTCTTTTTGAGAATGCAGCCTGGACAGCACGGAGCACATGCCAAGTGCTGACTGCACCTCTGATGGACTGAGTGGCAGTGAAGAGAGTATCAGACCAGGAGTCTGGCATCCCAGATTCTGGTTCCAGCTCTGCCACCAGCAGAGTCCTTCCCCCTCTCTGGCCTCAGTTTCCCCACGTGAACCAGATGATATGTTGAGGTGTGCCCCAACCTCTCTTTGATGCTGGCCAGCTAAGTGCTAGAGCTTTCCCAGGCCAAAGGACCGGTGGGCAAGTCCAGGGAGACTGAGCCCATCACTCAGACTGAATCATGCCCTCAGGCACCTACCCAGGAAGCGAAGATGGTCCCCCAGAGCACACAGCTGGATGGGGAGCTGGGAAGAACTCATGGGGTGTGAGCTAACTTCTGTAGGCACCCTGATCTATTTGTCCCTTACACTCTCTCGGGTGCAAACAAGGAGAACTCTTGCATGATTCAGTCTTTCAGTCTCTAACCTTTTCAGAACTTTCTCAATATTTAGCAAAATGGTTTCACACAGCATTAATGAGAATCTCCAGAAATTTCCCTGTGAAATCCCTCATCAGCTGACTCACCAAGGAAGTTACGAAGCTGGACTGGGTTCAGCCTTCACCACTGTGTTGGGGAATTTTTCATTCATTTGTTCATGTATTTCACAAACTGTGTGTGTGTGTGTGTGTGTGTGTGTGTGTGTGTGTGTGTGGTGGGGCGCATCATGTCCTAGGCACTGTGCTGAGTGGTGTCTTGGTCATCTACAACGATGAATAAGACTGGACACAGTTCCTGTTCACAAGGGGCTTATAGTCTCACCGGTGATGAAAATATTAAGCAAAGAATCACACAACACTACGATTAAAATTTGTGGTAAGTGCCATAAAGAAAAAAATACACAGGGTGCTAATAGGGAGCCCTACCTTAGCCTGAGGGTGAGGTGGGATCAGAGAGGGCTTCCTGGAGGAAGAGGCATTTAAGCTTAGACCTGAAACATTCAGGAAAGGGGAAGGGGTGGGGGTTGAGGAAAGGTGGCTCCAAGGAGGGATGATATGTGGTCTGATCCACAATATGCTGTGGTGGGTTAGGATCGGACTCATAATCCCAGCTGTGGCCCTCACCGGCTGTGAAACTTCATGTGAGTCACCTACCCTCTCTGGGCCTCAAGGCTTTTGGTATTCTTTGTTTTTTGTCTGTTTTGTTTTTTCCCACCTGTAAAATGGAGATCTGCTACCTCAAGCAAATGTTGTGATGCTCAGACGAAAGCAATGGCTAAGATATCACCCCCCAAAATACTTCTATGTGAATAAATATGATATTCTTATTATTGCCCTTGAAATTCACTGCATCTGTGAAAATGAGATTGTCTGTGGGAGAACTTCAATTGACATTTAGAAAAATTATGAGTGGAATGGGTTTTCCTTATTTGAATTCTCCACTTTAAATGCAATATACCCAGATTATGTACAGACACATGAGGGGGATACAGAGGGACTGGGAAACCTGGTCCCAGATGACCTTGAGAGGGAAAAGCCAACAGACGAGTGATGGGAGAAAGGGGCTTATTAAACAAGCCTCACCGACAGTCCCTCTCCCTTCTTTTCCAGATGCGCCTCCAAATGCTTTGCCAAGAATTCTAATGAGAAACAGACTCTCCCTCCTTCACCTGCAGATTTCTAAGCAGAGATATTGCTGCCACTTCTGCTCAGCATCCAAGAGTGGTTTGTCTCCAATTCCCCCTCGCAGGACTCGGGGCTTTGAGAGTTGGAGAAAACAGTTCAGACTTTTCCTTCCTTTATACTTCGGCAAAAAAGCACCCAGTCAAAGAACGAAAGGGAGAAAAGCCAGGGCATTTGGTGGAGTGTTGGGGCCAGCCACCCACCAGAAGCCCTGCTAGTTAAGTAGCCAAACCCGTAAGTTGAAAGGAAGCAGAGGGATCCTGGCTTGCACAGAGAAATGTTTACTCTGTCGTGGTAATGGCCATGTCTGTGGTCCCCACTCACCCACCCACCCACAAGCTCCAGTGTGGGTCAATGAATCTATTGTGGAAAAAAGAAAGCCAAGGCAAGACCTTAGCCAGAAAAATGTAGAAGTGGGTTTTGTCCCCTCAACCTGATGCAGAATTTATAAAAGAGATTTGCCAACTACTACCATCTTGGATTGGGGATGTTTCCTAATTGCATAGGGTTCTAAGACAAGCGTGATCTCTGCTTTTTGCCTTTTTGGCCAGAAATCCAGGCCTGCCTCTCTTCTCCACCACCAGCCCTTGTCTCCCTGGGGCCTGTTTCAATCTGTCTTGTTTGTTTCCTCTGCTTCCCACAGCTTTTGCCTGCCTGCTCGGCCTGCAGAGCCAGGATGGGGGTTCTTTCTGCCAGGCACTCCCTCCAAGAGGCCAGCACAGACCCTCACCCCCTCTTTCTGGGTTTATATATAATTGTAGAAAGATCACACTTTTCTATTTCCCATGTCATGCTGTCTCTTAAAAAAAAATCCTTATTTTTTGAAACTTTCCCTTATTAAGGGCAATCAGGATATTGGTTTGCTAAGAAAGAGTTGAGCTGTAATCAGCCTCAGTGGTGGGAAAAACCAGTTCTTGACTTCCTTTTGGATCTGCCATCCCATCATTCACTCCCACAGCACCCAACTCCTTTCCATGAGAGCACTGTGCTCTTTGAACCGAGTTTCATCCACAGCCAAGTCTGCCAAGACAAACCCTCCATGCGGGACTCCATCCGGGAGGGACTCCCCTCAAAGCCTCTTGTTGGAATAGCGGGCCATGTGTCAAATGAACGCGCAGAGGCTAAACGCTACCTGGGAAGCCATTTCTACGATAAAGGTCCATGCAGAAGAAAAGCCGGAAGCAAAACTGGATGTTTCATGTGCTCGAAAGTATGGCACCCAGACATTATATTCAAAATAAAAATGTTTGCTTAAAAACAAGAAAGGCTGAAAGAAAGGATTCCAAGATGTGCTACAGCTGTGAGGGTAGTTGAGTGGGATGAGAATGAGCTTTGGGCCAGGCCACCTGCCTCCAGGTGGGAGCTCTGAGCAAATCACAGGAGCCTCAGTGTTCTTGTCTGAAAATAGGGGTAGTGCTCCTTCTCTCTGGGGGTTCTTGTGAGGATTAAATGAAGTGATGATACGAGAGTTCTAGCAACACATTTCCTTGGCCTCAAGTTGACTACTATTCTGCAATTTCTAAACGTTCCGTTATGTACATTTTATCCTTATTATGGGAAAAAGTAAACTTATAATAACAACAACAATGTGACCCAAGTTATAGGGACATTTCAAACCAGGTAATGTTACCCAGAATTGCATACCATGCCTAGTGTGGGAAAACTTCTACAGGCATCCTAAAGCTTTAGTAATAACTGGTCTAAAAATGCAATTACTTTACCGTGCCAATAACCCAACCACAGGCTCGATCTGTCACGGTGGAGAGAAGGTTTCATTTCTTTGTAAGTATGGCTACTCCAGGGAGCACATTTCAGGGATACTATTGCCTTCCACAGAGATGCAAGGAACTTGGCTTTCTGCTTTGAAAGATGCCCCAGCAGGCCCAGTGCCTCTGAGAAGTGAGCGCTCCCCTTCCCTGCCCTCCCATAGCCTCTGAAATGGCAACATTCTTCTCATCAAACTTTTTCATTAGCATCCTTTTGCAACCCATTAAGTCCTTAACAGCAGCTTTGAGGAGTCCCACCTGTTTCCCATCAAGATTTCAACTGTGAGCCAGCACAAACATGTGTGATAAGTTGATGCTAAAATACCATGACACACTCCTTGGATTTACTAGCATTTAATAAATGAAGGAGAAAGCTTTGCCTTTTATAGCCCTGAGCCTCCCAGGCCCAAAGCAGACATAGCAGTTGCTTCCTGCTAAGCATTCATTACCCATTGCTTCCAGATCCAAGAACCAGGCCCCTCTGGTCCCTGTGCTATAAGGGTAGGAGTACCCACCTCTTTAGGAATAGCAGGCCCAGTGTTCTCAGTCCCGAATGTAGCTCACATCAACCGGGTGGTTGTGTAAGAAGTACCCAGGGTCAGGCCCCAGCCCTAGAGATTCCGATTTAATTGCTCTTTGGAGGACAGACTCAGGTAGTCATAATTTTTAACAGCTCCTCAAAGGCCTATCATGTGTAGACAGATTGGGGTCTGCTGAAAACAATTTGGACCATAAGCAGTATAGTATAGTGGGAAGAACATGGACTTTGGAGATAGAAAGTATCTTTCTGTGGAAAGATTACACTTTTCTATTTCCCATGTCATGCTGTCTCTTAAAAAAAAATCCTTATTTTTTAAAACTTTCCCTTATTAAGGGCAATCAGGATATTGGTTAAGCAGCTGGGTGGAGTGAAATAGATGTTACTAGAAGCCAGAAGCCCTGAGTGGCCGGGTGAGCGCACCTCCATGCCACAATCAGCCTCAGAATCCCATACCTGCCGGGGAAAGCCCTCCAGGAGTGACGGCGTTGTTGGTTGGAGGGTCTGCTGAGCTGTTGCGTGACACTCACTTATAAGGTCTTTTCTGACAACTCAAGTGTTCACAAAAGCACCAGGTTTGGATTCACCACCTGAAAAGAATAAACTGTGTTATGTTCGGCAAGTTTCCTACATTCTTTGAGCCTGTTTCTTCATTTCAAAACTGGGGTTAATAATATCTATCTCATAAGGCTGATCTAAAGATGTAAAGATCAGATGAAATAATATATGTAAACCGCAGAGTACGGGATCGTAGACACGGCAGTTGATCGTGTTAAGTACCGTTATTAATGAGCTGAACGTCAACAGCTCTTTCCTTAGAATCAAGGTTCCTTAGGAGAATGTAGTAACTCCACCATCTTGTGGAGATAACAAAGCCTCTCTTCAAAGCAAAGGGCCTGTCATCTAAAGCTGGATACAACATTGTGCTAGAGATTCTAGTCAACATAACAGAGCAAGAAGAAGAAATAAAACACATAGAGTGCAAAAGAAAATATAAAACTGTCTCAGTTTGCAGATGGCATGAGTGTCTAGGTAGAAAATCCAAGGACTCTTAAAGAATGCTATTAGAACTAAGTTTAGCAAGATTGGAGAACACCAGGTCGATGTACAAAAACCAATTATATTTCTATATGCTAGCAATGAGCAACTGAAATTTTAAGTTTAAAAAGCAGTACCAGGCTTCCCTGGTGGCGCAGTGGTTAAGAATCCACCTGCCAATGCAGGGGACACGGGTTCGAGCCCTGGTCCGGGAAGATCCCACATGCCACAGAGCAACGAAGCCCATGTGCCACAACTACTGAGCCCGTGTGCCACAACTACTGAAGCCTGCGCGCCTAGAGCCTGTGCTCTGCAACAAGAGAAGCCACCGCAATGAGAAGCTCATGCACCGCAACGAAGACCCAATGCAGCCAAAAATAAATAAGTAAAAATAGAATTAAGAAAAAAAAGGGCTTCCCTGGTGGCACAGTGGTTGAGAGTCCGCCTGCCAATGCACGGGACATGGGTTCATGCCCCGGTCCGGGAAGATCCCACATGCCACGGAGCAGCTGGGCCTGTGAGCCATGGCCGCTGAGCCTGCACGTCCGGAGCCTGTGCTCCGCAACGGGAGAGGCCACAACAGTGAGAGGCCCGCGTACCGCAAAAGATAAAAAAATATAGCAGTACCATTTACAGCAACAAAGCAACAAAAACCATGAACTTAGGTTTAAATTTTACAGAATATGTGCAGGACCTGTATGCTGAAATCTAAAAATCACTAACAAAAGAAATTAAAGAAAATCGAAACAAATTAAGCAGACTGAAGGACTAAATACTGTTAAGATATCAATTTTCCCCAAATTGATTGAGTCAATATAATCCCAATCAAAATCTCAGCAGACTTTTTGTAGAAATCAACAAACTGATGCTAAGAGTTGTATGGAAAAACAAAGGACATAGAATAGTCAAAACAACTCTGAAAAACAAATGAAGTTTGAGGATTCATATTATCTTATTTCAATACTTACTATGGAACTAGAGTAATGAAGACCAAGTGGTATTGGTGAATGGGATGAAGAAGGGAGCCCAGAAATAGACTCACACATATATGGTCAATTGATTTTTGACAAAGGTACAAAAACAATTTAATGGAGAAAGAACAGGTTTTTCAACAAACTGTTGATTGACCCTCGATCCATATTCCATACTTTGTACAAAAACTAACTCAAAATGCACCATAGACATAAATGTAAAACCTAAAACTCCTAGAAGAAAACATAGGAGAAGAATCTTTGTGATATTGGGTTAGACAAAAATTTATTAGATACGACACCAAAGCACAATCCATGAAAGAAAATGGATAAATCAGACTTCACCACAATAAAAAAACCTTCTGCTCTGCAAAAAACACTGCTAAGAAAATGAAAAGACAAGCCACGGTCTAGGAGAACATTATTGCAAAACGCATCTGACAAAGGGCTTATTATGTTCAGAATATATAACGAACTCTCAAAATTCAATAAGAAAACAAACAACCCAATTTTTAAAAATGGGCAAAATATTTGAACAGGCAGCTTACCAAAGAACATATATAGATGGCAAATGAGCGCATGTAAATACGCTCAGCGTTATTAGTCATTAGGGAAATTCAAATAGAAACCACTATACACCTATTAGAATAGCTAAAATTTTAAAAATTGACAATATCATGCCCTGGTAAGGATGGAGAGCAGCTACAATTCTCATATACTACTGGTGGAAATGCAAAATGGTACAGCCACTTTGGGAAACAATCTGTTAGCTTATAAAGTTAAATAAGCACTTACCATTTGACCCAGCAATCCTACTTCTAGGTATTTATCCAAGAGAAATCGAAACTTATTTTCACATAGAAACCCATACACAAATATTTATAGTGATTTTATTCAGAATCACCAAATGTGGAACAACCCAAGTGTCCATCAACTGGCCAATGAATAAACAAACTGTAGTATATCCATGCAATGAAATACTACTCAGCATTAAGAAAGGAAAAATCAACTACAGATACACACTATAACACGGATGAATCTCAGATGCATTTTACTAAGTGAAAGAAGCTAGGCACAAAATTCAACAATTTGTAGGATTCTATTTATGTGGCATTCTGTAAAAGGGAGACTTACACGGACAAAGAATAGATCAGTGGTTGCCAGGGGCTAGAAGTAGGAAGAAAGGATGACTACATATAATGACATAAGGGAAGTTTGAGGGGTAATGTAATTGTTCTATGTCTTGATTGTGGTGGTGGTTATATGAATGTATGTGTTTTTCAAAACTCATACAACAAAAAGCGTGAATTTCACCTTATATAAATTATTTTTAAAATGTTGTGGCATCTTTGAACTAAAGAAATATGGAATCTCATTGATAGGTGGATTGGCTTGACGCAAAGGTAGGAGCGGTGGGTGAGAGCGATTCCTCCCCAAGGTCAACCACAAAGTTAAGTGAACTGTGTTGAGTAAATTAGACCAGTGGTTTCAAACCCGGGTCATTGAAGCCCTGGGGATTTATCTAAAAGAGGTAGTGACTGAGACCATGGAGTTATTTCCACATTTCAAAAAAAGGCCTAAGAAAAATCATGTTTTACCTCAGTAAAATCTCACGTTCTTTTGCTTCTGGCTGGAGTTCTCTTTTTCTGCTGGTCATACTTAATTCACAGAGAATTAAAAAATCCAACCTGTAGCTTGGTGCATAAACGTCCATCAAAGGATGAAGCCCATGTCCGCCTGCCAGTGCAGGGGACACGGGTTCCATCCCTGGTCCGGGAGGATCCCACATGCCGCGGAGCAACTAAGCCCGCAAGTCACAAGTACTGAGCCCACACACCACAACTCCTGAAGCCTGAGTGCCTAGAGCCCGTGCTCCACAACAAGAGAAGCCACCGCAACGAGAAGCACGTGCAATGAAGAGTAGCCCCCACTCCCACCACTAGAGAAAGCTTGAGTGCAGCAACAAAGACCCAACACAGCCCCCCAAAATACATAAATTAATTAAAAGAAAAAAGAAAGAAAAAAGATGAGGCCCATGGGGGGAAAATTGTTAAATGGGTTTTTGGTGGTGAAAAGTGTGAATGGCCAGATAAAGCTATATATTTGAGGAAGGTGAAGGAACACACTCCTTTGGGAAGATCTGAAAAAAAACCAAACAAGCTTTTACTTGCCCAAGACAAATTAGGGTCATGCTGTCAAATGGCGGGGAATAGCCCCTCCCACCTCCACCTCAGATCTCTTCAGACCTGTAGGACCTCCACACCAGACCAGTGTGTAAATTGTAGGCTGGCAAAAACCCAAATCCCGAGTCCTGACACCATGTGTCAGCCCCCGTCCTGAGCTCCTCCCCACTCTGGACTAGGACACCTCAAATGAAAAGAAGTGCATTTCCAGGGTCTAGGCTGAGCCTCTTTGTTGACAACAGCTCATCAGTTTTACGACTGTTCATCATAACAAGAAAAGTTAGGGTTTTGCACCAAGCAACACTAGAAAAAGTGACACGGAGCCCAGGCTGAGGTGGGAAAATGCGGGAGATTATAACAGCAACCTTAGGCCCACCTGTACGGGGGCCAGTTACCATGCCCTCCCCTGATCAGTTTGCACACAGCTCAAGGGAGCTTAACGGGATTAGGAATAAATAACCTTGTTGTTATTTTTAACATGGCTCAACTCTCTAGAAAATCCCTCCATTGTCCCTGCCAGTAACCTCTTCATAAACGGAGGCATCACCCTTAGAGACATAACAGGCAAAACCGGGCAACGATTTGTCTGAGATCTTACCCAGTAATACCTAAAAAAGAGACTCATCATCTTTGACATTTGTGCCCTTAACGGCATGATAGGAAGTTTATGGGCTTTGAGGCCAGGTAGAGCTGGATTTCAAACCTGATTCTGCCACTTGTGAGTCGTGGTCAAGTTATCTTGCCTCTTCGAATCTCAGCTTTCTTTAGAATGAGGATAATACTACCTACCTCACAAAATTATCTACGTCACATAATGAATGGAGAGTCCCTGACATGGAATTTATTGCCTAGGAGATGCTCAGTAAAGGTTGGCTACACAAATACACACACACACATGTTTATATACTTGTACCTGTATCCACATATGGGCATATTTAAATTTTAATTAATAAATAATTAGAAGAAACATAAGATGCACCCTCTTTCACTTTTGCACGTTTCTGAGAGCGGCTTGTGTCTTTTAATTGATGTAAACCAAAATTTGCTAGCAGCAAATAGAAGAGTGAGTCGTGACGTGGTTGTCATTACGAGGCTGTGCAAACTCAGCCAAGTCTCTCCCAGTAGATCATGGAAGTGAGAGCTGTGAGAAGCTGCTGGGGCTTATTCGTGCCTCGTGGAAGATTATCACCAGACAAGACGCATCCATTCGTCAAAAGTGTCTGGCTGACTTTCAGATTTCCAGTGATATGTAATTCAATTACAGAGAAAATAAAACCATGCATTTAACCAAATAGGAAATGCATGCAAAACCTGACATATTAACTGTCTTTACTAAGAACACTCAGGAGGTCAAGTTCACGGGTGCAGGCTCCGTAACTCTGTATTTCTTTGGCAGTATTTGCCTCAAATAGGAAGAATCTTTAGACCCCAAATGCAGAGAAAACTTAGATTGGAAATGGCTACATGAAAGTAGAAAATAGCATGCAATTGTATAGATAAATAAATGTACACCATTATTCATTTTAAAAAGTTTTAAACAAATTTTAAATTATAATTTGATGTGATATTTCTCTTTTTTTTTTGAGAATCTACATTAAATTGTTGATGCACATCCAACCTCAATAATGAGGAAAACACAAATAAAAGTTATAACGAGATGCCATTTTATAACAATTTTGGGGGCAAAATATGTAAAAATCTGGCAATACCAAGTGCTGGAGAGAAAGCGGATTCACAAGATCTTGTATACGTTCTTGCAATTTAGTATAACTACTTTGGAAAACAGTTGGTATCTTCTCATGAAGTTAAACACATATACCCTATGGCCCAGCAATCCCATTTCTAGTCCTTGGTCCTCTTGTTCATGTGGACCAAGAATCACATACGAGGAGGTGGCTAGGTCAGCTCGAGCCTCAATCACACAGATGCTTTTTCTCACGACATCTACTCTACCTCGCTATGCGGCAGAGGTGCTTTATGTGTACTTCCTATTCTGTCACGCAGGATATTAGAGACATGCGCTTAAGGGTTGAGGTTTAATAAAATTAATATTTTTTACTGTTTCATCAAGATATCACCTTAACTGAAACTGCCAATTCTTTTTGCTGAGAAAATGTATGACAATGAGGAATACAAAGGAGCAACTAGTACAGGGGGGTGTTACTGCCTTGTTTCGTGTTCACTCACCTGGACTTTAACCCACCATTGCTTGTGCACCGTCAGTGCAAATGTTAACAGAGAGCAAAAGGCAAATAATGTCTTAGAATTATTATGAAAATAGTTTGACCTTGCAGATTTCCTGAAAGGATCTCAGGGACTCACAGGGGTGGGCCATACTGTGAGACGCTGCTGCATGGCATTCCAATATATGAATATCCTCCAACTTAATTAATGTATAATATTCTAATGTTGGTGGACATTTGCATAGTTTCCAGTATGAGGCTATTACAAGTAGTGTATAGCAAGCTTTTTAAATAAATTTTTCTCCCTGCTACATAAAATATGTACTTAACCCAATATCTGACATACAGTAGACATTTAATAAATTATGATCGTTAAAATTCCCTTACAGAGGGCTTCCCTGGTGGCGCAGTGGTTAAGAATCCACCTGCCAATGCAGGGAACACGGGTTCGAGCCCTGGTCCAGGAAGATCCCACATGTCGCGGAGCAACTAAGCCCATGCGCCACAACTACTGAGCCTGCGTTCTAGAGCCCATGAGTCACAACTACTGAGCCAATGTGCCACAACTACTGAGCCTGCGTGCCTAGAGCCCATGCTCTGCAACAAGAGAAGCCACTGCCATGAGAAGCTCGTGCACCGCAACGAAGAGTAGCCCCCGCTCGCCGCAACTAGAGAAAGCCCATGCACAGCAATGAAGACCCAACGCAGCCAAAAATAAAATCAAACAATAAATAAATAAAAAAATAAAAAATTCCCTTACAGAGATGTCCTCATTATGTTCTGTTTAGGACTCCCCTACCCTATCCCACATAGTACATAGTGGGATCTCCACGCCTAAAAGACGTTTTCTCAAAAAGCCATAAAGATAAACAAATTATCCCATTGGAAAAGGCAGAAACTAGGAAATTAACCTCTTCCCTCCCCTCACCCTGGTCTCCCAGGGTATTCCTAAACTTTTCCATAGTGTAGGGGCAGGGATAACAGACTGGAAGAACTGCTGCCCACCTCCCACAGGAAGCAGCTCTCCAGCCAGGAAAAGGACACTCAGAGGACAGCTGATGTCTGTCCCTGAGGCCCCCGGGCCTCCCTCGCCCAGACACCAGGAACTAGAAGGTCCTGCTCTCGTCCTGCTGGCAGCCAGAATGCGGAGATGGGATCCAAGTCTCTACTATTTGGGACTTAGACCCTTGGAGGAAAGATGTCAAGATGCAGCGACAGTGAGAAATTACTCTTGGCAACAGTAGGTATTTCTGAGACATGGCCTTGACCTGTTGGCTGCCGCCCTGCCCCAGTTGGTTCCCATCTACTTAAGCCCGGTTTCTCCAGATTTCCTGCCGATTCTGTGAACATCTCAGTGGTCTCCCTTCAGACTTCTTCTTTGCCTAAGTTGGCCCCTGAGTTTCTGTCACCTACCCCCAGTGACCCTGACTCACCCCACACCTTCATAGGCAGCCAATTCTAAGAATCCTCTCTCAGGAGCAGGTAGGGGCCAGGCCCCAGGGAGCCTTCATAGGGGTCATCGCACGTTGGGGTCAGCTCGTTCACTGCTCACGTTCGGCCCTCCCTCCAGGCCTCACCTGGGCATGCCATCAGCCTCCTAATCGGGCAGCTCCCCACAGCAGACCAAGGCGCTATTGTGCCCTCAGAGCCTCTTTTGCTCCCACGGGCATTAGTCATGACCACCTCTACTCTCCCAGCACCTTGTCTTCACCTCCAACGCAGGACAGATCACATTCTCTTGCAGTTGTTTGTTTATCCACCTGCCGTCCCACCTGCTTCTGTGCCCCACAGGGCTGTGGGCTGTCAGTGTCATACGTGGTGACCCAGGAAGCAGTTTACACTGTAGCTGATGACCCAGCACCAAAATGACCCAGACTGAAGGGCCAAACGTGCTCTTCTCACACTCCCATGAGGAAGCCAGGGCTGAGGAACACAGTTCTGAGACAGCAATTTAGTAGGAGGAGGTTGGCTTTCAGAGAACAGATTTTAGTGCTTTGCTCGGGAGAGGGCCTTTCTTAGATTCTCAGAGACATTTCCTAGAGTGGAGCTGCGAGCTGCTGGCCTCCACCTGGAGGGCTGGAATCCTCACGAGCTCCACGTCCACCTGGAGGGAGTTGCTCCAGGAGCCCCTCAGTGGAAACTCCCGGGACCCAGGAAGCAGCTGGGTGGAGTGAAATCGATGTTACTAGAAGCCAGAAGCCCTGAGTGGCCGGGTGAGCGCACCTCCATGCCACAATCAGACCCAGAATACCGTACCTGCCGGGGAAAGCCCTCCAGGGGTGACGGCGTTGCTGGTTGGAGGGTCTGCTGAGCTGTTCCGTGACACTCACTTATAAGGTCTTTTCTGAAAACTCAAACTCAACATGGAGGCCAGTGTCCTCAGCCAGGCTGCAGGCGAGCATTGTTGACCTGCACGTGATCCCTCTGAATGAAGGGTCAGAGGTGGCAGTGGCTGTATCACACCTGGGCCCCTGCTCCTGAGGCTTCTGTGGCCCCCGGGGGGCTGCCTGGCCTGTTGCTGCAGCTTGCTCTGGGCCTCGTTTGCCCGGCCACAGCTGAAGGGAAGTTCAGTGCAAAGGTGCAGGATGGTCCTGGGCTGTCCTCCCACGGCTGCCGATTTAGAGGGACGCCTAGAGGTCATCCTGGCCTGCACCTGGCAGGGCCACCCCGAAGTTCTCCCATCTCCGGTCCAGGCAAAAAGCTGTTTCCCAGAGGTGGCTTTATCTGGGAAAGCATTCCCTGTGGGTCCCCTGAGTGAGGTTAGCTCTCTTCCTCGTTGTTGACCTGACCTCGGGGATGGTAGACAGGGGCTATCACGTCATGGCTGAAAGATCAGATGGGGTCCCTTCCCACGGGGCACATTATTAAATAACCCGCTAAGTGGCCCTGATCACAACACAAGGGGTTTTCAAAGGCTAGACTTGCCTGGGAACGCTCCTGAAATTCCCGATGGCAGGCTCCTTGCTCCCAGAAATCAGGAGGCAGAGGGTAACCGGGCACAGGAGAATCGGCTAAATGGGGGGCCTCCCTAGGAGAGAGAATTAAGGTCAAACAAGTTCCTTGACCAATTGAAACTTGTATGTTTCTAACGTCAAAGAATGACTCTGCGAGGACTCATGGCTGATGGGCCAGCAGAGGTCAGCTATCCGCACCCCCCGCTGCGGGCTCCGCTGCCCTGTGCCTCTGCTGCTCCCCACCTGACTCCAAACCCCTGCACGGCAGAGAGAGTCCTGGGCTGAGATGGAGAGACCCAGGGCTCAGTGCTGCTCGGCCTGCACTCCTCAGGCTCTCCCATTCACCTCACCAACCCACAGCTTCCTCACCTCTCAAGGAGGACAACCGGAAATCTGAAACCTCCCAAGGGTTTTGCGAAGCTCCCGAGAGTCAGGGCCGGTGCAGTGAAGCGTGAGGTGTAAAGAGCTGCACGACGTCAGCTGCTGTTAGTGTTATTTTTGATTGCTGAGTGCCGCCATCCCTGCGGCCATCTCTGCATGCCTGGGAGGTGGCATGCAGAGAACGCCTGGCTGGCAGGAGCGTGGGCCACGGGGGACCTGCCGTGGCCTGTGATTCGGGACAGGGTGCCCAGGAGCCAGGTGTGTGAATAGGGAGCGTGGGTGTGCCTGAGGCTGTGGACACACACGCCCACACAGAAGTGTAGGTAGCTATGGGCACACCCCCTTTCAAGACCTGATCTTCCTCTAGCCCACTTTGGAGCTACAGTGTCAGGGGGAGATGGTGTGGGGGGCTGCCGTGGAGCTGCCTTGAGCATCTGCTGTGGTAATGCCAGCAGGCACGTGCTCTGCACCGTTGCTGCCTTGCTGGGTAAAACCGAGCTCCTGTGCCTTTAAAATCGTTTGACATCTTTGAGATTGGAAACAGAGCTCCCCAGCGGAAGGCCAGCGGTAGCTCTGGAATGCTGTTCTAATAGACAACTCTCACTCTGGGTGGATTTCAACCAATACTCCCACTGTCAGGCTTTGGAATGAAATCACCTATTATTGTCCTGGAAAAGGCCCCAGATTGCCTGGGCTGATCCTTCCCCCATGTGGGTTCGTGAGAATCAAGCTCTTTTCCTCTCAGGCTGCACAGACCCATCTTCCACCCCCAGCTGACCGAGCCACCCTGAGATTCCCATCTGGATCCAGGGCTAAGAGCTCAGGGCTGGGGAGGGAGTCCCAGGGTGGGTCGTCTGAAGGCTCCTCTAGGCCGGCCCCTCCAGGCTGTGCCTTGCACAAGACTCACACGGAGCCTGGACGGACAGCCAAGCCTCCCCACACCCCCACCCCAGCTCCAGCACCTCCTCCCCCGAACCCCACTGTCCGAGGTGTGTGCACATTCTGCACGTTCATGCAATACAGTTAAACTTGGACGCACCAGCTCTTCCTCACGGCCAGTCAGCTCCCTGATGGGAAGGTCCCTTCGTCCCACCGTGGGGTCCCTCATTATGGCCTGAAGCCTCTCCAGCTATGCCCCTCCTGGGCCTGGCCCTGCCAGTGGTCAAGTCTTCTCTTCACATGCAGACCCTGGAGGCAGAGAGAGCAGGGTTGAATCCCGGCTGCTGTTTAGTAGCTGTGTCACTCAGGGCAGGTTACTAGACCTTTCTCATCCTCACTTTCCTCATCTGCAAAATGGGAATAGGAAATACAGACATTTCAAGGTGTTAGGAGAATTAAATGAGCTAGGCTAAATATTTAACAGTCTAGCTCAGGAGTTCTCAAAGTGTGGGCAGGGGTCTCAGAGAGTCCCCAGGACCCTCTCGGGGCTGCGAAGTCAAAACTATTTTCCTGAAAATATTAAGATGTTACTTAACCTGGGTTTCCCTGGTGGCGCAGTGGTTGAGAGTCCGCCTGCCGATGCAGAGGACATGGGTTCGTGCCCCGGTCCGGGAGGATCCCACATGCCATGGAGCGGCTGGGCCCGTGAGCCTGCGTGTCCGGAGCCTGTGCTCTGCAACGGGAGAGGCCACAGTAGTGAGAGGCCTGCGTACCGCAAACAAACAAACAAACAAACAAACAAAAGATGTTACTTACCCTTTTCACTCTCATTTCCTCCTGAGAGTTTTCCAAAGACTACCAGCTCTGTCAGCTAATGGAATGTGTGCTGGGTATTCTTGTTTTACATTTTTCTCAGTTTTAATTTATAAAATGGTACATGTCAATAGATATAAACAAAAGCTCTCTGAGGTCATCAATAATTTTTAAAAGTGTAAAGGAGTCCAGAGGCCAAGAACTGCAAATCCAGCACAACAACGTGTGCAGAGATTTTCTGTTTCTTGTCTCTGGGCTGTCCTCACCCACGTCCCCCATTCCTTGGTTCATTGGGTTCCATCCGTTGCACCATCAGGGATGCATTTCATTGTTATTGTTCCAGCCCCAATTTGTATCTTCACATATTGGAAGATTCTAACTATTCAGCCTAATGTGTTGGTCATCGTTCCTTTTCTCATGTTGCTTAAAGCTGTTTATGCAAATACCCATCTGGCTGGCAGCATGACCTCATTGTGTTGATTTCATCCTGGTCAAAAACAAATAGTTTGGACCATTCATGAAAACTGAGCAGTGTCACTGAAGGTGAAAGTCAGACTAAGACCTGTGGGCTTCCCCTGGCTGGACAGTTATAGGGATACCTGGGAGTGTGGCCATGGCCTTGATATTCAGCCAAGATCTGCTTTACTTTGTCTTCAGCCTTTGGAAGATCAAATAGTCAAGTGCTTACTTCAGGATTCTTTGTCATCACTGAACTTGAGTGTGATCAATGACCTTGTGACTGTGTATGTTATTGTATCAGTTGCGGTTTTGGTCAAAATAACAGAAGCCACTCTAGGTATTTTGAGTAGGAAGAAGTTAATGCAGGGAATTAGAGACATTGACAACCTTGGGACGGCAGGGAGAGGAGAGGTCAGAAATCTGGAAGTTCAGAGATCTTAGGGAAGTGGCCAGACCACCTTGTGATCTCAGCGTCCTGGAGCACCCAAGTGGGTGATTCTCAAGGAGATGCCCCCAAACCATGTGCAAAACCCTGCAGACGGAGCTGCTGCGGCTGCTTATACACCTTTCTGCATTGCCTCTGAGACATCAGCTTCTCCTTTTCTTCTGCATCCCCCCAGATGCCAAACCTGGACAGAATCTGCTAGCCAGGGAGTCTGGGAATTCTTGTTTCCAGGCTTCTTGTCCCTGTGGTTTGGGCGACTGCTCGGAAGGTCAGGGAATCAGCAAACACTATCCCTCAGGATGGTATATTAGCTAATTGGTGAAACAATGTTGGTAGTAAGGACAAGGTGTGTCATTCAAATAGATGTGGTTTTTTTAATTAGTTAATTTTTGGCTGCATTGGGTCTTCGTTGCAGTGCATGGGCTTCCCACTGTGGTGGCTTCTCTTGTTGCAGAGCACGGGCTCTAGGCGCATGGGCTTCAGTAGTTGTGGCTCATAGGCTTTAGAGCACAGGCTCAGTAGTTGTGGTGCACAGGCTTAGTTGCTCCGTGGCATGTGGGATCTTCCCGGACCAGGGCTTGAACCTGTGTCCACTGCATTAGCAGGCGGATTTTTAACCACTGTGCCACGAGGGAAGTCCCATATGTATTGTTAATATTTGAGTATTTCCTCTCAAATTCTGATAAGCATTCCAGATGTATACTTGATTTTTTTAGGTAAAAAAATCTTTCAAAAAATATTGCTTGGAAATTCTTCACATCTTCTGAGATTAACTAAAAGCAGAATGTCAGCTTTGCCACCCACCTCAAAATTCCAGGAGGTGCGGACTTCCCTGGTGGCGCAGTGGTTGAGAGTCTGCCTGCCGATGCAGGGGACATGGGTTCGTGCCCCAGTCTGGGAAGCTCCCACACTCCGCAGAGCGGCTGGGCCCGTGAGCCATGGCCGCTGAGCCTGCGCGTCTGGAGCCTGTGCTCCGCAATGGGAGAGGCCACAGCGGTGAGAGGCCTGCGTACCGCAAAAAAAAAAAAAAAAAAAGAAAAATTTCAGGAGGTGCAAATAAAATGTGAAATCATACAAACATGCATGATAAATCATTCTTAATGAAGAAATAATGAAGTATATAAAGAGTATGAAACAATGAAGTGTTAGAGAAAAATGAGGTGTTCCCAAATATATTCTGATCTCACTAATCACACTTCACAACAGTAGATTTTTATTTAGAAAAACCCTTTAAAAGATAATTTGTTATAGTTTTGAATTATGGAGGCTAAATTTTTAAATTGTCAAAATGGTTGCTACAGACCACTAACCATTTTCACAAGTTGAAGAGGAAGGATTTTTTAAAAAAAAGATAGATTTTCCGAAGTTACTGTATTAGTTTCCTATTGCTGCTGTAACAAATTAACCACAAATTTAGTGGCTTAGAATAACACAAATTTATTATCTTACCGTTCCGGGGGTCAGAGTGAAAAGTGTGTTTTACTGACCTAACTTCAAGGTGTCAGCAGGGCTACATTCCCACAGGAGCCTCTAGGGGAGAACCTGTTCCTTGCCTTTTCCGCCTTCCCAAGGCTGCCCACATTCCTAGGCTCATGGCCCCTTCCCCATCGTCAAAGCCAGTAATCACATCACTTCAACTTCTGCTTTGGTTTTCTTCCCTTCTCCTTCTCTAACTGTGACCCCCACACCTCCCTTTATGAGGACCTTGTGATTATACTGGGCTCACCCCGATAATCCAGGATAATGTCCCCATCTTGAGATTTTAACCTAATCACACCACGAAAGTCCCTTTGCCATGTAATGTGATATCTTCACATGTTTTGGGTATTAGAATGTAAACATCTTTGGGGGTAATTTTTTTGCCCACCACAGCTAAAAAATCATAAAAACAGGTTACTGAAAAACGTTTTCTTAAATTTTACTGCCTTGTGTCAAAAGGTTAGTGAAATCAGTGTGCCAGCTGAACGCGGCACCTACTTAATGATGGAACTGTGCAATATAGTAACCTCAGGAGCAATCTGGAAACCGATGGTGCTCAGTATATTTTTCTTTGTAGCATCAGATCCAAGTTTAAAATTTAAAAATTTTAATAACTAAAATAAGATCTTCCTTAGTAAAATGAGAAAAATAATTAAAATCTAAAAGTAAAATTTCAGGTTTATTCTTGTATCCCAGAAGTTTATCTATGATCATGATATTTGGCTTTTGTTCACTATTTTAATACTTGGCCTTGGGGCTTCCCTGGTCGTGCAGTGGTTAAGAATCCGTCTGCCAATGCAGCGGACATGGGTTCAAGCCCTGGTCCAGGAAGATCCCACATGCCGCGGAGCAACTAAGCCCATGCGCCACAACTACTGAGCCTGTGCTCTAGAACCTGTGAGCCACAACTACTGAGCCCACGTGCCACAACTGCTGAAGCCCGCATGCCTACAGCCCATGCTCCACAACAAGAGAAGTCACCACAATGAGAAACCCACACACTGCAACAAAGAGTAGCCCCTGCTCGCCGCAACTAGAGAAAGCCCACGTGCAGCAACGAAGACCCAACACAGCCAAAAATAAAATAAATAAATTTATTTTAAAAAAGTACTTGGCCTTGCAGTTTCAGCTAAAATGTGTACTTGGTGTACTCTTGCTAGCCTTCTCCAAAATGATGGTGAGAGTGGAGAGAGATTGTTTTTCTTTTAATAAAACATTATACCTCCTTTGTTATGTTCATATATGCACTGGATATAATACATTTTAACTTATTTGAAAATATTGTTCCTTGCCCATTTTTCAGTCACCCGTGACTGGATGGCCTGACTCTCTCACACTCACCAAGGACAGAGGGATTAACACCATGGTAGTTACAAAGTCTATTCGTGTGGTTTAAAAAATTTTCTTTTTTTTTTTTAATCAACAGACTTTCATAGTTTTCATTTTCTCTCTTTTTGTCTTTGTGATGTTCTGAGCTGATAACCTCCTGGGAGGCATCTAAAAGGACTTCAAACCTGGAAAAAACTTTCCAGTGTTTGGCACAGAGCAGGCATGACTCGTTTACATGTGTCCAGCTGCCTGACACTGGCCTTGCAGGGCCTGCCTACTGGCCAGGCTTAGGGCTGCTGGTGCCTCCGCCTCCCCGCCTCCCATGAATGCTCGGGACAGGTCCCTCATGGGGGAAAACTAGAGGCGCCACAGAGGGATCGTCCATCCTCATTTCCTCTAGAGAATGCTGTCACCTTCACTTACCTTTAACCAGGTAAATAGGGGGCTGTACTTGGAGACAGGTGTCGAATGCCCCCATCTTTCTGACTTAGTTTGGTGGTGTTTTGGTGCTTCATAGACTGGCAACCTGGACAGCTGGCCTGGTACTTAATTTGGCTCTGTGAAGAATGAAAGCTTTTGGTGTCTGTTAGGCTTTTCTTTGAAACGCCGACAATAGCTCATGGACAGCCCTTCTCCTCCATGATACCCAGCTGGGGACAACTTCCCTACCTGCTTCTCCATAAACTTGACCTTCTTTCGGGAAAGTCGAGGCCTCCTCAGTGGGCACCAGACACTGTCCACATTAAGATACTCCCTCAGGGTTTCAAAAGGCTTTCTGGTCCCATCACCCAGAGCAGAACAGGATACTAATTAAAGATGATTTGGATCCATTTAAAAAATTCCAGGGGCCCTGCACCGAGTTGCCTCCAATGGGAAAGGCTGTGCGATAGGAGTGGCTCCAGCTGTTCGTCTTCGAGGTGGTTCAGAGTGAGGACTCCATCAGGGAAGGGATGAAAGACAAACGTTGATCTGAGGATGGAATCTGGAGGTGGGAGAAGGAATAGGGGTTGGAAACAAGGTGCAAGAGGTAAGCAGAGATCGCAAGACTGCTTTAAAGTGCTGCTATTAGTTTGCTAGGGCTGCTGGAACAAAGCACCACAGACTGGGTGTCTTCGCAGCAGAAATGTACTGTCCCACAGCTCTGGAGGCTAGAAGTTCAAGATCAAGGTATAGTAGAGTTGGTTCCTTCTGAGGGCTGGGAGGGAAGGATCCGTTCCAGGCCTCTCTCCTTGGCTTATAGATGGCTGTCTTCTCTCTGTCTCTTCACATCGTCTTTCTTCTATAGGTGTCTCTGTGTCCACGTTTCCTCTTTTTATAACACCAGTCATGTTGGATTAGGGCCCACCCTAAGGACCTCACTTTAACTTGACTACCTCTGTAACGACCCTATTTCCAAATAAGGTCATATCCTGAAGTACTGGGGGTTGGGACTTCAACATATGATTTTTGGGGGGGACACAATTCCACCCATGACAGTGCTCACGATAAAGAAAAAGTGCAGGGATGTCATGATCTCATTATGTACCTACTATGCATAGACATAAACCCAGTCACAGCACATGCAGACAAAGACAGTCAACCAGGTGTTCATCTCCGGGTGATGGAATTTAAGTTGATTTTTTTTAATCATTATGATTCTTTGAGTTTAAAATTTTTTACCTTGAACATGTATTCGCTGTATAATCCAGAACATATTCTGACAAATAAACATTAGTAGGCGGAGGGGAGAAGAGTAAAGCTTGCAGAGTTCAGACTGCCTGGCTCCAATCCTGACTCTGCCACTTTGCAGCTCTGCACCTTTGGGTCAGATACTAATTTCTCTGTGCCTCTATGTCCTCATCTGGAAAATGGGAGTAGCACCTCATAGGGTTGTATGAAGATTGTATAAGTTAATATGTGTAAAGTGCTTTCAAAAGGGATGACAAAAACATTAGCTGTTATTCATTTACTACACTGATATTTTTGAGCTCTCACATGTACTACACTAGATGCCAAAGACAGACAAGTGTACCAATAGCATCATAATGGTTAACACATACTGAGCCCTCTCTATGGGCCAGGCGCCATTCTAGGACATTTCTGTGTACTTGTGCATTTCACTTTCACCATGACTCTCTGACATAGGTCCTATTTCTATTCCTCTCTTCTCAGTGGGGAAACCAAGGCACAAAGATTATTAAGTGGCAGAGTAGGATTTGAATACACAGCCTGGTGTTTAACCATTCTGTTGCCACCCCCCAAATGCATGCAATAACAGGCTATAGGAGGCCTAAGATGACTGAAGTCTGCCCGGACATTGCCAGTCATGGCACATAAGCTATTTAGGAAGAAAAGACACTTAACGCTTACAGACAGCATTTCATCACTGGGATCAGGGCATATCTGCCGCCACGGCTTTACCAGATGGTGTCTCTCGCTGGGCCCACGGGTGCAGATCTGTAGCTTGTAGTCCGCTGGCTTCAAATGGATCCTTCCACCTTGATTTTCCTTGTACGATGATATTAACATTTGTGTGTCAAGTACCATGTTCACCCACTTATTTTGTTCTCAAAAGGAGCCTGTGACTCAAGAGAACCGAGGTTCAGAGGGGTTTTCACAACCTGCTCAAGATGACACAGAGAGGAGGGGACAGAGCTGGCACTGGAAGTTAGGTCTCCAGACTCCTGGCCCACGGCTGCTCTTTTCCTGGGCCCTGCAGCCTCCGCAGGGATGTGCCCTCCCCCGGGCACAGCGTGGGCACCAAGGAGTTCTCCCTGGGACAGAAGAGCTCTTGTGTGGCCGGGGAGCCTCTCCCCTGCCCCGCCTCCCTGCCTGTCCTGCTCTCGGATGGCAGGGTCCAACTCTGTGCTTCCCCAGCCGAGGACACAGTCCCTGGCATAAATATTCCCACATGCTCGGGGCTGGAAGGGACCTGGAGATTGCCTGGTTTGTAAGCTTTCTTAAAGCAGCAGAACCCTTTTCCAAGTGGAATTATACATGGAAGCCCAACGCAAAACACAGATAAAAGCAGCTCTGTCCAAGCAGGCATGGGGTCCTGACTTTCACCTTGCCCTGCACACGCTCCTGCAGGGGAGGCCCCTGGGAACCTCCTGAAAACCGTGGACTCTAAGAAAATTCAGTGTGGAAGCTGCCAGTCTAGTCCAACTACACACACACCCCTCCCCCGCCCACCCTACCTCTTACCCCTGGAAAGGCTGAGACTCAGAGAGGGGAGGTGAGTTACTCGTGGACCCCAGAGCCAGGATCATGAAGACAGGTCCCCTGACTCCATTCCATGCCCTTCCCAGCACCCTAACCTCCTAGCTACACGGCAAGTGTTCAGTAAATATTTGTTAAATGAATGTGTGAACTTTCCAGAAAGACTTCCATGGTTTTCCCTGTCCCAAACAAACTTCCTCCACCCTGAGAGCCTTATTGGTTCCTGCACTGGTCCCAAGCACAGAGCACGTACTCCACCAACACTAGCTATGCAGGTTGAGAGCTACATTTAATACCAAGACTGGAGCAGGGCTGCGCCATTGTTATGCTGTGGGGCATCAGAGCTGCAGGTGACTTTTCAGGCCACGTTCGCTGGTCAGTTTGGTCAATCTACAACCACCTACACCGTGCAAGACAACGCACTGACCCTGGGAGACAAAGACGAAGACAATACTAACAACCACAAACACTGACAACGTTTGCAGGCCTACCATATGCAAGGCAAGGCTCTGTGCTAAGAACTATACAAGCTACATTCATCAGGATACATTTGGTGGCAAGCAACAGCAACTCAACTGAGATTAATGTAAGTGTTCAGTTAAGAGCCTGGGTTTGAAATTGTATTTTAAAAATGTCCTTCCAAATTCACAGGGAAGGACACCCACTGATTAGGGAATCATGAATATGAGGGGTCCCTTACAAGGGGGGACAACTGTTTCCCTCCAGGTCATGGTGTACTGCAGGCAGCAGGAGCAGGCCCATTCTATAGCCCAGGAAACCGACCCAGCAGAGAGCAGTGTCAGGGGAGGCGTCAGACCACACACACTCTTTTCTGCAGTCCCCTTGGGCTTGGGTGCTGACCTGACTGGCCCAGACTGGTCAGGCTCCCAGTTGCTCGGGGGGAATACAGCCACACTGGTGGTCTCTGCGTGTCTGACCCAGCTCCTCTCACTATGTAAAAGGGGAGCTTGGTTAATGTAAAATGTTTGCCTATCAACCTAGACTTTGGATTTACTGAAGGCATTTGCGCAGGGGGGATACAGGGGTGGAGGATGGAGTTTCTCTGTCTTGGTTTTTCAATGATGAGAAAAACCTTGTGCTTCCTGACTTGGAAAGAGCACTTGCCCTGGAGTCAGACAAAGCCGGATTGGAAGCCATTTCTATCCTTTAGCAGATCAAGAGCTTGCACCTCAGTTTATCTATCAAATGGGGCCAATACGACCCATGCTGCAGAATTGTTGTGAGTAATAAATGAGATAGCGTATGTGATCTGGTCCAGCATCAACTAGCACAGCGGTACTGAAGAAATATTTGCTGCTTCCATCTTAGGAACTAAAGAGTTGGTTTTCACAAAGTACAACTGAGGAACTGTCACTAAAGAAACAGCCAAAATTACAGACATAATTAAGAAAACCCAATATGCCAAAATCCGAATTTGCAAACCAAATAAAGGTAAATGATTCTCTTTGCAGTGGGATTCTCCTATTTCTAAAAAAACCCAAACAAACAAAACCCTAAAACAGAAACAGAAATTTGAAATCATGTAATGATTTTACTTATCCAGTCTTTTCAGGAACATATTTATTGGATAAAAGCAACTTAGCGACAACCTGGGCATCTCCAGCTCCAAGGTGCCCCGGGTCTGAATTCCCACGAAGGGATGAGGAATTTGCTTCTTAAATGAGAGTTAACCATGAACCTTTGAGATTTAAAAAAAAAAAAAAAAAAATGCCCCAAAGACAACCCACAGAATGGGAAAATATTTACAAACGAAGCAATAGAAAAAGGATTAATCTCTAAAATATACAAACAGCTCATGCAGCTCAATATCAAAGAAATAAACAACCCAATAAAAAAATGGGCAGAAGACCTAAATAGACATTTCAGCAAAGAAGACATACAGATGGCCAAGAGGCACATGAAAAGATGCTCAGCATCACTAATTACTAGAGAAATGCAAATCAAAACTACAATGAGGAAAAAAAAAAAAACCCCAAAACCCCCAAAAAAACAACAAAAAAAACTACAATGAGGTATCATCTCACACCAGTTAGAATGGCCATCATCAGAAAATCTACAAACAATAAATGCTGGAAAGGGTGTGGAGAAAAGGGAATCCTCTTGCACTGTTGGTGGGAATGTAAATTGATACAGCCACTGTGGAGAACAGTATGGAGGTTCCTTAAAAAACTAAAAATAGAATTACCATATGACCCAGCAATCCCACTACTGGGCATATACCCTGAGAAAAAGCATAATTCAAAAAGACACATGCACCTCAATGTTCACTGCAGCACTATTTACAATAGCCAGGACATAGAAAAAAACCTAAATGTCCATCGAGAGATGAATGGAAAAAGATGTGGTACATATACACAATGGAATATTACTCAGCCATCAAAAGAAATGAAATTGGGTCATCTGTAGAGATGTGGATGGACCTAGAATCTGTCATACAGAGTGAAGTCAGAAGGAGAAAAACAAATACCGTATATTAACGCATAGTGGAATCTAGAAAAATGGCACAGATGAACCTATTTGCTGGGAGGAATAGAAATGCAGACAGAGAGAACAGATGTGTGGACACAGGGTGGGAAGGGGAGGGTGGGATGAGCTGGGAAATTAGGTTGGACATAAATACACTACCATGTGTAAAACAGATAGCTACTGGGAACCTGCTGTAGAGCACAGGGAACTCAGCTTGGTGCTCTGTGACGACCTAGATGGGTGGGATGGAGTGGGGCGGTGGCAGGGAGGTCCAAGAGGGAGGGGATGCGTGTATGTGTATGGCTGATTCACTTCGCTGTGTGGCAGAAACTAACACAACATTGTAAAGCAATTATACTCCAATTTAAAAAATGAAAAAAAAAGTTTAAAAAAATGCCCCTTGGAAATTCTCAGCATAAGTGTTCTACTGTTCTCATCTCATGGCCATAAAGAAAATGCCCTAAAGGGAAGTGTTAATAGGACTACGGGAGTGTAATTCACAGGAGGAACCATCCTCACTGGAGGTGAACTGCACTTCTCTCTTAATCAAAATTGTTGATTAACTCTGTGGCCTTGAGCCAGCTGGGTGACCTCTCTGAGCCTCAGTCTCTGAGTCTGATCAGGGCTGGGGGCTAATGCACGTCAGACAACAGGCCCGCATTAGGCATCCTGCTGAAAGGCCAGCTTCCTTCCCTGTGGCGGTCACGCAGGGCCCACCACTACTGTTGCCATGTCTGTGCTCTCAGAAAAACACTTGTTATTTTGACATGAAACAGTCTTCCAAGCTGATGGCTTGAGCAGGAGTTTGACCCACAGTGGAGCAGGGAGAAAGCTTTGCTTTGAAGGACACCAGGCTTAGCTGGATGCAGGTGGGAATGAGGCCAGCAGAGGCACCAAGCTGTCTGCATGGACAAGTTTTCAGACCACCTGGAGCAGATGCCTGTGCTCTGGCAAGTGGGAGACACTTCAGGGGGCGTTTCTCATCTTTGGCTGCAGGTCAGACTCACCGAGGAAGCCTTTAAAAAAAAAAAAATACGGGTGCTTGGAACCCACCCTTGTCAAACTGAGTCGGAGTCCTCAGGATGCTGTCACGTGGCCCTGTCTGATTCCAGGCCATCATCACAAAACCAGACTCCACTTTTTTGTGACCCCCTGCTCAGGGCAGCCCAGACCACTACAGGGGTCAAGCGAAGCTGCTGTGCCTCTGTCACATTCTTTTGACATGCTGGGACTCTTTCATTTTATTTCAGTCTCATAAACACTCTTGTGCTTGGCAAGATAGCAGATAAGCAGCAAGTATTTTCAGAAAGAATTTTACCAACGAGGACAGTCAGGCTCGGAGAGATAAAGGAAGCTTGCCCAAGCTCACACGGCTGCAACATGAAGAAAACAGGATTCAGGGGCGGCTCTCTTACCTCCGAAGCTAGTAACACTTGGGTTGGCAATCTGTGGCCTGTGGACCAAATTCAGCCTGCTGCTTATTTCTGTACAGTCGGGGAGCCCAAGAATGGCCTCTACATTTTTAAAAGGTTGTAAAAGACAAAAATAAAAACAAAGAATATGTAATGACAGATGCTATCTGTGGCCTGCCAAGGCTAAAATATCCACCATCTGGCTCTTTACGGGAGAAGTTTGCCAACCCCTGGTTAAGACTGTGACAGATGCCTGCTGCGGAGCTCAGGCTGGGATGGCCGGTGAAATGACTCAGGGATCAAGGTGTCCCTCCAAAGCTTCACTGTCACAAACAGCCTTCACAGCAGTTCTGCCTCTTTAATGTGACTGAGGTCTTCAAAGTCTCTTGCGATCCTCGTTCTGCGGGCTCGGCCTGAAGATGATGCCTGCTCATTTGGAGGCACCAGTGTTTGCTAGAGCATCCCAGAGAGCTAAGGGCTTTGCAATGTAGCCTGCTTTCCATCAAAGGCTTCCCTTCACATCCAGGGGCTGAGCTCAATGGCTGGACCCCTTTCAATCAAAAGGCAAAACAATGACTGACCCCATCCTCTTACATTCACTCTTATTTGATCCTCACAAAGATTCTGTGAGGTGGAAGAGAGGATAGTTATTCTAATTTAAAAAAAAATCTTTACAGATGATGCAACTATGGCTCAGAGAGTATAGAGATTTGCATAAGCACACAAAGTGGTGGGGCCACTGCTTGAACCTGGTGGTCTTCTCATCTTAAATATCATGCTCTTCTAGGTTACAGCAGACTTGGGTGGGGGGGTGGTCATCGGCTCAGTGCCCTGGTTTAGAAAAAGTATCCAAAACTTGGAGTTAGGAAAAAGAACAACTGCATGGAGACCCATTAGAGGCTTATCGAGTTTTTAAGGATGTATTCCTTTCGTTTTGACCTTCTATTTACCAGAGACCGGAACACTGGATTACTCCAAGGAGATGTGAAATTGTAGGAGACCGGGAGTGGATACACATGATTCTTGTCTTACAGAGGCACCATGATTTTGTCTGGAAGAATAGATTACAACCCAAAGGTTATAGTTTTGTTGCCTTATAAGGTAATCGATTCAACAATCTTATGCCGGCACACGCTCTTTCAGTAATGATTAATAGTTTTCTATCTTTCGGAATGAATCTTGTCATTCTGCTGGTTCCTTCATCAATGAGTTCAATCCATCTTTGACACATGTTCACTATATATTTGTATGAGAGTCATGTTTTTAGTTTTTGAAAATTATATTTTGACACCCTCATCATGGTTATCCAATATCAAGTCCACCAAGCCGTGGGGGTCATCCTGGGTGTTTGAAGAGCCTTCTCTCTTTGGGTTTATTAATCCACTGAGAGGGGTCCAAGATGGCAGAAAACCTTTGGATGACACATCTAGGTTTAGGTACTGGGCTCCACCATTGAAGAGCTGTGTAACCTTGGCCAAATTGTATGATTTCTCTCAGTCTCATCATCCATGAAATAGAGGTAATACCACTATTTGTTTTAAGAAAAATAACGTAAAATAGAGCACAGAGGTTGAGGATACAATTCTGAGCCAAGCTGCCTGGGTTCACTTCTTGGATTTGTTCTTTTCTAGCTGTGTGGACTGGGGGAAAGCATTTGACTTTATTGTGCCTCAATTTCCTCATCTGAAAAATGGGGTTAGTATCTACCTTTTAGGGTTGTTGCCAGGATTAAATGAGTTAACATAAATAAAGTTCTTAGAACTGTGACTGGCATGTTTTAAGCACTTAATGTTCACTGTGATGAAGAAAATGACGATACTTGTAAATGACCTAGCAGAACTCCTAGTACGGAATTAATACTCAAAATATTGGTAACTGTCAAATATAAAGATGTCCACCACCCAGGGCCAATTGGAATCATGGCAGAAGATCTGTTTACTCATGAAAACAAAGAGGTTCCAAGAAGTCAAGGAATGTTCCCAAGATCATTCAGCTAGAACCAGAACCCAAACCCCATGATTCCCAGGCCAAATTCTGTCCGCTGTACAAAGCCCAGGAGCTAGACACTGAAGGGGAAGTACACGCATCTATGTCAAACGATGGCTCAGCCTCCTCCCTGGCTTATTCCCCCTGTAACTTTCAGTGATTCTCCTCCCCAAGGAAGTGTCTTCCTCCTGCTGCTACTCCTGCTTCTATATTTCAACCTGACTTCCATTGGGGACCAGAGGAAAAAGCCAGAGCCTGAGCAAAATATACCAGGTAGAGGATGGTACCATGCAGTCCCAGATGCAGGAAAAGAGGCAGAGCTGTCCTACTCCCTCCTGCTAACTTCCACTCCCCTGGGGTCCTCAGCTCCACGCTATGCCTCCAGACAAAATAGTTGAGGATTTCTTTGACAAATGATGAACAGAAAAAACAAACCCACACCACACCACATCACATACCCTGCATACCAGACATTCCTCGGACGGTTTGCTTTGTAGGTGACTGGCCACAGAAGGTCTCCACCTTACCAGTGACAGGTGTCTGAGCAGCAGGGAGAGACCTGTGCTGCAGGTGCTCGTCCCAGAGTTGAGACACAGGACTGAGACCTCTGCTGTCTACGTGCACATCCGTTACCACTTCTCACCCCCACCAAGCCGGCCATAAGCTGGAGTCCAGGCATGGCCAACATCACAGTCTAGAGGTAGGTTCCAGGTTAAGAGTCATTCAAATATTTACTGAAGACCTACCGCGAGTCTAGCGCCATATTAGGCTCACAGGAGAGCACGTGAGTTAACTCTTGAAAGTGGAAGAGATGGGATTTTCTTGGGACACATTCTCCAGGTTACTTTTATGTAGATGTGAGGGAGGAAGGAAGAAAACTTTGCTGAGCGCCTACTCTGTGACCAGTTGCTCGCTGGCCTTTCCCCACGTGACTGCTGCCTGGGGTCAGTTACACTGTGTTGACAACTCAGGCTGGCTTAAACATGGCAGGGATGTCTGTGGTTAGGGACTGGGAAGTCTGGAAGAATTAGAGTTAGGCGAGTTGATCAACAACGTCACCAAATATACAGATTCTTTAATTATCTTCGCTCTGCCATCCTTAGGGTAGGTTCCGTCCTGCGGCTGGCTCTGCTTGTGGTCAGAAGAGGCTTCGTGATCCAACACTGATGTCCGGGGGTGGGTAGAGAGAGGCTGATGCCTCCAGCAGACATTTCCTCCCAGCTCCTTAGCCAGATCAGGTCATAGCCCATCCCAGAACCGGTCACCACCAGGATGAATGGTGTTGGCCTTGGACCAATCAGGCCCACCCTAGACTTGAGGTCAACTCTCCCAAGTTATTGGTGCGGCTCCGAAGGGGAAGTGGATGTTGGGAGGGGAAGTGCAGTGTTCGGTTTACATCCCCATAGGTTTGTTAGGAAGTGACTTGCTCAAAGCCACGTCCCTCTTAAGTCCAAAGCCCCCATGTGTGTTCTTTTCACCCCCCAAGGCCTTACGAAGCAAGAAAAGGGAAGGAGGAAGGGCTAGAGAGTCGAATTTCAGGTGCCCTTCAGCTGCAGGAGGGAACTCTGGGTTTATTAAAGAAAGCTCCCTGCTCAGCCTTTCCCTTTTTTTTTCAGATGGCCTCCACATTCCACTGGGATTTGGGCCATGAGCACCATTTATTTTATAGCACTCAGCTCACAGCATCTGAGGTCTTTTCCATATTTCATTAATAACCCCCTACTGGCTAGAGCCCATCTTTTGGATTTTGCTGAACAGTGGTGTTACCAGGAGGTCTCAGGATATATAGGATCAAGTTGTGTTTCCTTGCAGCTGTCTTCGGAAGGGAATCCCAGGAAAGCAATTTTCAGGGAAACTTCTCCGGCAATAGTGTTGCCCTGTGGCATGGTGGGGCCCTACTGGGGAAGGAAGGGGCAGCTGTGCTGTGTGGTAACTGTTTGGAAACGAACCATTTATTTATTTATTTTTTGGCCTGTTAAAGTTCAAATCCGCCAGAGTCAAAGACAGCTGATCCCCAGGTCACAGACACTGGTTGCAAACTGCATGGTCTGACGTCGATCACCCAGGCAATCAATCTTCATTAAATTTCTCACATATCCACAGCTTGGTTTTAGGTGCTAGAGAAGCTACATGTGACAAGATATGATCCCTGCCTGTGACCTAGATGAGGCTGCACAGACGAAATATTACCTAGTAATACTAGACAGAGTGCCACGTGTGCTAAGGGGCCAGGGGAGAGAGAGAATAATTCCAGTGGGATTTTAGAACGGGGTTTCCCAAGGCATGATCCTTGGAACATGTGCCCCTCAAAATATACTGGAATAAAAAAAAAAAAGCGCTCTAAAGCCAATAAAATTGGGGCAAAACTGTATGTTATACGCTCCTTTTGGAGATATCCAATGTATATGGAGTTTCTTACAGGCCCCAAGACACCTCATAGTGAATTAAGGTATTCCCTTGTTTAACTTTAATACTATGATTCTTAAATTTGCCCACGAAACACCTCCTTTTTCCCTCAAGGAAAACAGGAATGCCCTATTAGTGTCCCATGGAACCACACTGCCCCCGTGGCCGAACCAGCCAGGACGCCTAACAAAGAGGACAGCAAACTGGGGTGCCGAGGGCTTTCCTCCCTGGAATCCAGGAACAGCCCCAGTGGCAGAAGTGCTTTCTCAGGAGCCATCTATTCAGCAAACCTGGGGCCCTCCAGGATGCAAACCTGATAACGGGGCCATCAGGTGGCTCCACGGTGTCCCAGAAAAGCACCCCATTCATCAGATGAGCCGATGGTGAGCGGGCAGGCATGAAGGGCAGGTGTGAAGATTGTAGCCCGAAGGCAGAGTGCAGCCAGCCTGAAGGGTTTGCTGTGTCTCTCCTCGCTTCTCTGTCCCCTCTTTCCTTCTAAATGAAGCCCCGATCCCACAGAGCACACCTCTGCCCCAACTCATCCCTCCAGCTTCAGGCATCTTTGTGGTCCTCTCTCTCCACCTGTTCCTGCCTGCCTGCATGCCTAGGCCCCAGATGTTCCCCTGCCCCTGGCAGCTAGGCCCGGCCCAACTGCTTGCCATCAACTGAGGGTCTCCTCCAGCCAGCATCCTCCCCCAGAACCCAGCCCACGCCACTCCCTCCCTGACATCCTGCACCCTCCCAGCCTTCAGCCCGACAGTGGGCAACTTGCATTATTGTTGCTTCCCTTGCAGGAGACTGCATTCTTCAGGAAAGTCTTTGAAGGGAACAACTGTGCCTTTTAGTCTTCCCATCTTCCCTCATGCCCACGGAGTCCAGTCTGCCCCTCCCTTCCTGCTTCCCCCGGATGCCCTTATAACATCAGGGGGCTGGGCTACAGGACCCGGGGGCCTGACTCAGGCCCCTTCTCACTCTGGGCTGCCCCAACGCCCAGGCCACAATTACAACAAGGCCCACCTTCCAGGGAGCCCAGAAAGCACTTCTTCCACATTCAGTTCTAGGCTTAACTGAATCATACTTCTCTTTCTAAAAGTAAGTCCTGAAGTCTCCAGAGAGAGAGGCTGAAGCCGAGGGGAAGCTCCTAATACAGCCGCAAGTGCTGAGGCCTGCTCCTGTCCCCCCAGGTGCCAGCCCCACCGGGCACTTCTGCCCCTGGGCACAGAGGGCTTCTTGCTTTGGGACATTCAGGGAGCAAAACCGCTGCGATCCTGTCCAGCTCAGGGTAGAGAGTGTTCAGACAAAAACACATGGTTAAATTTCTCTGAACCACAGGGTTAACTCAGGAGCACTGGTGGTTTAGCCTCAGGAGCGAATTGTGGTCTGAGAGAAAAAGACCCACAACAGGATTCTGGGGACACCAGGTGAGAGTAAAGCCAAACCACGCTCACAGTAACCTGTGCGCAAAAAAAAAAAAAAGCTCCTTAGCTGGGCACTCATTCAGCGATCCTCAGGCCGCCCCATTCCCCTCCTACACACGAGGACTCGCCACCCTCTCCTGAGGACCCCACTATCCCCAACTGCCCCACAGTCCCTCTCGCAGGTCCCAGGCTCTACCACGTGCTCATGTGGCTCTGCTCCGAGGTCCTTCTCTCTACCTCTGCCTAATTTCTATCCAATCTGCCAGGCTCAGACAGCTCCTCCAACAACTGTTGGTTAAAAACATGAGCTTTGGAAACAAACTGGAGTTCGTTTCTGCTTGGTCACCCACTAGCTGTGTGATCGTAACACAGTGATTGGGAGATCCCAGTTCTGCCAAGCTGTGTGGCTTTGGGCAAGTTACCCAACCTCTCTGTGCCTGAGCCTTATCTATAAAATGAGGATAAAAGAGTGCCTATGTGTCATGCTTTACGTGATTGTGGTGGGGACCAAAGGGGGTAATGAAGGTCAGCGCCTGGCACGTGCACATACCTACCTGTACAGTAAGTGCTAGCCATCTAGAGATGAAACCCCTCGCTCCCCTGCAAACAAAGCCTGCCCTGACCCCTGGCAGTGGTCCCTCCTGCTGTGGCATCTCCTCCTGAGAGGCTCTGAGGCTCGCCTCCCATCCTCTTTCCTTGCTCTGAACGTTTCTGGCACAATAACTTGGGACCCAATTTACTCCCGAGTTGCTGACCTTTGTTGGATCCTGAGTTCTCCAAGAATAGAATCCCTCTTCTGATGCGCCTGCACAGCGATTCATCTGCTGACAATCCCCGGTGCCCTGGCCTGACACAAGGCCCCTCACTGTGCTCTTGGTCACCCTCCCCTTCATGCCACGTACCCCTAGCCCTGACCACACTGAATTCTTACTTGTCCCCCTAAGCAATCCACCCACTCATGCACGTGCCGTTCCCACTGCCTGGAATGCTGCCCACACCCCCTCCCCCACTTCTCTGCCTGGGAAACTCCTATTCGTTAGGAGTTAGGCCAGATGCCCTCTTACTGAAGGCTTTTCCCAACTCCAGGGCTCTGTCCTCTTTGCCCCCGGCCTGGGCTCATGTTTGTCCTCCCTGGAATGTGACCTTCTCCAGGAATAAGGCAGGGTCTCCAGTGTCCCGCACACAGTAGGTGACGGGGCCCTCAGTAAGGTCTCTGACTGTGGGTCAGCCTGATTTAGCTGCAGAGGATCTAAATCCCTGCAGACAGCTTCCAATCCCACACCTGCCACTGCCCTGCCTGGCTGAGTCCTATGTGCCCCTCTGCAAAACGGCCAGAGCACCTTCCCCACGGTTGCCCAGGGCTGAGGAGGTCGCAGGTCCAGCACAGCTCACTCAGGAGACCCCAGACATCAGCTCCCCTTACCCCCTCGCGCGCTGCACACCTTGGGATTCCCACCTTCCTATCTCCCTTAAAAACGGGCTAGTCAGCCCCATCCCCATTTTTAAGTCAAAGACAGAAAAACATGACTAATGGGCTTAGAGATTCTAAATCACCATTTCAGGAGGAAAAATAATCCTCTGAGTTGTCAGACATACTGGTGACACTCACTCCGTTGCTATGGTGATTCTGCAACATGGCCCTCTTACGGATGAGATACGCCTACACCTCACATTTTTCCGAGTCTGGTTCCCCCAGATGAGGACTCTGGCCAAACAATCTGCACCCCCATTCCTACAGGGAGGAGGGGTACGATCTCTGCCTTGGCTGCTGGAGGTGAAGTTATCCTTCCAGGGTCAGGCCCTGAGTCAGGTTTGCAGAGGAATATCTGCACTCTGCATCCAGCTGTGCAACCTTCCCATCAGGTGACACGCGTGATCCGAGAGCCCAAGCTCCTTGCCTGGGACCCTTCTTCTTTAAGGGGAAGATAATTGCATCTTCCTACTTACGGTCTATTTCTTATTTGAATTTTCTCCAGAGTCAACAAAGCTGTATGGCATTCAGTGGTTCCCTGCGGCTTTGCCTTGGTCACACACACACACACACACACACTCTCTCTCTCTCTCTCCTCCTCGAACACACTTTGGTGACTAAGGAGCTGGTAGTCAAGGGGGACTTTCTCTCACATGAGAAAGACACAGCCTCCTCTTCCTCTCTTCCACGTTCCTCTCATTCCCATGAGACTTTCACACAGGTTCATTCCTTTACAAATTTATTTCTGGTGAATAAAAAATAATAATAATTTATGTGACCATAAAGACATTACGACCTGGGGCAGAACTTCACTATCCCCTTTCCTACTGGATTTTGCAGCTTGGTGAGAAGGTGGCCGAGGGAAACCCAGCTGCATGCTTTGTGGAACCCGGAGATGCCTACGGGGTGACTGACACAGGGATGTCTGCGGAGCGCTGGGAGGCGGGCTCCGAGGAAGGCAAAGCCAAACCTCTTATACAGAAAAGCAATGTCTCTCTGTAGGGTTTTTTTTTTCAGTTAGTCCACAGAAGCTCTGCCACATGCCTGTTCCTAATGCCCATAAACGTATCATGCCGAGCAGACACTCGGAAGGACGGAGCAGTCGTCCCAGGGATGTTTCAACTTGGCACTTGGGGACCCTGTTGGGGGGGAAGATGTCTTCCCCCCACAGAGACCAGCCCCTGAGGAGGCCGTGCCGACGTGGAACCTGGGCTGCCGGCATAGCTCTCACTACCTCTGGGTCTCTGGACTCTACTGCCTCTGAGCCTGAAGTGAACATCCCCCAGTTCCTTGGGCTCCCACAAGGCTCTCAGGGGTGGCCATCACCTCAATCAGCAGAGGGAAGCTTCCTCCAGGGTCTGAAGGCCGAACACACCGATAGCCTGTGCTGGGGGCTGAAGGCCAGAATCCCCAGGCCAGAGCCCAGAACCTCAGTGCCGGGGAAGGTCTGGGGGTTCACAGCCACGGAGGGAGCAGGCTTGCTCACCACGTCACCCTGCTGCCTGGCTTCCGCATGAGGCTGTGGCCTCAGGATCATGTGGGTGGTAGGGTTTACTCTCTCGGGTGAATTTTGGTTATAATATTTTGATAATTTAAACTCACTGACAACACACCCAGAACGCAAGCAGGGAGAGCCTATGGGAAGCCCTAAGGAGTTTTCCACAATAAAGCACACAGGGCTCACCCATTAACCACGCGGCTACCCTCTAGGTGGCCTGGGGGGCCCATAACGCCTGCCTGGAGGGCCGCCCAGGACCTGAGGTACCCGCTGGCACTGATCACCAGGCCCACACCTGACTGGATGCCAGCAATTTAAACAGGAGCTGCTTATTCCGCTGAATATGGCTTTAGCATCCTTACCCAAAGACTTTTTCTGAAAGGCAGAACCAAGCAAAGCCCAAACTCCCAGATGACTGGGCAGTTCTGAAGCCCAGTTCAGGTTCCTTTTTTGATCTTCAGAGACAACAATTTATGGGCACAAAGATCAGCTCAGGGCTTCCTGTCATCTCCTCTCATGAGACACACACCCACACACCTGCTCCCCCTTCACACACAGAGGCATTTCTGTGCTCCAGGCCTGGGACCATTTTTACCCTGAACCCACTCACTTATTAGATGCTCTGAAATGAACATTCACACCGATTCATACCTCTTATTTCCCTTTGAAGAAAAACCAGAAGCGCCCCCCTCACTGCCATCTGGGGACACCTACAGGAGTGCTTATTAAATTACACCTAAAGCACAGCCTTTCCCCCATTTCATGAAATGAGGAGAGACCAAGCTAGTCACGAGGCCACGCACGTATGTGACGGAGGGTGGATGGGGAAGGGACAGATGAAAAAGCACACCACACCAGGTGGTAAATGGGAACCAGTTTCACCAAAGCTCACAGCAGCAGAACACGCCAGACGGGAGAATATTTATACAGGTCATACAAATACCAACTCTGTTCCATACCTGTTCTTTAAAGGCCTTTTCATTTCGCTTGTCTCTGGAGGTTTTTTCTGGTATCAAACGCAGTGGAAGTTTTTTTTTTTTTTTTTTTTCAGTTCGCGGGCCTCTCACTGTTTTGGCCTCTCCCGTTGCGGAGCACAGGCTTCGGACGCGCAGGCCCAGCGGCCATGGCTCACGGGCCCAGCCGCTCCGCGGCATGTGGGATCTTCCCGAACCGGGGCACGAACCCGTGTCCCCTGCATCGGCAGGCGGACTCTCAACCACTGCGCCACCACGGAAGCCCCGCAGTGGAAGTTTTAAACGACTCTGAGGCAGGGACAGAGAACTCACTGCTTGGCCCTGCCTGGCTCCTGGGATGCCAGGCTATGACAGGGGACAGCTGGAAGGGGAGAAGCAATCACACAGCCTGGAAGAAAAGGGGGTGAGGGTGGGCCATGGAGGAGCACCCCAGAGGCCTGCTACATGAGGCCATTAACACAGCTGGACTCTGAGCCTCTGGGTCAGATTCTTAGTCTCAGAAAGCACCCTGTGCCCATCTGCAAAGTGTCCCTTGGAGAGAGCCCCCAGTCCACGGGCTAAGATCCAAGGGGGTGCAGCCCAGGACAGCAGTGAAAAGTTGTACTAGCTACAGTGGAAGAGGGCGAGTCAAGAGTGTGTTAGTTTCTCCCATTAGGTGCTAGGGCCCCGCCAGCTCTCTCCTCTTGAGTCAATGCCATCATCCCCAACTCTCTACATACTCTCTCCACCTGCTTCTCATTTACACTGTATTTCCTGTAACTTCCAACTTGTCTGGGAAAAAAATTCTACTATGTGGAACACTTACAAGTCTCTTATAAATATGAGAAGCTGTCCAAAGTTTAATTATATTTTAAAACCACGGCATGGGCCACGGTCCTGTTAAAGCAGGACCATGGGGCAAGGTCTACAGGTGATACTTTTTGTGGACCAAAGCATCAACTTTTCCTGTGGGTGGAATATTCAAACTATACTGTGAATGAAATACGAGATGTGATAGCACATTGCTGCGGAGAAGTGCAGTTCTTCAACAGTTAGCAGCTTTAAAAAACCATGTACCTCTGTCACCATCGTCTTCCCCCGATGAATTGTTTTTCAAAGACAATTGCTACCTGGCGTTAGGATCTATCCGACAAGCCATTCATCCTTCACGTACTGTCTTGGGGAAAGGTTCAGATTAAAGTTAAATTCAACATCTTAAACTGCCCTTCTAAGGAGAGGGCTCCGAAAAGAGAAAGGAGAGGAGGGGGGAAACTCTCGAACTGTAATTCTCCAACCGTAGCCTACAGAAGACAGACTCTGAACAAACGATATGCCTTCACCTTTAAGATGGGCTAATGAGCAAAACTATCTTGTTAAAGGTTTGTAATGATGTTAAAACGCATCTAGGTTTTGAGACAATTAGGACAGAGAGAAAACATCCATCACGGGTTGGAGGATGGATGACAGGTTTTTTAACAGGATCTTGAATTGTGATCATTTTGAGAGCAGAGAAGCTGACGCGGAACCTAAAGACGAAGTCACCAAGGACTTGCTTCATTGGAGCTGAATCCCCACTTCGAATGCCTGAGGCAGGCTGTTGTACTGACTGTCACCTGGGGGACCTGGGTTTGTGGGGATGAATTTGTATGAACTCAAACAGCCTCTACAGAGTAAGGAGCCCACACATTTTATTACAGCCCCTGCTCACTGAGCCCTGCCAGTCCCCCATACCTCTGCCCCTTTGGATTATGGAGGGAAAAAAAAAAATCATTCGATTTTCTGGGTCACAGAATACAAGTTGGGTCTAGATTGTACAAGGAGCTTACACACTGAGGCAAGAGAGCGTGCAAACAGGGGCAGGAATTCTTCACCCTCTGGGCGAGCCAGTGCTTGAGACACAGCAGGAGGACCCGAGTTGCCCTCCTGGAGTCCACACTGGTTTATGTTTCTGGCCTTTATTAACCGTGTCCAACTCCAACGTCCATCTTCTCCTGAGAGGGAGAAGAGTATCTTTGAGTAGCTATGGCATCAAGGATTTCCCCCGAGCTGTTTGGTTTTCCTTTTTTTTTTTCTTTCCTATTCAGATTTCACAGCAGGCCCAGAGAAGGACCAACAGAAGCGCGAGTGTCTGAGGACGATGTAATACTGACTCCTCCTTTTTGGTACCAGTCCGTGAACCCGCGCCCCTCTCTCCTGAGATACAGTGAGGCGGGGTTGGGGGAGATGGCAGAGGAGCTGTGGGTGGAACACACTGTACCGCGTGACATCACCATCATGCAGCTGGTGCCCGACAGGACAGGGGAGCGCGCAGGAGAGCTCAGGGCTCCCGGCTCACCCCAGGGGGAGGGGGGGCAGTTCCAGGGCGGTGCCCGGCCCCTCAGGACCGCTGTCCATCCAGTTCTCACGCGGCCGGCCCCTTGGGTGCGCCCTCTTGGTTCTGGCCTTAGCCTTCGTCCTCCCTCAGCTCGGTGGGTAGGAATTTATACTGCTGTTGGCGGATCTGGGCTAGTTTTTTCCTTGCTTCTTCCAGTTCTCGCTCTTTCTTCAGCATTTCCTCCTGGGCGGCGATGATCTAGAAGCAAAGCAACAAGCTGGATGGATCTGAAACTTTTTAGGAAACTGCCCTCCCCTCCACTGCTTGCCTCATGAGCTCCCACAGCCTCTGCTACAGTGGGACACAGCCATGTCCCGGGACTAAGTATTCTTAGCTCTGGAGACCAGCCTCCGTGCCACAGTTCGGGTTTTGAGACCAACGATCCAAGACAGTAAGCTGACTTCCGGCCACTGATTTAACAGCAAATATATACTGTGTCCCTATGATGCAGCAGGCTCTGGTGTAAGCACTTTACACGGAATGTCCCATCATCTTCATGGCAACACTGTGAAGTATGGCCTATTGAATGTCCCATTTTTCCAATGAGAAAGCTGAATCTCAGAGATGTGGGTCCGCTTTCCTGAAGGGACCCATCTGGTGGAGCAGGACCCGGCCCAGGTATTCTCGAAGCTAAAGCTGGAGTCCTTAACTACTAGATGGCTTTCATATATTTATTTCATGCTTCTAAGGTGTGATCTGAGGAATATTAGTTAATAGGTATAAAGGGGAAAGGGGAAGTCTGTGCTCAAGGAAGTCAAATAGATTTCTGAAAAGCAAAGGTCTTTTCAGAGCCTTGCTAGACTAACGAGCATCGTGATATCTGAGGAGGGAGTACAGAAGTCAGTGATTCCCAGAACTGTTTGATCAGAGACCCTTCTTCATGGAACTTCTCATGGAACTAGTGTATCAAGAAGCAGATTCTGGTAAAAATGCATCCTGGGTATTTCCAAACACAGGGAGTGGTTCAGGAAGAGCTAAGGAAGGCATGGGAATGAGTAAGTTCAGCCACGGGGCTTCAGTGCTCCTGGTGGAAAACCAATCTCATATAAAGGATTTACATTAACACATCCCAAAATGCAAGCGTGGTTTCCTGACCTTTCCACCCCACTCTCATGCACAAGAATGCAGGCCTGCGTAAGTCAGATTCTCATCCACACTTGTAAAACTTCTGGGAGAGGGTCATCGTTCATTCTTTCTCTAGGGCCAAAAATCTGCAGTGAGTAGCAGCTCCAAATGCATCATTTTATTTAAATGATAATATTGCCATCCTCCAATTCTCCTCTCTCCCTTTTCTGTAACAGAATCCCTGATTTTTAGGTAGGTACACTGCTACTCAGAAAAGAATACTCCATTTCCCTGCCTCCTTTGCAGCTAGGCTGGCCACGTGATGAAGTTCTGACCCATGGCGTGTGAGAGCAAGTGATGCAGACGACTTCAGAGTCACGCCCGCCCTAACCTTCCGTCTTCATGCTGGCTGGAAAACGGAGGTGGTTATCAAGCCATCTTAGACCAAGATGTTGCCAAGGCAACATCTCAGGGACGGTGGAGCGGTAGGCAGCTGGAGTCTGGGTCTCAGTCACAAAGAAGCCGCCACACCATCCCTAGACTGCTTACACCCAAGCCTGTCTCACCAGGGAGAAATAGACTTCCATCTTGTTTAAGCCACTGTTATTTTGGGTCTCTGTTTTCACACAGTGCTCATCTGGGGAGTAAACGCTGTCTGGATTTAATCACACACCTGAGCAATGCCCCCTACAAACTTTGTTTTCACTACAACATCATCGTCATCGGCTTTGCCAAATGCTGCCTTCTGGGCTGCACGCACAAGATTGTCTGAGGCTCTTTTCACAGCATTTCCTGCTGCCTGGAGAGGGGACAAAACACACATTGTATCATTGGAAACAGCCATTTGGATTCAGCAAGACAGACGTGGAGGCACAGTTCATGAGACTATGAATTGATTTATCATCCGATTGTATGTAACACAGAATTTCTCTCTAGGTAGTATCCATTTGTCCATCCATCCATTGATTCTACCAACACTGGCACCTACCTAACCTTAGCTCATTCGCAGGTTAATGAGACACATTTCCTGGCTCCCAGGGAACACGCACTTCTCAGGGGAATTACAATTATGTGAATACACGATTATAGCACTCTGATATGTGTGTTAACAGAAACTTGCTCAGGGGCTGCACCCTTGGTTAGAAAGCCACCTCCCCTTGCCCCATCCCACTGAGGCATACTTGAGGACTTGACTCAGAGATCACTTTTTCTGTCTGTCTTAGCCTTCCCCACACCCTCCCAAGTGCTCCTGGAAAGCTCCCTGCTGGCTTCTTTGCAGCCCTCACCACACTTCTGGTTGCCTCTCTTCCTCCTGGACAGTGAACAACTTGAAGGCAGGGGCTGTGATTTCAATCTCTGCATCCCCAGCACCGGGCACAGTGGCTGCCCAGGGCTGGGGGCTCACTGAACGCTTTCAGAGGGAATTAAGGGCTATGAAAGCACAACCTACCCCTGCACAGAAGGAATGGGAGCCCCACAGTAACTAGGGCCTTTACGGATGTGCTTTTAGAGTCACAGCTGGCTTCATGCCGCACGGTCAAGGATGGGGCGAGTGCCAGACACACTGCAGAAGAGCTTGTCCACGTGCAGCCTAGATCTTCAGCAAGGGCTACAGCCCCCATTGGTTTACTCTTAATGCTCAAAAAGCATGGCCCAGGGGACTTGACCTCTGCCACCTGAGGTCTGGAATTTCCTTTTCACGGTGGTCATGGCTTCGTTAAATCTCCCATAGTCCTTGCCCAGCCCCCTGAGAGTCAAGGACTTGGTCTTGGGGGTGAGCCATCAGAAAGTTGAGAGTTTTCTCATTCAAAGTTAACTGGCTCATCTGGTTGGTGATCTAAAGCGGCCAAGGGGGACCACGAGGGCTCACGCAAGAAGGGGAGGGGAGGCCCATTAGCACTTGACGTCATATGCTTATTCTCATCATGTGCTTACTCTCAAAACAGTTTTATGAGGTCAGAAATCATTAGCCCACTTTTCTACGTAGAAAGTGAGGTTGAATAACTAATCTAAGATCCTGCAGCTGGTAAGTTATAGAGCTGCGATTTGAACATAGGCCTGTGTAGCCCCAGAGAACCTCTGGGTCATTGTAAGGGATTCACACAACATTGCAGCACCCACATAAATCAGTAATGATGATAATAAGAGTGATGCTGGGTTGTATCTGTGTAAATCCTTAGGACTTACAAAAGCACTTTTACATTTCTGACCCTCATAAGAGCCAGTGCAGGCATCTCTATCCTCATTTTACAGACATGGCAACTAAGGCCTGAAAGGTTTGGAATGACTTGTATAAGATAATGCACTTTGTACATAGTAGAGGCAGGTCTTGAACCCACGTCTCTCTTAACTCAGGGTGTTTTCCAAAGGAGTGTCGCCCAAATCCATGAATCGCACATTCACAAACACGCAGCTCCCCGTTTTCCCCTGGGTTTATGCCAGGAGGAAAATGAAGGTGAGGGAGGTGGGTCAGAGAGAGACACACACAGGAAGACCGAACAACGGCCATGCACTTTACAACTTAGGAAATACGACGAGAGTCCCGAGTTTCAATGGGATTGTTCAAATATTACTGCCATTTATGATCTTACATAAACATTTTTAGCAACATAAACAATCTGCATTACATTTATTAGAGTAACAAACATCTAGAAAATTGGAAACAAATATATCCAACGTATAGAGAAATTCTGGCATAATCAGTTGATATAATATCATGCAATCATTAAAAATGAGACCTATGAAGCAAGAACCACTGAGCTTTGCACAGGGCCATTAGGAAGACTTTTCTTCAAGGAAAAAAAAAGTATGATAAAACGTGAAGTGAAAAAAATGCAGAATGTCTCTGTTAGGATGACAACTAGACAAAAGTATTTTGTGTAAGATAAAAACAGGAAGAGAAAAAAATAGCACTGGACATGTGAAGATGGTGAAGCTATGTGATCTTTTTCATTCCAACATTTCTTTCACTGTGCTTGAAATACACAATCAGGAAAACTGAGATCCACTGGGCAGAACTCAAGTGACACCTTCATAAGTGTGTTCTCTGGGCTCTGGGAAACCTTAGCAGCATCTCATATAAATTCCTCAGTCCTTTTGCTCCCTCCTTAAGCAAACACTGAATGAGAGCCTCCACTGAAACAGGTACCATCTTAGGAGTGAGAGACACAAAGATAAAGATCTGGTACCTGCACCTAAGAAGCTCACAGCCTTGTCAAAGGCGGACTAAAGATAAATGTGGTGGTACTGGGTGACAGGAACTGCAAGACTGGTCTGTCCAAAGGCTATGGCAGGGCAGAAGAGGGACTGACTGCCCAAGGTCTGGGATTCAAGGAGGGCTTCCCAGAAGAGATGACTTTGGAGATGAGTCATGATGGATGAGTAGGAGCTCACCAAGGTTGGGCTGGTGCGGGGAGGACCCCAAGGCATGAGACCAGGAGGCACGCGTGGAGCACGTCAGTTTGGTGGCGTTGAAGGGGTAGGATGCATGGCTGCACGTGGCAGGAAATGAGAAACGTGGGACAGAGCTGGCTGATGGAAGGCCTGGTGGGTCATGCCAAGGAAGCGAGACCGCCGCCTTTGGCAACACTTACCCGCTCCAACAGGAGTGTTTTCCCACCAGCATCAGTGACCATTACCTGAAGCCGCCTCATGGCCTCCGAATCCTGATCAGCCTTCACCTTGCAGGCCACAAGCAGCTGAGCCGTGGACGCGGCAACCTGCTTGGCGGATGAGATGAGCTTCTCCTCACTGGCGTGCCCCTGCACAGAGGCATTAGCCGCCTCGCAGAGACTGCTGGTCGCAGCTGCCACCATCCGGGCCTGGGGACAGTCAACAGAGAAGTGACTTGAGGCCCAAACCTCCTGCAGGGGATCCAAAAAGCCAACGGGGAAGGAGTAGGGGGCAACTCACGGCAGAAATCAGGCCCTGTGACCATTGTCCGTCATCTGCGGCGTTGGCGGGGATGGAGCCCACCTAGAGTGGAGTATGAAAAGCAGCAATGAGAGCGGGAAGGCACAGGGTGACCTGCAGCCCCCAAACCCTACCTTGCCCTGGATTTGGAGAGAAAAGCATCTCATCAGACATGCAGCACCTCCCTGGGACTCTTGCCAACAGCACTGGCAGGAGAGTGCAGCACCCTTTCCCCTGCAGGACGCCAGCAGCTCCAAGACTGCATGTCCTGACCGGTTTCCACCTGGGCCACAAGGAGGCGACCAGAAACGCTCTCAACGACCTCCATTTCACTGCCAGGTACCGTGTTTCTGGGAAAATGGCTCAGGAACGATGGATGGGGCTATCTTGACACGCCTATTTCCTCTGCTGACCTTTCTCCATCTCCAACATGGGAGCCCCTGAGGTCTCTTCATTCAAGAGGTGAGGGAAGCTTAAATCTCTCCTGATTCCTGACCCTGGAAGCCACGCTGTGACTTTCTGGCAGATGATGTTAAAAAAGGGGGTGGGTCTCTCTCTGTACAATTGAGCACAGATCCTCGCCTTAAGGAAATACAGACTATTTTTTTCAGGGGTGGGAAGAGAAGTAAGAAGCTGGAAGTAAGACGTTCCCCGCTTCTGTTTAGGAATTGTTGCAACAGTGAAACATTTTCTGACCAGATGTAGAGGGAGCTACAGGAGGAAACACCTTTACACATGTGGGAGGTGCCTGGAGAGGTAAGAGATGAGTATCTAAATTTGCCTATGAAAGTGGGGATCTGTCAGCACATCAGGGCATGCTGAAGGTCAGGTAAGGCCCCAACGTCCTGCATATCATCTATAGTTCCCCAGGTCCAGCTGCACCTCCGTTACCAACTTTTTAAATGCTTGAACGCATAAGTTCCTTGGAGGACAGGGGCTGGGCCATAGTCAAGTTCGATTCTCTAGTATCTAGCAATGTGTCCAGCACGTAGATGGCTCTTTAATCCATGTGCAAATAAACCAAAAGTTTTAGGTAGGATGTTCTTCTCAATGATCCATTTTTGGTCTTTACGTATCGACTAGTCAACAAGTCCTAGGTGATTGAGGTCACCACTCTTCTAGATCTACAGGGGATAAGTGAGAAGCATAAAGGGACAGATTCATGCTGGTTGGGGAGATGTACATACATCGATATTGGATACACAATGGTTTAGAAAGAGGAAACAGTGGACGTAGGTTGGATTAAGGCACAGTTAAGCTCACAAGAGACTTCATAGAGGAAGAGGGAAGGCCACCGGCTGCACATAACTATCTGTATTACAAGTTCTTAGGTCAATGGGACTTCCTTCGTGGCGCAGTGGTTAAGGCTCCGCAATCACAACGCAGGAGGCCCAGTTTGATCCCTGGTCAGGGACCTAGATCCCACATGCATGCCACAACTAAAAGTTCATATGCCACAACTAAGGAGCCCATGTGCTGCAACTAAGGAGCCTGCCAACGCGACTAAGACCCGGTGCAACAAAATAAATAAAATATATTAAAAAAATGATAAAAACAAAAACAACCAAGAAGACACAATCACATCCGTCATCTGTACACTGAGAGCAAAGGCCTTTTAACATCAAATATAAGTGACTGACAGTTACAGTGACCAAATTTCCCAAAGCTGGCAGGATTTCCGTGGTGCCTCTATGACTGAGAGGCTTCTCTGCAAGATGTAACTTGGATGTGGTGGTTCCACGTTGTATGGGAATAATAGGACACAAGGAGTATTTTAAATTGGAAGGCCTTTTCACATCCAGGATTAGTCTAATGTACTCTTAATCCTTTGGATCACTGAAAAAGAACTAGGCTTTCACGCTAATGCAGATGGAATCGGTGACTGGAGATGAAGCAGGTCGAAGAACTCTCAGCTTTAAAACCAGACCTGCCTTTTGTCCAAAGGGCTAAGGAAAATGCTAACTGCAGAGTTGGACGGCATTCAGCTCAACAGTCCTAAGGAAAGGAAGGGCGTCACTGGAGCTGGACGTGGTATTATAAAGCCCCTGACTACGGTGCTTATATAGCCATCCACCAGGAAAATATGAGTTTACGGCTTTAAATAGCCTAATGTACGGCGGGGAAAATAAATGTCTTGTTCAGGCCCTGATGGCTGCCTGGAGTGGAAGCTCTCCTTAACAAGAAGCAGATGACAGGCCTGGAAGCTAAACCCTTCATTCTGTCTGCCAGGCTGAAGCAAACAGAGTATCCAATGATATGGGCAAAGCCAGGCGAGTCAGGGAGGGAAGGGGCGGCACGGCTTCCTTGGTCAGGACACAAGCGGTATCGCCTTTTTCTTAGTATTCAGAGGCTCTTGCTGTGTGAACTTTCCACCACTTGGCCAGTGGGGTTTACACACCTTTCCTTGGGCCACCAGCTCCCTCTGGGCTGCCGAGGCCGATTTGACCAGGGCACTTGTGGCAGCAGCAATGGATTTAGCAGCTTCCAAGATCTGTTCTTCAAAATCCAGGGTCTCATCCGCTTGCTATAACCAAAAGAAAACAGCATCACATGCAATTCATATCCCCAAAGGGCGCTTTCTGCTAAATGACTTACTTCTTGGTCACCTGGCTCTTCCTCCGTGCGTGGATTTTTATCGACAAACCACACCCAGGGTAGAAAGGCTGCAGCTGGCTGGATGCCTCTCCATCTGCTGCCTCCCCCCACCCTTCTCTAAAAGATAAAACCCGCCAGCATTGAGGTTCCTTACAAAGTTCAAATCAGGAAATTCAAAGACAGACTCTTTTTCCAGACCAGAATCTTTAAAAACACATCAATTCACTGGGAATAAAATGCATTCGAAGGGTTCCATTAGCATCAATAACCCAAATCAAAATAATCAATAATTGAGATCCAAAGAGTGGGTGGTGGCACACTATCCCACAACTCAAGGCTCAGAAAAGTGGGTTGAGAAAACAAAAGATGGCTATTAGCTGTGAAAAACCTTATTGCTCTTGGGTGAAAACAAAAGTAAAACAGAATTTGCATTTCTGTGGCTGAGCAGAGAGTCACACGCCAACCAGAGATCACCAGTGGTGGAGAAGAAATTGGGGCAACGCGACATCAAGGTGGAGCTTCCCCCTTGGAAACCCGAGGCACAGCTCCACCTGGGGAAGAACACTGGCTCCCCACCCCCACCCCCACCGCACAGGTACTATCAGGCTCTGCTGCCAAACGCCTGGGATGTTGAAAAGAATCAACATCAACAAAAGAACCAACTTTCGGGAAGGTGGGCAAGTGTAAAGACCCTGGTCCCAGGCTGGGTGGGACGGAGCATCACAATACGGGGTAGTCAGACTAGATGACCGCCAAGGTCCCCCACCAGCAATATTGCTCTGTGAATCTAAGCCAGTATGGTTAAGTGCCCCTTCGGTCACAGAATGCCGAAGATGTGGCTGGTACCTTTCAGGCATTAAGAGATGATGGTCAGGTACAGCAATACTTTTCTTTGTGTGTGTCGGTAAAATATATATAACACAAAATTTACCCTTTGAACCAATTTTAAGTATGCGATTCAGTGGCATTAAGTACATTCCCAATGTTGTACAAACAGCGATACTTTTTAAGAGCGCCTGCTATGTGCAGGTATTTTGTTAGGCACTTCCACGTGCATGAACTTGTTTAATCCTCACCAAAAAAGAGACTAAAAATCGTATATAGTAGTTATCTTTATCCTTATATTTATAATGGGAACATGCAGGCTTAGGGAGGTGGAGCATTGGGCCAAGATCATGTGGCAGTGTGAAGAATCTAGACCAGATCTAAACCTAAACTTCTCTGCCTCCATCATGATATGTTCTTCCTAGATGAGGCCACCAAGTTGGGCATCAGTGAGGAGCGACTTCATGCTGGAGGCTCAAAGTCGGCTCACTAATGGGCCCATATGAACCATCAGACGGGATGGATACACAGATACAATGCTTTTCCAGTTCCCTATTCTTTATGGCATCTCTCCTGGTTCAAGATGTGGCCATTCCTACTTTTGTTTTTATAACCCATGTTATCAGAAAAACATTTCCGAGCACATCTAGTGGAACTGAAGAATAACAGCAGCATTTGAGACGTTCTGAGACAGAAGCAGTATCTCTTTCCTATTTCTGACAAAGTCTTGCTCTAGGAGCATTTAGGACAGATATGGATTCCGTTCCAATAGATTAATTTTGGATTCCTCATTATGGGGCGGGGAAGCTTGTGACAGTGGTGAAATACAAAATTTGTTCACTGAAACATAAAATGACTCATTTTAAGACACTCTGGCATAAAAGGAACTGTTATACATAAGCCACAAGAAATGGCATTGGGCTGTGATAGGTATATTCAATGACCTTGAATTAAGAGCTTTTCTGGAAATTCGTTCTGCAAAAGAAAGTCAAGTATATAACAGATTAAGGCACTGGGGAAATCACAGAGTTTCTGAGTCCAAAGGGAGCTCCTCCCCATTTTGCAGATGAGGAAATGGAGGCCCGTGGTGGCTCCCAATGTCTTCCAGCCCCTTGCTGCAGGTGCAGGGGGCCTCAGCTATGCTATGGGTTCCAAGGATGAGTCCACTTCACAGCAGGTTTCTGATTTCCCCAATTTTAAAATGCACAAAAATGGAATTTCCCCAAAACTAAGTGCTAACTCTAAGCATGGATAGATCTGAAAGAATATCTCATTAGAACTGATTGAAAAGGGCTCTCCCATATCTTTCGCTGCCCTGGCTGGTTGTTTTTTTTTTAAACACATGTTCGAAATACATACTCAACTTGGAAATATTTCTGACAGCCATAGATTTTTCCTGCAATGGCAAGTGCTGTAATGCCCTTTGATGAATTTTTCTTTTTCTTTCCATAAGATCTCTAGACTTTAAAATGGACGTGGCAGGAAGCCTTATCTCTGAGAGACATTTCCTCTGATTAAAAAGTACGAGAGAGTTTCCCAAGAAAAAGGATTAATAAAGCCGACTGTGATGGAGGGCAAACATTTAGATGCTGCAGTTGGGCAGCGTTCCATGATGAGATCTGCCTTCTACCTGCAGGACTGGTACCTTTCTGTGGGCCAGGTTTACCATTAAGACTAAATGCCCACTCTATCTCTCCTGCTGAAATGAGACATAATGCTGATGTTTCCTCACACCATACAACTTCTAGCCTGAGAAAATGGGATCTCCCCAAGCCAAGGAGACTTGGTGAAAAGCCACGGCACCCAAGTCCAAATTCCCATTGGCTTCAGCTCCCACCAGCGTACAGAATGGAATCTGGGAGAGGGGTGTGAGGGCAGTGAGAGAAGGGAGGACATGTGCTTAACCACGGCGCAAAAAAGGAGAGAAATGGAATTGGCTTGGGCTTTGAAGGACTTCCCTGAATAAAAGGATCACAATTAAAATGCAGGAATTGTTAATAGAACAAACCCCACTGTAGCTGGGAGATTGAGGAGAAGAACAGTAAGTTGGAGCTGCTGCAAGGGGACCCTGGGGAAGAATCTGGAGTCCATGGCATCTGGATGTAAGGAAATGCTTTCACTCAATGGGCTGCTAAATGGACAGCCCTTCCTTGCTCAGATCACCGAGGATCTGCTGGAAGATGCAGGTGGTATGGGCTACCATGGGGGGAGTGCTGGTCTGGGCTCAGGAGAACAGACACACCAGTCAGCTGAATCCTACCAGCCTGCAATCTCCTCCAGGGCATGGACCGTGTTTCATCCAACTTACATCTCTGGAGCACAACGTTAGGTAGGAAAGCCCATGTGATAAAGGTTTGTTGAGAGAATGTATCCATTTAAGCTGAGTCTCTGAGTACCGGAGTTCAGCCAGAGAACAATTTACATAGTAAGAGAAGGGGAGATGCATGGAGTAAGTGTCCCCATCAGTAACTTTCCATTCCTGATTCCTGGGGACGATTGGACACACACATCAAAGCACTGGCTCCTGCCCTGTGGAATGCTGTGGGTTGTTAATTGTATGCTCTATCTGTATCCCTCAACTGGCACTCATAGTCTCTGACACTGACTCATGCATATACAGATGCAAAACACAGCAGCATTTTACCAAGAGGCTCTCTTAACAAAATAATGTCACAGATGTGCAAACTAACAGTCTTCCCTGCTTAATGAAGCCGCAGCCTCTGAGAGCTGAATCCATCTTCTCATCCCCTGTACAATGCTCTTTCCCTGGTCCCCTCCACTAGAAAAGACCGCTGGCCAGGTCACTTGTAGCTCTCAGCAATTGTCCTTCCAGGACTGTCTAGCAGACTCTAGCCTTGTCTTTTCGGTAGCTTTGAGAAAAGTCTAAGCACCCCTTTGCTGGTATTTTTCTTGTTTGGTGATCTTCTCCAGATCTCCTCTTTTAAAAAGTTAGAGGTCTGGCGAGATCCCTCTTGGGAAAGGCCACACTTTGGGCTGACTCCCTGGCTGCCTGCTTCCCACTCTTGGGAGAGCATTTGAGACTCCTGTTGTGCTGATAGAGAGGGGGAAGGAGGGTGGAAAGGGGGACAGAAAAGGGGAGGCCTTTCCTCATTTTTATTTTGTCTTTTGGCCTTTCAGGGATTCTTGTAATAGGAACAAATCTGACTCCATATTGGATCTGTTTCTTTTACTTTAACCTCTGTATTCTATTGCTTTTGCTATAAGAATGTTGCCTGTAGCGTGAAATTTACAAGCTAGCCCACTGTCAAGGCTCTGACCTTTAAAGGTATAACACTTTTCCATTCATATAGAGATAAAAAGTTGCAGGACAGAGAATAACATGTGTCTGGTTGGAGGTTTATAGGAACATTGTGACCAGACCTACTGGGACAGCTGCAAGAACAAAGGATCCCGGAACCAAGAAGTTTGCAGCAGCCAACCACACCCCCTCCCCTTTTAGTATTAAAGGAGGCTGAATCCTAACTCAGGGAAGATGGTTCTTTGAGACATGAGTCCATCATCTTCTCAGTCTGCTGTCTTTCCAAATAAAGTCGCTATTCCCCACCCCAACACCTCATCTCTCAATTTACTGGCCTGTTGTGTGGCAAGCAGTACGAGCCTGGACTTGGTAACATTCTGAGAACATAATGTTTGTGTCAATTCATTCCTTTTCTGAAACTACCTTCCCTCCTACATAGCCGATAGGGCTGTTATAAATAAATTATTAATATACACAGAGCATAACTGACTCATAGTAAATGCTCAATAACTATTAGAATTAATTTCATTTTTCTTTCTATTACTACATATATTTTTTGTGGTTTCAAAAACTGTTGTTCAGACTTTTAGTCTGTTTCTCTGCCTGAACCCTGTTTTCCGCTCATAATTCTAACAAAGATTCTAGCTGCCATTTCTGACTACAACCTACAATATAAATAAAAAACACAAATCAAAGATTAAGTGTCAAGTGCTGGTACTGCTTCTAGCTACTCCCTTGACACCCAATCAGGAGACAGACAACTGGGTTTCAGTCTCTGCTCTGCGCTTTTGGCCACGTGATTTTGGGGAATTTGCTGCTCTTCTCCAGGTATCAAACATTTTCTGTTTGTAATTTCAAGAGCAAACTCAACCCTCCTGGTCCTTTAGCTCTGACATGTTATGGTTTCAGGTGAAACCCTTTTAAAGAATGCATGGACTAAAATTAGCACAGACTCCTTTTTCTTTTGCTCCCACTCTTTTGGCCTCCTTCCTGCAGTATCTTTCCCAGCCTCCACCAGGCCCATCCTCCCAGACAGGCCCTTGGTCATGCGTCTAGCAGAGGAAGAACACTTCCATCTGTGGTCCTCTTTCTGGCCTTTTTCTTTGTGAATTACATCCCTGTGGCCCCTTCCCCTGATGGACTTGACAGTGAAGGAGTCAAAGGCACACATAGGAGATGGCCAAAGGGTCACTGCCCTGATTTCTACCTCCCTCCTTGAAAATCTCCTTTGAGGGACCGCCTTGCTGAGAACTGATAAGCACAATGGTCGTTTCTCTCACAACTGGCTACAAAAACCAGATTACAACTCACAGCACTGTCTTTCCAGTTAGGAATCATGCTTTTTCCTGTGTTACTGAAAGCCTTGTAGGATGCTTACTATTAAAAACAAGGTCTTATCACATCACAAATTAAAAAAAAAATTCTTCGGGTATAATTTTTTTTAAGTGTGAACATTTGCATATAATTTAAATGTCCTTGAGGGATAAAAATGGAGGCCAACACTGAGAACTCCCACAACACAAGTGAAGCATTTTCCTGCCAGGTGGAAGCCTGAGTGGAACAGGCAGCTCTGTTTCTCCTTTGTTTGTAGCCAGTTCGGCCGCTACCAGTTTGCTGCTGATACTGAGTTGAGTGGTGCGTGGGGGGAGACCTTAGCCTGTACCCAAAGACGTGAACGGTCTGCGAACCTGGTCAGGTTCTCTTCCAGAGGACCCATGGGTGGGTTGTCTTTAGGACCACCACGTTTACTAGTCCTAATAAAAGGGAAACTTCTCAGAACCACTGGAACTGCCACGAGACCAGAGCTGTTCAGCTGGCCTTGGCTTCCCCTGGGTTGGCCTGGTCCCAGGGAAAACTCTGGGGAAATTGTCAATGGACAAAGCAGGGGACAGAGAGAAAGCACTGCCAAATGGTAATGCCAGCAACCTGGGGAGGGACCAGCCTCTGCATCCAGACGTGGAGTAATGCATGTTCCTGCAGCGTCTGAGGGACAAGGTGTGAGCATGCTCGGTTAGTATCTTGGGGGAAGTTTTCCCACACTCGCCACCACTTTATTTTTTAATGAACAGTAATACCACTGGGATAATCTTTTAATGCCATTTCTGTTTTTTTTCCTTTATGTCATTCCAGGTTTATTCTACAGATATATATGAATATCTATCCATTCCTCCTTGATCAGAATCTATTAATTGCGATTTCGGTTTGATAGAAAAATTCTTAAAGATGTGTCATACTCTCAAAAAAATAAATATGAAGGCACCTGAATGTCTATCTAGGAAGCCTGGATGAAGAACAGATGACAGAATTCTTTCAAAGATTTAATCAGGTAAATTTGCCACACTGTAAACTCACATGACATGAATTGTGTGTGTCTGAGAAGGCTCTGGGAGACCCACTACTTTACCTGGCGGGGAGTCACGTGGGAACACGCACTAGCTGAACGCCCCACTCACCTTCACTCCTCCCCCGACCTCGTGTCTCCTGGCCTGGAAACAGCCAGTGGCACAAGAGCTCAATGTCACGCTCTGGCCACAGAAAAAATGCTGTATCCTCCTTCTCCCTGAACATCTGGTCGTCTTTCCCCCTTCACCCAATAATCAGTAGAGCATGCTGGTCAACAGCAAGATGTACGAAACAAAGATACATCAATTTTAATGTACAGGCTTCAAAGTTCAGGTCCTTTTAAACTGTGCTTTTCGTTATTCAGAAGACCTTGCTGTTGCTTTTCCATGACAATTTGTCATTTTGGTCAAACAACTTTAACTGGACTTAAAACAATGCTCTCTAGCTGCGTGAAGGTAGCCCTGATTGTGGCAGCATCTTGAAGACCATATGAAAGAGTTCCTGCTGGTGCACAGCCACTGCTGTCTCCTCAGTGGAGAAGGATCCCAAGGACAGGTTCCACTTCCTAACTCTGGAGGCTGGGACTGCAACACTGTATTTTCCCCTCCCCTGCTGCTCTGACTTGTCACTAGGCAGTCCCTGCGAGCAGCAGCGTGGAGATGGCTCCTAGACCCCAAACAGGGGAAGCTTTCCTGACCTGCCTGTTCACACCACTGGCTCACTACCTGCATGGGGTACTGTTTGCATATTCAGGAGTGTCCTTTACTAGAGCACGTCCTCTTTGCTCCCCACATCGGAGCCATTAGCACAATAGTTCTCTTTTCAGAAAGCAGTGCTCTAAGTATTTTGTTGAGAGAGAACAGAATGAACTCACACATACTTCACAGGCTCTTCCAGGAGGAGGAGGTCAAAGTCAACTAAAGAAGTCTGTTACATGCCAGAAAAAAATGTTTCATAATCCTGAACTTCCTGTTGCCCCCAATTAGGCTGTGGAATTACTTTCTGATTGTCGGCATATTCTAAATATTATCAACCTCTACTGACAAGTTAACCTATAACAGGAAACTCAACAGACAGAGTATAATCCACACTGTGTTATCTTTATTAGATATACTTCGTCCTCCAAAGTTTATATGAAGCCCAGTGACTCACCATCCATACATTTGGTTTGGCTGGTCTGGTTCATACATTTTGTTACTCTGGGTGTAAAGGAACATTACATAGTTGATTCGTGCTTGAATTTTTGCTGAAAGCTTGAGCATGAAAATGACTAATTTCTAAACTGAAGATCAGGATAAAACTGAACTAAAATGAAATATAAATCCAGATGTGTTTGGAGGTTATAATCCTGACCCCGTATCACAAACATGGGTTTTCTTTTTCCCCACCGAGCACATCCTTTAAGGACTCATCACTGCACAAAACTAAACTATACATAATATCTCAAGCTCTTATGAAATATCAATAATTATGATTTGTTTCTAAAATAAACAAAATAATCTAGCAGTACGGATACAGGTTTTAAATGCTACAAGAAGAAATGGGATATAACATAATGAAATGTAATGAGCACTCCGTCTTCTAAATCTACTTGTGATTCTAACATATTCTTTCCTGTTGCCTTCTAAGCTATATTAGGAACCCCCGGAGACAGGGCAAGACACTGTAGGAATATGTTTGATATATAGTTGGATTAAATAACAACCTAATATATCAAACATATCACACAGAGGCCTGCAGAAAGGCATCCAGGTCTGACTGAGCTGAGAATGGGCACAGCATGGCAGGCTGCAGCCGCGGGGGGGGGGGGGGGGCGGGGGGAGTTGGTGGGGACGCCATTGGGGCACCTCTGTTACCTGTCTGTGGAGCACAGTGTGTCTGCAGGTGTGGAAACGGCGCCATCATTAGTATCATAGGCACATGCACCAGGGCTCACCGACATTCTCATTTTGCCTTTACACCATCTTCCCAAGCAAACAGTGGACTCAGCGATGCCAATTTGTTATTTGTGTCTGGGCGATTCCAGGCAAAAAGAGGTGCTTACGTTTTAAGGGCCTGAGGTGGGAATATACCACGAACCATCTTCAATAAACCCCAGACCACTCTATTATTAAAATAGGCAACCTGAGAATGTGGTGAGCAAAACAATTTAAACAAAAACATTGCCCATCTCCCAAACTCCCTCAAAGCAGTGCAAATGCTTCCCAGATATGGAAGCAAAGCATATTCACCCGATAGTGGGGTGCCTGCAGGTTTGTATGTGAGTTACAGGGGTAGAGGTGAAACAGCAATTGCTTACTTACAGAATCCTGAGGATTTGTGATTAATTTGATTGAGTTTAGTTTTGGAAGGGGATGGGAAGAACTGGTTAATCTCAAAAGACTGGTTGACTTTTGATGTTAGATTGGGATTTTTTTCTTTTTTTAAACTGGGGAAAAATTCCTTCTTGAAGTCAAGAAAGATTTTTTTTTTCACGTCGATATTACTACAGAGCAAATGGCACTCCCAGACAGGCACAAAAACTGTGGTTTAGGTTGATGATTTCTTCAAAACAGTTTTATGGATAACATAATCCATGTGGTGGGAGCCTCTGGTCACTGGGTAGAGTAAGACTTCAGAGATCATTCTAAAGACTCTAGAAGGACCAAGTGCCCTTCCTAATAGGAAGATGGAAGTGACCTAGAGTAGGTACCTCCAGGGAAGGGACTCAAATCAACAGTTATGTCAACTGTGACCTTGGCTTTCTGTAAAAATCCACACCACACTATAAACAGAAAGGCTAGATGATCCTAGGGCAGTATAGGGAATGCCCACTGGCCCAGTGTGGCAGTCATCACAAACTTTTTAAGTGCTGTTATTTTTAAAACATTGTCTTACAAAATTGTAAAACATAGACCCTCCCATCACTCCAATCCCACCATCATTCTTGTCCATCCCCCACCTGTCTCCTTCATTCACAAGTGTTTAACAGAGTTGTGATCATACTGGGTACATGATTCCACATCCTGTTTTACTTTTCACTTAATATTATGCCAGGAGCATCTTCTTCATGCTACACAGTCCTATCAACCATTATTTTGAGTAGCTACATGCTTTTCCTTCAAGCAGACACTCAGGTCACACCCAAATTCTTGCTACTGTGAACAAGGATGAAAGGAACAACCGTCTCACACACACAGAACTTTCTTCCTCTCTGGATTTCCTCCTCAGGACAGATTCCCAGAGGTGGGATTAATGGCTCAAGTGGCACAGGTAAACCAGAAACCTGCCCCGTGGGACTGCACCGGAATTTCTGACACTGGGTAGGCCCAGAGGACTGGTATGGCCTGAAACTGCCACCTCCAGGGCCCACACAATGCTGCTTCCAGCTCGGTCAAGGCCATCTGACTCTGGCAAGTAATTTGCCTCTGATTCTGCATCCCTAGAGCAGGGACGCCAACAACGCTGCCTTGTGGACTTGCCGTAAGGACCCGATGAGTTAATCTATGTAAAGCACCTAGAAGATTGCCTAGCACATGCTTGGCACTCAATCAACATGTGCTTTTAGGCTTTTTTTTCTTTTTTTTCTCTTTTTCCTAAGGCCATCAGCTCATGGATCTATGGAATAATTTTTATTTCAGGCATTCTCCTAGGAGGTAGTAGATAAAAGTCCTAGAATCATATTTTCAGTGATGGTGATATGCTGACTGCTTACTACGTCTATGGTATGTCAGGTACTGTGTTCCTAGATTATCTCATTTAATTGTTATATCAGCAACCCTATGGAATAGGAACTCTATTGACTGTTTTTCAGATCAAGAATCATGAGATAAATCCATAGCTGGACAGGGGGAAGCCAGAATTTAGGAATACACAAGAGCTCAGAAGGGCCCTGCAAAAGACAATGGGAAAGGGATTGGGACTGCAGCTCTTAGAGTATGGTGAAGAGTCAACGTGAATTAGCGCCAAGCTACTTCTCCAGGAGAAAGAGCATCAACTGACATGGCTCCAGAACCAGCAGACAGAAGCTTCCCCGAGAGAGGAAAGTATGTGGTGAATCAGATAAGGAAAAGGAAAAACGAATTAAGTTTAAGGCCTCTAAACCTCAGTCAACGGCTGCTGCTTCTAAGCTGAAAGTACATTTTCTACTCACGATTAACTTATTTTTATAAAGCAGAAATAAAGCCAAGTCCAGAAAATGGAGTTGCCCTTACACCTACACTTAGCTCTGAAGTTTGTTGAGAAAAACTTGGACAAACTTAGACCACCTAAGACCCTCAGGTTAAGGAAAGAGGACCCTGGCAAACTCAAAACCCAGAGGCCAAAAATCTTAAATTACATCTTGATGAGAAATTCTAAAAATGCCTTTATTAAATCTAGAGTGACAATCAGGAGACTGGCTCTAAGAATTCCACGGTTTTGAGAATGTCCGCAAGTCTAACAGATTCACTATATGTCCAAGTCTATTTTACATACAGCATCAGCCCGGGAACTGCTTTTGAGTGCTTTGGTATATTCCAGTACTCAAACTCCATCCTTAAGTTTTTGTTTTTTTTTTAAAAAGGTAGAATTTTAGGCACCTAAACTGGGAGATACAACTTTTTTGTTTTGGAAGAGAAGAGCCAGGTTTTAATTCCTAAGGTATCTGGATCCTTGGAAGGGAGGTGGGGTTACAGGAACCAGTAGGGACTTGCTTGAATAGAAAGATAAAGAGGCCTCCTCTGGTTCTACCATCTTCCCACTGAAGACAGCCATGGGGGCAGGGGGACTGTGGCTTCTTTACAGGGTTGGGCTTTGCCCCCTGGACAGCACCAGGGCACCATTCTTCTTTGTAACAATTGTCCTCTCTACTGTCCTTACTTAAAGTATCTCTTTCTTTTAAATGACTTTCTCTTAACACATACTTATGATCTTAGTAACTAAATTCTCAACATTTATCTAGATGACAAACATAGATGGAGAAAACACACCAGCCAACCACAGTCTCCAGCATATACTGAAAAAATCTGTTACCGGGTCCACTTTTGAGGTTCACACTACCCTCTATTGATTTTAAGAAAAGGAGAGACCCAGCATTGCTATTTCTGGTGAAAAGCATTATGGAAACCAGAAAATTAGAGGGTGACAATCTCACATTCAGCAACGGGGACTTTCTATAGAAAACATCCAACACCTGCTTTATGTAACAGCGGAACGAAGTCAAGATTTTAAAGGCCGGGATTCTTCCTCTCGACACCCAAAGGTATTTCTTGGGATGGTTAACCTGAAAGACCCACCCTTGGGTTTTTTTCCATACCCTGTAAAAAGGTGCTGGGCAGGTAGAACAGGTTTGCAGCTTGCTAGTCCAACCCCAGGGAAGGAGACGAGCTCCCTGCAGCCCATCTGGCTCCATTTCACAGCCATCTACCGGGAGACCTACTGACATCAGACAAGCAGCCACACGTGGACACTCACTTTTGGTTTTGCTCTTGGCTTCAGCTGCTCTAACTTCTTAGCAGCAGCCTCAATGGATGCTGCAGCCCCCAGTAATTCTGTTTCTGCAATGACGGTTGGGTCTTCTGGATCCACCCACTCTGTTCCTAAAAGCAGTCCAAAGAGGGTCATTCTTGGTAGCTGCAGACCTCAGGGCAGTGACTTAATTACAAATGATATCACGATTTGCATGCAGGGATGCTGACTAGCTGCGTTGTCCTAAGGGATCTTTTCTCCAGCTGTCACTAACATCAGCTGGGTGCAGGGGTCGGGGTGGGGAGTGCCTGTCTGACCCTGATTTTCTCCATCAGTTGTATAGACAGCCCTACCACAGGATCAGTCATCAACGATAGTTTCAAAAATCGAGATCTCATTGACCAAGGCCTGCTTGAGTTTTACTCTGACTTGTAACTTAAAGTTCATGAATGCAAGTAAGCATCCTCAGGAAACCTGAGACTATGCTGAGCACAGAGATTTGTCATTCTTTTCTCCTGGGAACTCAGGAGGAATAGCCATTCCCCTCAAATGCAAACAAAGGGAAACTGGTAAGAAAACCCCTCCCGGGTGAGTTGATTGCTTCTTCATAACCACAAAGGGGTGTGCAAACAATACACTACCCAGATAGCACCGTTTCTAAACACCAAGTGTATTATTTAAATGAGAATAAATATTCTGATGAAGGAAAATGCAGTTAAAAATGGATGGCAAGACCCTTAAAAGAGAAGTGAGCGGTCCTAGATGGATCATGACATTTAAGTTGAAGGACGTAATACAAAGACTGGAGAAAAGACTTGTTTCAGGAGAATATTAACTTTTTAAGTCTAACTCTACTCTCATTTGCTTCTTAAAAAAAGTTCCTCACTGTGTTCCTTTTGACTTCATTTGCCAAGAGAGGGCCTGTGTAGGCTGCCCATCCTCTCTGCTCAGTTTGCTGTCTAGGACTGCCCCACAGGACGACACGAGAGAATCCAGCCTACCTTTCATGGCCTCCGCTGCCTGGATGAGCTCGGTCACGGCACCGGCCACGCGCTTGGAGAAAGCAGCCAGCTGGTGCTTGAGTTCTGGGGTTGGTTTCTGAAGAATCTATGGGTGAAGAACAAGCCAAACGCATAAGGAAGGCGGTAGCCATTGTGACAGGAAGCCCACTCTTGCTGGTGGACGCAGAGCTAGACATCCTGGTTTGAAGTTGCAACTCTGTCACCAAGTGACTTTAGAAATTTAGGGGAAAACACATAAGACGCACTGGGCTTCAGTTTCCTCACGTGAGAAATGAAAAGCTGGGCACCAGGAGTTTTCCTAAGGTCTTTCTGACATACTTCCCTAAGATCACAAGGGAGATGAAGTTCTTATTTGTCCTTTTGTTTGTACCTAAAACAAACATACGCACATGGAAATTACCCCAAATGTAAGAATGCTCTGAGTCAACATGAATGTCCAAGGCTGCAGGTCAGCTGGTGTTTGTGACAAAGCAAATATGGGGTCAGAAGAAAAGTGTGACTCAGGTGGGGTCTTGGAGACAAAAATCTCTCTGAGAAGGGCTGCTCCTGAAAGGACAATCCATTTCCAGGGTTTTGACTGCAAGCTCTCCTGGGAGAAGTCCTGTGTACTTTCCTTCTTTTAAACCTAGTTTAAAGGGGTTTTAAGTTTGTTTTTTGCTGGTGTTACAAAAGATACTAAAAATCTACCCCAATCCAATTTAAAGGACATCCTCAGCTGATTTCTTCTCAAATTCATTCAAGAATGGAATTATGAAATGGATGAGTGCTCCCTACCATCTTCCACCATGGATTTACATCTTACACCACCTTGTTCCTCCCTAATCTTGAAATTCTTCTTTCAATATTCTTTCCTGCATCTCTTACCCATGCTTCAGAGGGGTCATCTCGAGATTTAGAAATACTAAGACATTCAGGAGGAAAGCACCACTGCTGTCTCTCTATGGACAATTCTGAGCAGCAGACGAAGCCTGGGCTTTGGTATTGGACAAACCTGTGTTTCAAACCTAGCTTCACCTGCTCCTGGTTTGTGAACAATGGGCAGATTACTGAACCTCTCAGAACCTGTTTACTCATCTGTAAAACTGGGATAATGCCTACTCCTCAGGAGTGGCATAAACATCAAATGGAATAACCCATGAGAAGTATCTTGCACAATGCCTGGAACACAGTAGGCATTCATTAAATGTTAATTCCCTTCTTGGTATCCCATACCCTTTTCACCTGACCAGGTATCGTACTCTTTCTTACAAGTCTGGAAAAGATGTCTTTTGGACCCCAAAACTGTAAGAGAACTTTAAAAGAAGCTTGGTAAAAAAAAATCTGGGGTTGGGGGAGTTAATGGGGTTATACTTTTTTTTTTTTTACATCTTTATTGGAGTACAATTGCTCTACAATGGTGTGTTAGTTTCTGCCCTACAACAAAGTGAATCAGCTATACATATACACATGTTCCCATATCTCTTCCCTCTTGTGTCTCCCTCCCTCCCACCTTCCCTATCCCACCCCTCCAGGCAGTCACAAAGCACCTAGCTGATCTCCCTGTGCTATGCGGCTGCTTCCCACTAGCTATCTACCTTACGTTTGGTAGTGTATATATGTCCATGCCTCTCTCTCGCTTTGTCACAGCTCACCCTTCCCCCTCCCCATATCCTCAAGTCCATTCTCTAGTATGTCTGTGTCTTTATTCCTGTCTTACCCCTAGGTTCTTCATGACATTTTTTCCCCTTAAATTCCATATATATGTGTTAGCATACGGTATTTGTCTTTCTCTTTCTGACTTACTTCACTCTGTGTGACAGACTGTAGGTCTATCCACTTCATTACAAATAGCTCAATTTCGTTTCTTTTTATGGCTGAGTAATATTCTATTGTATATATGTGCCACATCTTCTTTATTGGGGTTACACGTTGACCAGCCCCAGACACACCAGTGCATAGAAGACATTATGTTACACACTTGAACTGATTAGTCAAAGATTCTTGAGCAACCACTTCCCAGGCTCTATTCCCTACCCTCCTTCCTCTTACAATCTTCTAAATTTTATATTTGCTACCGTTCTGAGTTCAGCTGCTCTGTTATTCTCATTCCCTCACCCTAGGACCTATCTACACATAGCACCATGCAGATATTAACTCACTACAAACAGGTGAATGAGTGAACAAATGAATGAATGAATAACAGACCAACACACTACTGGAGACAAGTCCTAATATGATGGCATCCTAGACTAGTTCCAGAAGATCACCAGAACCATGGAGAGGTGGAGGGGAGGGGTTAGATGCCTTTTACTTTTTTAACACAGCCAGTTGGCAGGCAACTGAATTAAGGGTAGGTTCTAGAGTCAATGTACCTCAGTAACAGTGGTCCAGTTACTTACCTTCTCTCTAAGCCTCAGTTTACTTATCTATTAAATGAGCACAACAAACAGTCCTTTCATTATAGAGCTGTGGTAAGATTGTATAAATTAATACATAATTTAATACAGTATACATTTCCATCAGGACTACTGATGGAATTGGTCCGATGTACGGCCTGGGCACCAGAATTTCTAAAAGTTCTCCAGGCGGTTCTCATTTGCAGCCAAAGTTGTAAACCATTGCTCTAGATCAAACGGGCATTTGCCACTACCTAACTGTAAAAGGCTTGTACTGTATTTGTCTGAAACAATACATGTTGTAAGGCCACTAGGTGAATAATGGCTACAGCTCTGGGGCTAAAGAGCAAAGGAGTCCACAGGCTTTGCTATTTGCTTTTTCTACAGTGGTCAACACAACGTGAATAAGCAAGGAGTTAAAGGTATGATGGGGAGACTCACAGTAAATGGTGCAAGACTGCGTGTTTTCCCCTAAGACCAAGAATAAGCTAAGGATATTCGTCCTCACACTTCCATCAGTATTGTACTAGTATTCCTGGCCAGTGCAGCAAGGCAAGAAAAAGAAATAAATGGCACACAGATGGAAAGGGAGAAGTAAAATTGTCTTTGCTCATAAATAACATGAATGCCTATGTAGAAATTTCTAAGGTATTTGTTAAAAAAAAAAAGGGAAAAAAAGCTAGAATAAATGAGTTAAGCAAGGTCACAGGATATAAGGTCAATATACAAACATCAATTATATTTCTATATGCAGTAAAAAATTGAGAATTTTGAAAAAAGCAATACCATTTATAGTAGCATAAAAAATCATGAAATACCTGTTAAGTTAAATATTGTTAAATTTGACAACAGATGTGTAAGATGTGGATGCTAAAAACTACAAATGTCGTTGAAAATATTAAGGAAGACCTAAATAAATGGAGAGATATACCATATTCTTGGATTAGAAGACTATTAAGATCAATTATTCCCAAATCTCCCCACGATCCCAGTCAAAACCCCAATAAGCTTTTTTTTTAAGATATCGATGATTCTAAAATGTATATAAAATACAAAGGACCTAGAAGAGCTAAACCATTTTGAAAAAGAACGAAGGTGTAAGTTTTAGAATACCTGATTTTAAGACTCATTATAAAGTTATAGTAGTGGTCAAGACAACAGGATATTGGTGCATAGACATACAGATCAGTGGGGCAGAAAAGAGTCCAGAACTAGATTCACACATATAGTCAACTGATTTTCATTAAAGGTACTAAAGCACCTTTAATTCAATGAGGACAATTTTTTCAACAAAGGATGCTGGAACAATTGGATAGCCATAGGTAAGAAAATAAACATGACCCTTTCCTCATGATATGCATGGATGAACTAGAAATGGAGTATAAACCTGAATGTAAGAATTAAAACTGTGTAGAAGAAAATACAGGAGAATAACCTTTGTGATCTTAGCTTCTTAAATAGGGGACAAAACACATATATTATGCTTTAAAACTTTAAAAAGCCAGCAATCCCACTACTGGGCATATATCCAGAGAAAACCATAATTCAAAAAGACACATGCACCCCAATGTTCACTGCAGCACTATTTACAATAGCCAGGACATGGAAGCAACCTAAATGCCCATCAACAGAGGAATGAATAAAGAAGATGTGGTACACATATACAATGGAATATTACTCAGCCATAGAAAGGAATGAAATTGCATCATTTATAGAGATGTGGATGGACCTAGAGATTTTCATACAGTGAAGTCAGAAAGAGAAAAACAAATATCATATATTAACGCATATATGTGGAATCTAGAAAAATGGTATAGATGATCTTATTTGTAAAGCAGAAATAGACACACAAACGTAGAGAACAAACGTATGGATACCAAGGGGGGAAGGGGGGTGGGATGAACTGGGAGACTGGGATTGACATATATACACTATTGATACTATATATAAAATAGATAACTAATGAGAAGCTACTGTATAGCACAGGGAACTCAGTGCTTTGTGGTGACCTAAATGGGAAGGAAATCAAAAAAAGAGGCGATATATGTATACGTATAGCTGATTGACTTTGCTGTACAGTAGAAACTAACACAACATTGTAAAGGAACTGTACTCCAATAAAAATTAATTTAAAAAAAGCAGGAATTTGAAAGTTTATGTCTTAGAACTTTAAAAACATTATGCTAAGTGAAAGAAGCCAATTACAAAAGATCACATGCTATACGATTCTGTTTACATGAAATGTTCAGAACTGGCAATCTACAGAGACAAGAAAAAGATTAGTGTTCGCCTTGGGCTAGGAGTGGGGATGAAGGGAATGAGGAATGACTGCTAAAGGGCATGAGGTTTCTTTTTGGGTTGACAAAAATGTTCTAAAATTATTATTATGGTGATAGGTGTACAGCTCTAAATATAGTGAAAACCAAGAAACTGTATGCCTTAACTGGGTAAATTTTGCCATATGCCAATTATATCTCAATAAGGTTGTTAACAAGAAGAGAATCAATCAGGCAGGCAAATGAAAGACAAAGAAGGAGGCTGGTGAAGGGTAGCAAAGTATGTCACCCCAAAACATGCCTCTTTGGCATACAGATTGCTTTGAGTTGATTATTTTGAGAAAAATCAGACACGGGGGATGCTCTGAAAACAGGAAAGTTACTCTTTTGAAAGGGTAATTCACATTTATAAAAGAAATCTCCATTTGTAAGGGTGTCTCCCCCTCTGTACCAGTAAGAGAAGCCTGAGTGAAAATCACAAGAGAATCTTATAGATGATGAAGGCTCTAAAACCTGCTAACAACCTTGCCCTAGTTAACCCTGCTTTTCTTGGCCACCTCCTGTAACCAGCCTCCTCCCACCACATACACCTTTTCTTTTCTTTGCCTGAAAGTGGTATTTAAGTGGGTGCCTTAGGCTACCTTGGGAATTGCCCATTTTTCTGCTGGGTATCTTCCATTTATCCATGAGGTACACCATGTGAATCAACTTTTGTTGTTCTCTTGTTAATCTGTCTTATTACACGAGGTCTCCGGCAAGAACTCAGAAGAGTAGAGGGAAGATTATTTTCTTCCCCACACTGGGGTATAATCCTGAAAATAATTCGATAACCTTTGCAAACATCCAGTTCATCCTAAATGTTTAATATTTTATATGTGAGACATATTTTCATTTTACTTTCATTTTTATCCGAGTTCTATCTGCACTTTTTTGTTTTCTCAACTCTCTGCCTTGCTGTCATTTTCTTTCTTTTTTGGGGTTTTTGTTTGTTTTGTTTTGTTTTGTTTTTTTTGCGGTACGCGGGCCTCTCACTGTTGTGGCCTCTCCCGTTGCGGAGCACAGGCTCCAGACGCGCAGGCTCAGCGGCCATGGCTCACGGGTCCAGCTGCTCCGCGGCATGTGGGCTTCCCGGACCGGGGCACGAACCCGTGTCCCCTGCGTCGGCAGGCGGACTCTCAACCACTGCGCCACCAGAGAAGCCCCTTTCTTTTTTAATATACATTTTTCTCCCCCCGCCAGACACTGTTATGAAAATGAAAATACAGGTGACACCCTAAGAGAAACTATCTGCAGAAAATATATCTGACTGATGAAATAAAAATTCACATTTTAAGGCAAGACAAGAACAATTTAAACATAACTTTTTCTCTGCCCTTTGGCCTCCTCCCTCCCCTCTAGTGTGCCTTGTGCATCTGCATTACGTGTTAACAGACCTTCCCAATAGCAGAAATACCTGCTCAATCTTAAAGACCAATTTTTCTTCTTCTGACACCAGTCACGTAACTCCTTAGAAGATAACATTCCTTTCTCAATCCTGCAAAGGGTCACGATGACCCACCACTCACCTTTACACGTAGAAATCTTTGGTGAACTTTAGGTACAATATCAATATATGATTTCTTTAAAGACAGCGATTGGTGCAGAATAGACTGTTTACATGATCTGGGCAGATACTATACTGGGCCGCACCTAGTGGAAGTTCTCAGCTTAAATACCTACTTATGACCTTATTAATGTTACCAGCTACATTACTTGTATTCTGCCTATTTTACAAGATAATTGTTTCTTGCGTTACCAAATGTGTGACTGAGCCTCAGATAAAACTGAGGATGAGTAGGTGACTTGAAATGATTGACCAAATATATAGTTCCATAAGATCAACGCATAACTCTAGAAATGGGAAGAAGCAACCATTTCCTGGACCATAACAGACTAGTAAGACAGATGGTCCAGACCCTTTTGGTTATTACTAACAGGGTCTGGTCCAGTGTTAGCACCCTCGCCTGACCTGGGAGTGAGCATTCCTAGTGTCTTGGACAAATTGGTCACAAAATGCCCTCTAACCCTTGGTGGAAATTAAGATACCATCACATACCCACTAGAATGTCTAAAATTAAAAACACTGACCACTCTAAGTGCTAACAAGGACATGGAGAAATTGGAACTCTCATATACTGCTGGTGGAAATAACCACTTTAAAAAAGAATTTAGTAGTTTCCTAAGAAGTTAAAAATATACCCACCCTATGATATAACTATTCTACTTCTAGGTATTTATCCAAGAGAAATGAAATCATATAGGTAGAAAAACTTCTATATAGGATGTTCGTAGCAGATTTATTTATAATCATCAAACCTGGAAATAATGCAAATATCCATCAACAGGTGTTCTGATGAACAATTATGACATAGCCATATGGTGGAATACTACTTAATAAAAGGGGACAAATTATTGGTACACATAACAATGTGGATGGAATTGAAACTACTGATGCTGAGTGAAAAAAGCCAGACAAAGGAGAGTACAGGCCCGATGACTGCTTTTATATAAAAGTCTGGAAAATGCAAACAAATCTGTAATAATAAAAAGCAGACTAGTGGTTGTTTGGAAATTTTGAAGAATAACGGATATATTCATCGTTTTGATTGTGGTGATGGTTTCACAGACATATTCAGATATCACTCCTCAAATCGTACACTTCAAATATGTGTTCCTTGTATATGTTAGTTATGCCTCAATAAAGCTGAGACAAAACTTAAGGGTGTGGTAGGGAGATTCACTGAAATCATCAAAGGGGAGTGGTGAAAAGACTTCTGTCTTTATGTTTTAAAATTTAATTTAATTATTTATTTTAACATCTTTATTGGAGTATAACTACATTACAACGGTGTGTTAGTTTCTGCTGTATAACAAAGTGAATCAGCTGTATGTATACATATATCCCCATATCCCCTCCCTCTTGCATCTCCCTCCCACCCTCCCTATCCCACCCCTCTAGGTGGTCACAAAGCATGGAGCTGATCTCCCTGTGCTATGTGGCTGCTTCCCACTAGCTATCTATTTTACATTTGGTAGTATATGTAAGTCCATGCCAGTCTCTCACTTGGTCCCAGCTTATCCTTCCCCCTCTCCGTGTCCTCAAGTCCATTCTCTATATCTGCGTCTTTATTCCTGTCCTGCCCCTAGGTTCTTCAGAACCTTTTTTTTTTTTTAGATTCCATATATATGTGTTAGCATATGGTATTTGTTTTTCTCTTTCTGACTTACTTCACTCTGTATGACAGACTCTAGGTCCATCCACCTCATTACAAATAACTCAATTTCGTTTCTTTTTATGGCTGAGTAATATTCCATTGTACATATGTGCCACGTCTTCTTTATCCATTCATGTGTGGATGGACACTTAGGTTGCTTCCATGTCCTGGCTATTGTGAATAGTGCTGCCAGGAACATTGCGGTACATGACTCTTTGAATTATGGTTTTCTCAGGGTATATGCCCAGTAGTGGGATTGCTGGGTCGTATGGTAGTTTTATTTGTAGTTTTTTAAGGAACCTCCATACTGTTCTCCATAGTGGCTGTACCAATTCACATTCCCACCTGCAGTGCAAGAGGGTTCCCTTTTCTCCACACCCTCTCCAGCATTTATTGTTTGTAGACTTTTTGATGATGGCCATTCTGAGTGGTGTGAGGTGATACCTCACTGTAGTTTTGATTTACATTTCTCTAATGATTAATGATGTTGAGCATTCTTTCACGTGTTGGCAATCTGTATATATTCTTTGGAGAAATGTCTATTTAGGTCTTCTGCCCATTTTTGGATTGCAAAATATTGAGCTGCATGAGCCTTGATAGAGGGAGAAAACCACTCTGTATACACTCTGGCTCTAAGAAAGGGAACGGCCCTATGGCAAAGCACCCTATTTAAATAAGGCAGGAGAGCAAAGGAGTTCTATTTTTATTCTGCAATTAAGTCAACATGATTTCTCATAGCAGGCAACAGACAGAATGAAATTAAAGTGCTGCTACTGGAAGCCACGGTAATTTTAACCCTGTCAAAGACCTCATATTGTGGGTAAGCAGCAATATTGATCTGTGGTTACTGCAGAGGCCAAGTGGCTGCCTCTCATCCTGCAATAGAAATCCTCCATGACAAACCAGCCAACAGCAAATGCAGAAGGCCAACATTGCTCAAATGGGCACGTCTAAAGCTTCATAAAGCAGCTCCCAGGGCAGCAAGGACGGGGTTCTGCCTAAATTAGATCCCATTGTTTGTAGACTGATAACTGGATTCTCAAGAAAAAAAAAAAAAAAAATCCCCAAATCCCCAATCTCCTCTCGATTTGGAGTTTCTAAATTCCCAAAGTACCCAGCTAGGGGTCTGGGAACCCTCTTAACAGTTTACGGGACATTTGTGTTTATGTGCTGATGTTTCTCTGATGAGGGTGAGGCAGGAAATGGGCTTTTAGCTAGCTCAAGGGGGCCCAAGATCCACGAAGGTTAAGAAAGCTGAAATCATGATAGTTATTTCTGCCTAGACAGAGAAAAAAGGAGGATGGTATTGGTAAAGGATACAAAATTAATTATTATTGAGAGACTTCTTACAAAATAAGGATCTGAACCAAATAAGACAAAATATTTAACAAAATTAGTTAATTATAGATGGTAGACACGCAAATGTTGATATGGTTTTCTGTTTTAAGATTTTTTTCTAAAGTAAAACTAAAATATACAAACCAGCCAAAAAAGGTGAAGAATCCTTGGCTCTAGGATATTTGACCTGAACAAGGCCAAAGTAGCATACTTTCCCCCACGTTTTCACGTGTCCAAATTTAAGAAAAGCGGCCCCTAAAGAAGATGGCTAAACCACCTTGGACTACCTGAAAGTGACCTCAATTTATTCCTCTAAATTGCTGGACACTTCCTCCAAACCTTAATTTCTACTTTTCTCTTTCCCCTTTAGTAAAAATTGGACAATTATCTGACCTTCCTTCAGCTTTCAGAAATCTTACTAATTCTCTCTGGTCAGCTAAGAAGAGAAGTCAGCTTTACAATGATCCAGGAGGACCATCCTAGGATCTCCTGTTACAGTTCCAATGTCGGCTGACCTTCTTTTCAGGATGGAGGTACTGTGGTCATCTGATGACATGCGTGAAGACCAGTGAATGAGGAGGAGGGCAGAATGGGGAATACCGTGTGCGTGTGTGTGCGTGCGTGCGTGTGTGTGTGAAAATCTCTAGCTTTAACTGCTTTTTTATTCACCACCCTCAAATAGCTAATCTTAGTATTCTTTCCCTCTACCCTAAAGGTAATTTCCACATACATCTGACGTCTTCTCTAAATTGTCAATTTGGCTTTCGTTTTCTGGTTCTGTCAAAGTTCCCTCAGAAGTGAACACTAGTTTCCGTATTCGTGCGTCTCCATTTCCCTAATTTCTTTTCGGGTCTCTACCAGCTCGGTCCTAAGCGGTCTTACGGCTCATGGTCCTCGTATGTGGAACAGTCTTCCTCGTATTTAGCCTCGTGTTAGTCCAGATTTCTTTCAAGTCTGCTTTGGAGAAGGAGTGAGGGCTCATGATGGGACATGTGAGCTTATTTTCAGCTGCAGGCCCAAGGAAACTGCTAATGTCTGCAGCTTAGGGGACAGAACGCTGTCACAGAGGTTCTACCATTTTCAGTTAGGAACTGGTATTTTTTCATGTTTATGATAATCCCCTGGATGTCTCCTTCCCATATTTTTATTGGAAAATACCCTTCAAAGAGTATGTGTAGGTCTCTAAAGAGACAAGAATAAAAATATGAACAAATACTTGATGCGATTTCATTCTTATCTACTTGGATGAACCATCAGCGCTTGTCACCATAAAGAGGGAAAAACCTCTTTCTGGTAAAAGATGAGACAAATTCTGGATGCTGTATAAAAGTTTTCATGTCGGGCTTCCCTGGTGGCACAGGGGTTGGGAGTCCGCCTGCCGATGCAGGGGACACAGGTTCGTGTCCCGGTCCGGGAAGATCCCACGTGCCGTGGAGCGGCTAAGCCCGTGAGCCACGGCCGCTGAGCCTGCGCGTCCGGAGCCTGTGCTCCGCAACGGGAGAGGCCGCAACAGTGAGAGGCGCGCGTACCACAAAAAAAAAAAAAAAAAAAAGTTTTCATGTCATTTAGCTTTTCTTCCTATTAATGATTTCGTTTTAGCACCAGCATTTTTCACACCGTAAATCTCAAAACAGCTATGGAGAAACAGGATATTTATATTATTGCCATAATTACGAGTTACAATGACAATAACTGTAGAGGAAGATGAAAGGAAATTCAGGTGGCAGGCTTTTAACAGACACATCAACCACCACACAATCAACCGAATTCGGTGTGCAAACACGTAAGACTTCAGAGTCCTGTTTCTTTAGTAAATACCAAGAAGAACTCATAACGGAAAACGCATCAGGGAAGCACACCTGGCTGTAAAGTGCAATGGCTCTTGTTGGGTCCAGGAAAAGAAGGCAGTGGTAGCTCCCCTACTGCCAACCTCTGGTCCCACACGAAACCTCCCAAATCACACGTGATGTGGGGTCTCCCTGTGGTATGTGCCCTTCCTCCTGTTCCAGAAGAACCTGCTGATTATCACTAGGGCTGATGCCCGGCACAGTAACTAAGGGGCTGTAAAGCTGGGGTCTCTGAGTGTGTATCCTGGGAATGGCTCCTAGGCCTTCCCACGGAGGCCCCGGACACCTCAGCTTCCCTTGGGGCAAAGAGGCCAACCACGCACCCACACCCGCCTCAGGAGGCCTTGTCTTCTTCTGCTCACCAACATGCGGTGGGCATGGAGAGGGGCGGAGGTGGAGAGAGGAAGTGCTTTGGTGGATGCAACACCTGGCTCCCAGATACTGGGAGAGGGTCTAAAGGCAGCTTGAGGTCAAGAAGGGGACCCTCTGAGGGTTCCCTCTTCCTTCTCCCCTGGGAGAAGGTTCTCAAGACAAATGCTGGCACCTGCCCTTCCTCATGAAGACAGAACTCCTCTCCCCGGTCTAAGCTGTCTTTGCGCAGAGGAGGGAAACCCGAGACCTTCACTCCACCGTACGCCTTGAAGGCTGCTGCCTCCTTTCCATCCCAACTTGGGGAGCTGGCGCCGCTGCAAGTGGACCCCGACACAGGACATCCTCGTTAAATGGCTCACCAAGAGCCAATGTGTGCAGGGGCCTGCACCTACCGACACTGGCGCCACAGGTACAAACACAGGAGCGGGGAAAAAATACGGTTTAACCGAGAAATGGAACCGGATGAAAGGGGTGAGGTGAGGATCCTTCATGGGAGTAATAGGAGGATGCCAGTATCAAATGAACAAGATGAAGACCAAAGCATGAGAGACAGAGACAAGGAAAAATGGGTGCTGGGGGAGAGCCCCCACTTGGGAAGCTAGGAGGGCACTGCTGCCGCAGCCCTGCACCTCTGCTCAGCCAGGACCGGCACCTTCCAGGAGGATTTTAACGAAGCGTGCAGCAGACGTGAGCTCAGCCAGAGCCCTGGACTCCCCACCGCCTCACTTAATCCTTAATCAGCGGCTTAACATCTGAGCAAACTGAAGCCCGGATAAGACAGTGGTAATGCAACTATTTACTTGGCACAGCCAGGATCTGAATTCAAGCGTTCTAAACCTAAGCCATTTTGCTTTCCACTGTGCTTTCGAATGTTCGGATGTCACAAGATTCCAAGTGCCTAGAATAGATGGTCCCATCAAGAAAAAGATACCTTGTGGAAGCCTTGCTGGCTTCATTCTCCTTACGCTAAACTTCCTGCTATGCATGCTCACGGGCTGAACACCTCATATCCCAACACAGACAAGCTGGCTTGGCTGGGGAGGCTCGTGCCTGCGAACGCTGACTGGCCAAGATGTTTTCTCCTTGGCCCACGAGCAATACACTGGTTTCTACTCACGAGCGTTCAGGCTTTGGGAGCCCAATGTCAGTAACCCCAGACTGGCCACTCTCTCAAAAGATATTCTTTTGCAATGACCACGGTTACCTGGGCGAAGAATAAAAGTAGTGTTCCCTTAAAAGACCTGAAATGCTTAACATCGGAAGGTAATTTCAGTTTAAGGAGAAGGCAGTGAAATACTAGAATGAGCAGAGCTGGGACTTGGTCTCAGGTCTGTCATTAGTAGCTGGGATGTCATGAAGAACCTAGGGGTAAGACAGGAATAAAGACACAGACCTACTAGAGAATGGACTTGAGGATATGGGGAGGGGGAAAGGTAAGCTGTGACGGAGCGAGAGAGTGGCATGGACATATATACACTACTCTCCTGCGTTTTAATTAGCCTCGCCCCCGTGTCTCCAAGGGGCCAAGGGGCCAAACTTGGGTCTTGGATCATTCCCTTGCCCTGCTAGCCTCACGTGGTTGCACAAAAAGAGATAAATGTCAATGCAGAGCAAATGAAAGGCTTAATAATCTTTGAGGTACATGTGCTGTGTATCTGAAAGTGCCCTGTTGGATCATCTTCTTTTAGGTTTAGAAAGGAGCAAGGGCAGTGAAGGGGGTGAGACATCATCAAGTCCCTTCTGGGGTGTCTCTGACTCCTGAACAAGCTCTCTCCCAGAACTCCCCAGTTTTAAACGTGGCTCCCAGGATTAGACAGGGACAGATGTACACCACATTAACCCAGCTCCGTGTGGGCACGGCAGGCTCGAAGGTCATCAGACAAATGGAACTGGACATATTCTCAATGTGGTCTAAGCCACTGGTTCGAGGACTGGGGGAAATCGCGAGAGGCTAGTAGGTCTCCTGTAGCACTGGTGATGTTTCTAACACGGATGCTGGCCTGGCTCTTCTAGGAGCCTTCCTGGCCCTTGCAGGATGGACTGGGGTTTTTCCTGACCGGACCTCCTGATCTGTTTTCAGTGGTGGCTCTGTGTGTCCCACCTGCTTCGCCTCTCACTCTGCTTACCCACCGCTCTTTCAGGCTAGTCTTGCCTCTTTGGTGCAACGAGACAGCCAGGCTCCTCTGGATTCGAACTGCACCTCCCTCCAGACTACACTTGTATCTCGTGTGCTGGGGCAGTGTGATATGAGAGGCTTTTCAGCTCAGTCCAGTCCCAGCCTCGCAAGTGGAGCCTGCGCGATGCTCTAAGAGGGGTTTTCCCAAGGAAAGGACGCTCTGCATCCGGATCAGCTCTCCCCCAGCCCTGGCCTGGCCCATGCCCCTCCTCACCACCAAGACGTGCTCCAGAAGGTCCAGGTAGCCGAGGGTGCACTCCGTCCCGTACCGCAATGCTCTGGTGCGCACCTCCTCGCTGACATCGGGGTGATAGGATGCTTGCTGGAGAGAGAAAGGAACGTCGACATCTTAAAACAGGAAGAGCCAGGTGGCAAGTGGACCAGGCAGCCAGGTGGGCTCACTTGCCCAGCAGTGCTGTGTAGCCCAAGACCCAGAGGCAGGAGACCTGGAATCTGGAACTCCTCCCGTTTTACCTTCAGTGACCTCTCTGAGAAACCTTCCCTGCCTCCCTGGAGAGAGGAGGGGTTCTCCTCCACATTCTCCTGATACCTCCCACCTGTCTGCACTGCAGGTTCTCTGACAACACTTTGTGTCTTGCTTTTTCTAGTGCCTGGAAGGCAGACAAAAGCAAGTGAATCTGGCCCCTCTTTCCTTCCTTTCTCCTCATGCCCCCCCCACCCCAACTTTTATTGAAAGGTAAGAAATTCCACGTGTGCTAAAAAGATTCATGATTGGGGCTTACAGAAGAGGCTTACAGCAGAGGGCTTACAGCTTAACAGGATCAGCCTCTCTCACTCCTGCAGCGTGAAGTATTCTGAAGAACCCTCTCTGTTCACAGGCTCATCACTCTGTGACCTGATCACACTGCAATCACAGTGAGTCTCCCGACCAGGACTCACTGGCTCCTGGGAACCTTCAGAGAGTGAGCTCCCCAGCACCCTCAAAGGTGCCACAAATAACTCATCTCGCATCATACACATTGAGATAAGCAGACCAGGACATATGGTTTACACAGCATCTGGCCCTTTTTTCTTGTACTTGGGACCTGCGCACTTGAGTCATGCGTGAGATATCATTTCAGATGGTACGCCCATTCACGGGGCTGCCAGATGAACTACAGAAGGTCCAGTTACATTTGAATTTCGAATAAACAATGAAAACTTTTAGCATAAGTATGGGGCGGTCTGTTTTTTATTTGCTCAGTCGGGCAACCCTACCCATTTAGCCTTTCCTCCTTCTACAACCTCACTCTGGAAAGAACTCGAGGGGCCTTACAAGAATACAAAAAATAGAAAACTGCAAATAAATCACGAGTCAGGACAAATACAAATTACACATTAGGATAAAAGGTCAAGGCAGAAGGGGAAGCGTGACCCGCCTCCATACTCCCTCCAGTCAAATCCCTCTCCCCAGGACTGGGAGCTGTTGGGGGCAACACCTGCGAAATTTCCGCTTACCTGACCCCCCAAACCACCCCAAGAGGGGTGGGGATAATTCGAGTGGCCAGTATCTGTCATTTATGAGCCTGGTTAGTCCTCATCTGAGGACTAACGGGCCAGGCCTTTAACCCCTCCTGCGTTTTATTTAAATTAATTAATTTATTTTTTATTTTTATTTTTTTACATCCTTATTGGAGTATAATTGCTTTACAATGGTGTGTTAGTTTCTGCTTTATAACAAAGTGAATCAGTTATACATATACATATGTTCCTATATCTCTTCCCTCTTGCGTCTCCCTCCCTCCCACCCTCCCTATCCCACCCCTCTAGGCGGTCACAAAGCACCGAGCTGATCTCCCTGTGCTATGCGGCTGCTTCCCACACTACTGGGCATATACCCTGAGAAAACCATAATGCAAAAAGAGTCATGTACCAAAATGTTCATTGCAGCTCTATGTACAACAGCCAGGATATGGAAACAACCTCAGCGTCCATCGACAGATGAACGGGTAAAGAAGATGTGGCACATATATACAATGGAATATTACTCAGCCATAAAAAGAAACGAAATTGAGGTATTTGTAATGAGGTGGATGGACCTAAAGTCTGTCACACAGAGTGAAGTAAGTCAGAAAGAGAAAGACAAATACCGTATGCTAACACATATATATGGAATTTAAGAAAAAAAAATGTCATGAAGAACCTAGGGGTAAGACAGGAATAAAGACACAGACCTACTAGAGAATGGACTTGAGGATATGGGGAGGGGGAAGGGTAAGCTGTGACGGAGCGAGAGAGTGGCATGGACATATATACACTACCCTCCTGCGTTTTAATTAGCCTCGCCCCTGTGTCTCCAAGTGTGAGGACAGAGCCCACGTCTGGTTCGGCGAGACACCACTGGGGGAAGACAAGGGCTATGATGCTCCTCCAGCAGGTAACGTGCAAGGCCCTCCTTGAGAGCTGTGCGGGAGCTGCTGGTCACGGCTGGTGGCTCTAACCTGGTAGAGCCCTTGGGGAGAGCAATCGAGCAATAATTAGAATGTCACACCATTTGACCTCCTAATTCTACTTCTGGGAGCCTGCCTAAGGATATCATCCAAGGCACAGGAAAAACAGGTATACCCAAAGATGTTCCTGCAGTAAAGTTGATGATTTAAAAAAAACTGCAGACAATCTAAGTATCTGATAGTGGGGGAAAGAGTATATTCATTACCAGAGTATTTTGTGGTCAATAAAGAGTCAGTTATAATGACTGCTAGTAACGCAGAAACAGTCATGTAACATTAATTGTAATCAGAGATATAAAATTGTATCTGACATAGACGTATGGACATGAAAGGAAGACCAGAAAGAAACAGACAGGAGAATAAACTTAGGGTATAGGGAAGTCTGCATCCCCACTGGAGCAATTAGCGTAATCCTGTCTCTGATGAGTCAGTATGGGACCTACTGCACCTCCGTTTCTGCCCTGCTCAGCCCCAAAGGTGGTGTTCAAATATGGCCACGTGGCCCTCTGCTTGGCACAGAGGGTTCCTTCTTGACCCACCAGTAGGCATCCCTGGCTTTCTATATGTTCTTATTGCATGCCCTTTCTGGCAAGCTCACATTAGGAGAATTCCTTTACCCTTCCCATCTAGGATTGAACGACAGGACATACACGCCAGCCCTTCCAAAACTATGAGGTGCCCTGCATATAGACCATGGTGGCCTTCAGGCCATATCTGGCTGGTAAATACTGTTCTTTTTTTTTTTTTAAGAGTTTTTTGTTTGTTTTTGATGTGGACCATTTTTTAAGTCTTTATTGAATTTGTTACAATATTGCTTCTGTTTTTCATGTTTTGTTTTTTTGGCCTGGCCCCAGTGGCATGTGGGATCTTACCTCCCTGACCAGAGATTGAACCCGCACCCCCAGCACTGGAAGGCTAAGTCTTCGCCACTGGACCGCCAGGGAAGTCCCTGGTAAATACTGCTCTGACGGAGGCCGTAACCCCTTCGGGGAATTATCGCTTCTGCCAGGGCAGATTCCACTGAGCACATCAAAACTGTACTTGTGGCCTCAGGAGAGTCTAAACTCCCCAGCCCAGAGCACTCGGTCCTCAGGACAGTGGCCCAACCCTCTTGCCACCCTCTGCTCCCCACCCCTCCCCCCTGTCTACCCCTGTTCCCCACGCTCTACACTCCCCCACACCCAGGAGACCAGGAAATGCGGTGCTTTTCCCCACACCCAGCCCTTCAGCCTGGCTGCCTCCCCCTGCCTCTGCCCAGGGACCCCAGCCCACCCTACCCTTGCCAAGGAACCTGAGAGGCCATCGTCCGACCCCGCACCAGCTCTCCCCACAACTCACTGCACCACAAAGAAGGGCCCTGTTGCTGAGGACACTCAGCTGCAACAGCTGCTCTTCCCTTTCTGTGGTTCAGCCCCATCTGCCCACCACGGCAGGGGGGTCATCGGTCCATCATGGAGCAGAAGTCAGGGTCCCTGGGCCACAGCTGTCCCTAGAAGGATGGAGGGCTGGGGTGGAGGTGCTCAATGGGTGGCTCCTACGGCTCTCTGGCTTAACAGGTCAAAAATAAAGTGAAGGTCATAAAGCTCAGGTCTCCCCAGCTCCTTCCATGAGCACTGGCTTAGGGCAGCGGCCCCCACTGTCTCCCCAAGGATCAGAGGAGCTGCTCCAAGACGTCTGGCACAGAGAGCAAAAAGGCAGATCCCTGACGTTCTGTCTGGTTCCTCTCACTCACTGCCTCACCCAATTATGGCAACACCCCTCCGGGGGCAGAATGGCTGCTGACCTATGGAAGCAGGAAAGGGTGCAGGCTGACAAGGGGTGTGGTTTTCCTTTGAAGGGCCTGGAACAAAATGTCACACGCCCGCTTTACTACTGCCAGAGCGGCCTCCACTACAGCCCCTGGAAGAAGGTGTCCGCCTATTCAGGAAGAACGGAGAGGTAAAGCGGGAGGGTCAGTCGGCAAGCCTACTCCATGCCCTCTCAGACACAAACCTGCCCGCAGAGTCACCTCCCGGGGGCTGACGGGCACACCTGCCTTCCCGCGTAGCCTATTACACACACAGGTTAAGGTACCGAGCGGCTCCCTTCTACACGTGGCCAGCCCCTCCCCCTCTCCAAACTGAACCCAACAGCTCAACCGTGAACGAACACTACCCTACCCACCCCAAACAACGCCAAGGCCTTTACCTTGCAAGCCGTCAACATATCTGACACAGCCTTCCGGCTCAGGTTGGCGGTGGCAATCACGTCCTCCTGTCGACACGAGTTCCCAGCTGCCACGGCTTTGGCTGTTGCCATGGTGATGCCTTTGGTCATCCTGATGGATTCTTCAGGTGATGATGTCTTTTCAGGTACCTCTTTGGACTGGAATACCTGGAAGTTAGAAATCAAAGTGTTGAAAAAACCAAAAAGGGAAGGACAGAAATAACTTATGCCTCCCCTACCGGCTGCGGCTCAGCGTCTGAAAACCAAGCCAGCCACGGGAAGAAACCGTCAGAGGGCAGGAAATTAGAAATGTGAATACAGTAATATCATTCTTGCTTTCAAGATTCCGGCGTGCATAAGCCTCACACACCTGTGCTCGGCATTCGTGGGGACGACGTGGGGAGGGAGAACGACCCACAGCATTAACTTGTTTGCCTTCGGAAACTGACGCTCCATGTGTATTCGTTACCCACTCACCCCCACCGGGGTGGGGTACGGGCGGCGTTGTGTGGCTTCCCAGTTCTCCTGGCCCATTCCTGCTCCTGCTTCGGTAGTGCCCAGAAACTCCGCAGCCCAGTTGCTGGTTCCAGGGCACGACTGACCTGGATGCATTGCTCTGGACTCAGTTCTCTCTCTTTAAAAGAGTGTGGGGCTGGGGGAAATGAAGCGTTCGGTTTCTTCTGTTCTTAGCCTTTCTTACAAATATAACTGCCTAATTGTGTGGAGGTGTTCAGCTTGAGTGTGCCACGTTGACACTGTGAATTCTTTAATCACACACACACACACCCCTTTAGAGAAGCTGAAATAAATTAGCCATGGTAAGGTGAATATCCCACTTTAAAGTGCCACCTGCCAGCCAAGCCAGCCGTTTCTGCTTCCAGCCCATCTGCCATGGTTCTACCATGAGTGATGGGTGCCCTGGCTGTCCCTGTACACGAGGAATCCCAAACCAGGTGGGGCTGCTCTGTCTTCTGCCCTAGGCAGCCACGTTTCAGCAGGGAAGTCTTCCTGGAAGCAGAAAGGAGGACCCAGCCAGCATCCCTGCCATGTGCCAACCACCGTTAAACATCACTACTCCCCTAAAAATGAACAGCTACCGTCAGGCCGCCCAGGGCCACCCCTGAATGCCGCAGTGGAATGAACATGGACAGAGCCCTCCACACTAACGTGGGTCTCGGGACACATGCTCCTTTGGAAACCTCCTGTGCCCATGAAAATGCACAGTCTGGGTCAATTCTAAACCACATCGGTATACTTAGGTCGACCATGTGTCTGTAATTTCCCAAGAGAGCTCCAAATTTCAAATCGCTTCTGTTGCCACCATTAGGCCCACCCACACCTGTCAGAATGTGTGTCCAGACTTTTGGTAAGAAGCCCCCAGCCCGTGCAAGCAGGTTAGCGCCAGGCAGCAGCCTTAAGGCCTGTATTTTTTAGTTTCTTCTCCATGTGAGAACTGAGCACAACACCAACCAAGGTCGGATTCATTAAAAACAGGACAAGAGAACCCGAGCCTCCACCAGCAAAACCCAACAGAATTGCTTGTCTCTACTGCTGCCCTTCAGCGGCTTGTGGCCCTCACAGGTGACCCTCTAAAGACCCCTTCTTCCAAAAGAGAAGCTGAATCAGACCTCCCATTAAAAAGAAATCTCAGTTTGAAACTACTCATTTTCAGCATATTTCTATTTCTAGGGATAAGGATGATTCAATCCACAATTGTCTCAGGATCAAAAGAACAGGAGACAATCATAGTGTATCACCAGGACACCCTCGCTCTACGACGGTGGAACAAGGTAAGAGCGAACATGGGGTCAGTGTCTCTGAGATCAGACACCTCACACAGAAGGAAGCCTGATGTTAAAGGGAAGTGTCCCAGGTAAAGGCATCCAAGTTTTCCTAATAGCCAACCTCAGACTCCCAAATCCGTACGTGTGCAGCAGCGTGAGCTGTTGCCAATGGCAACGGGAACCAGCAGGGGCTACGTGGCTGCACAGTGTATACACCGTTTGAGCTCAAGGCGAGGGCAAGCGGCTACACTGAATTTTCCCTTTACCAGGACTCTTCTGGAGCACTTTCGTTTCATGCTGCAATTTTAGTGGAATTAAACCTGAACGGTCCCAAGCCATACATTAATTCATTTAATTACAATTACAAACTGATCCTAGCCAAACTCAGAGGTCAGTTTCACATGGGGTCTCCATGATACAAACGTACCAGCAGGCAGGCAAGCAGGCCTCCCTAGCTCAGGTGTTCCAGGTAAAACCTCTTTATGCTAGAAGTCTCAGAGAAGCTGCACTGGGGTCAGCTGCTGGATGCGGAGCCTGAGGGAGGTGACTGGCGGCTCCTTACCGTGAGCTCCTGCTTCATGTACTCGATGGTGGCCTCAAGCGCCCGTGTGCCCCGGGTGGCCTCGTCCTCCACCGCCTTCACGGTCTTGAGGAGGGAGGTGACATTGGTCACCATCACCTGCATGGGAAGAGATGTCAAGAGAAAATAGGGAGTGTGCTGAGGTCCCATCCCTCCTTTTAGTTCCAGATCTAATGCCACGAGTACCAGCACCTCTATGTGAGAAAGGAGCTCAGATGCACATCCTCCAATACTCTCGAGCGTGCATCTCTCACTGCAGCACCCCTGGCACGCTTGCCCCTAATTGGGGCTCCACTCTACCTTGGCAGCCCCCTTGAGCTGGTACATGGAGGGGTCATCGGCGGGCTTGCTGGCAGCTCCCTTGGTAGCACCAATGAGATCTGAGAGGGCCTTAGCCACGTCTTTGATGGCATTGATCAACACCACCTGAAAGACAGCATGGGCCCGGGTGAGCAGGCTGCTCCAGGAGCACAGTCCAAGAGCAGGGCTCTCCGTCAGCAGCTCCCAAGCCTGCAGCACAGGAGAATCCCCAGGAACCAGCCTTGGAGACTCTGATGCGAGGCTGGGTGGAAAACCAGATTGCAGACTTGAAGAAGCTCCCTGAGGAAGTCAGATGCTGAGCCAGAGAGCGGGACCCCGCTAGATGTAGCATATTCAGAAACACCGCCTCGCTGGCGGCTCTGCTGCCAAGCTGCCTATGAAAGGATGAGGGCAGCTGAGCAGACACCCCGAGACGCCATGCCACGCACCTGTGCCCAGAACTGGTCACCAAAACCACTGAGAACAAAACGCAAGCCTCCTGCCCTGGCCTGCAAGGCCTCCGTGGCAGCCCACCTGCGTCCCCAGACTTGGTTCCTGGGATCCTGACTCAGCACGTTACAGGCATGTGGGTCTGTCTTTCTTCCCTGTTGGAAACCCTCCCTCATTCCAACCTCAGGGCCTCTGCTCTTGCTCCCCTCTCTGTCTGGAACCCGGCTTTTTCATCCTTCAGGTCTCAGCTCAAATGTCATGTCCTCAGAGACCCTTCCTGACCACTCTAGCTATAAGCCCACCCCCACTGAAACTCCCTCAGCTTGCCCTGTTTTATTTATAGCACTTAGCAGTATGTGGAATTACTTTATTATTTATTCACTTATACACCATCTGTCTTCTTCCTCGACTTGGATGGAAGCTGTAGGAGGGCCGGCCAGGTCTTCTGTCTGTTGTGTTCTGCACTCGGGACGGGACCTGGCGTGTAGTGGGCACTCAGCAAGTACTCACAGAATGGGTGAATATACAGATGTGTACCCATGTAACACTGGATGGAACGCAGCATCTTCACTCTTCTAACTGAACAGAGACCACAGGCCACTTCTTCTGTGTGTTAGACTTGGAATCTCAAGTACCAGGCATATTTAGGAATTACATGATATTGGGTATTACATTTAAGTCTTCTGGGTCCAGCAGCTACAATAACAACTCCTACTTCTAAAACAACAACTTCCCTTCGTTGAGGGCAGTGTTCCAGGGGCCGAGCCAAGCACAATGCACGTTATCTTATTTAACCCTCATCACTGCCATTCTGAGTGGGAACTACGTTGCTCGTGTCCACACCGGCAGAGGCTGGGAATGGCAAGGTTGGGATTCAGACTCTGGTCAGTGTGATCACAAGGGCCACGGCCTTCACCTCCACACTGTATAACGCTCTACGGCCCTGGCTCTTCATCTACAAATGGGGTGAGCAGGGCCAGCCCTACCCCTTTACTGCACTGCTGGCAGGATCAACTGAATAATGGACGTGAAAACGTCTTAGAAACTCTAGCGTCCCAGAACCTGCAAGCACGGCCACGCCATGACTGCCCAGCCTCCCAACCCTCCCTGTCTCTATCCCGTGGCTTCTCACCCACAGGGTGCACGGGACCTCTGCCAACCTCTGAAACCACAGGGCAGGTCGGGCTGTGATGGGGCTCGTGAGGGCGGGCTAATGGTGGGGACCACCACAGGGAGGTGCAGCGGGCAGGTGTGCTGCTGACACCTGGCGTACACTGTCCCATCCCGGGTCACTGCACAGCGACCAGCGAGTGGGCACACTTTTCTGAGGAGACATCTCCCACGGGCGGTCTCAAAAGAAGTTGGGCCCTAGGACATCTAGACCATTTGGGAGTTTAAATCTCTAAGCAATTCGATACGTTTCTCTGTATCCAAAGATTTAAATCCTCTCAGCTGATTCATTCCAAGTTGAGCCGGACTAGGTAGGGGAAAGTGTGGGTTCCATCCCCACTGAGGCGTTTTGTAGCTTTTCCTTCCTCTGTGGGGGTAAGAACAATACCCAGGCAGACTTCTGTGAGTGTTTCGCATTCCGGAGGCAGCCAATCTGAGCTCTGATGTTATCAAAGAGAAAGCCAGCAGAAGGAGTAAAAAGCCAACAGGCGGAATGTTTCCTTTACGGAACTCCGCTCCAGCGGAGGACATCAGGAAGGGAAGGGTCACAGCCATGTGGGAGCAAAGCTGGTGGCCCTGTGCTCACCGGAAAGTAGCTGTCGTCAACCCTGGCGCTGGATGGTAGGAGGTTCTCTCTCCAGTGTTGTCCAAATGGGCCGCATAGGCTTGTTTACTGAGTATGGTTTAAGCAGTGAAAACTGAAGTGTTTACCACACTGGGGTTGAAATAGCAGAGGGATTTTTAAGTTTTGCCCTCGGGAGTGGGGAGAGTCCATCAATGACGGCCACGGTTGGCTGTTAGCTCAGCAAGAGCTGAACTGCTCTGTTGGGCATCTACGATGTGTGAGAGCAGTGCTTGGTGTGTAGGTTTCAAAGATCACTAAACCATGAATCCTGTCCTTGAGGAGCTGATGGTCTAGGCTGGGGAACCAAGGACCAGGTAGGTAATAGCAGCGAAGTGGCTAAATCCAAAGCAGAGAGTCACAGAGCGCGGAGCCCTTCCCTGGCCCTCCGCTCCTCTCTCTCTCCTCCCCTTCAGAGCCAGCCTTTTCAGGTGGGGCGTCTATACGCCCTGGCTTCCTTCCTTCCCCCGCATCTGGCCACTGCTCACTCACAGCCCTGGCTGGGTGGCCACTGCCCTCCAAGGCCCTGGGCTGGGCTCTCAGACCTTCGTCTTTCTTGCTGCCTTGGCTGCCTCTCTGGTGGGTTGCAGCACTCCTTCCTCTTCACATCAGGCCCCTGGCTTTCCTCCTACCGGCGGCTCTGCTTCTCAGTCTCCTTAGGTATCTCTTTCTCCCGAAGATGGTCCTAAATAGTGGATTCCTCAGCTCTGTCTTGATCCCTTCTCCTCTTCCTTCCACAGACAGTGGATGCAGTCACTGTCTGTCGGCCAATAACCCCTACAGCCGCATCCCCCAAACTGAGCAGGCTCAAGCCTACACACCTGTTCTCCCTGAGTGTCTCTCTGGAACTTCCAATGCAACACGCTGCAAAGCGAACTCACCTGCATCTCAGCCCGGGGCAGCCCTCCCTCCAGGGAGCCCCAGCTGGGTACACGAAGCCACCATCCATTCACTGATCTAGCCTGAAACGCGCAGTCCTCCCGGCCTCCCCCCTCTCCCTCGTCTCCAACGCTCACTGCGTCCAATCGTTTACCAAGCCCGGCTGAGTCTTCTTTATAGACTCCTCTCAAATCTTCTGGCTTATCTCCATAGCCACGGCCACACCACAGTCCATGCCACTATCCTGCCTAGATGACTGCTTCCTACCAGTCCCCAAACCACAGATGCACCCGTGCACATGCTGTCCACACCCAAAGTTCCTATTTTGCCTTTGCTTTCTTCTGAGGCCTGGCGCACAGTGCCTGTGGGACCACGAGGCCCGCCCGGACCTTACCTGGGTCTCGGGGTCGTCAGAGCCCAGGCTGGCGGCCCCCAGCTTGACCACCTCGGCGAGCTGGGTGATGGTGGCTGCCGAGGACTGGGCTGCCTGGGCCAGCTTGTCTGGAGTGGATGCAGCCCCCGAAACCAGCAATTTCGTGTCTTCCACCAAGGCCTTGGCTGTCTTCAGGATGTTCTCCCTGAGAAAGGCGGGAGAGTGTGGGGAGGAGGAGAGACAAAGGGCAGAGCTTGGTCACTGGTAGTTAAGAGGAAAAGAAACCCCTCTACAGGCTTTTGTTAAAGAAGAGAGGTGATGCGTTCCTCCTCCCTTAACAGGAGGCTCTCATCTTCCATGTAAGAGAATTAGGAGAGAGGAGAGGAAAGTCAGCCCAGAATTCACATAGTCGATTAATGGTAAAGCTTCAATTAAAGATTCAGGCTCATCAGTTTGGCCCCCTTCCCCCCGCCCTGTAGCTTCTTCCCTGTGGTTCCCACTATCCCTGAAAATACTTCATAGTTACAGAGACCTGTGAGGACACATGGGTCAGGGGACCCTGCCCTGGACATCACAGCCCGAGGGGCTGGGTTCTGGAAGGGGTGACAGGGCACTGGGAATCTCCTCCCCTGCCCAGTCCTGGGGCTGAAGAGAGAGGAAGAAAGGTGCTGGACATGCGAGGATATGTGGGGTCTCCAGCAGCAAACGGAGACCCTGGTTCCAGCCTCTGAAGCAGAGTCTCAGAGCCCGGGAGAGACAGCAGGCTCGGAGCTTGACTGTTCACTTAGGTAAGAGCTACATGCCTGCCTGGGCCACTACCAGTCCTACTAGGGATGGTGAAAAAATCAGGGGCACAGCTTTTTAGCTTAGAAAGCAAAAAGATCAAAAAGCTCTCCTCTGCTGGAGCAGACTGGATTTAGGCTGTGAGAGGCAAAGCTGGAACACAACTCTGCTTGCAGTTGAGAAAAGGCACTTATTTTGATTACGTGGGTCACTTCCCCCACTTGAGCGTCCTGTTGAAATCAAAGTGGATAACCACATTTCTGGCTCTTGGGCAGCATCTCCAAAGTCCATCAGGCCATACTGAACCTCTCCCCATCCAGGAGCCCACAGGACAGCCTTCACTCCCATACCTGTGGTCTGCAAAGGTCTCGTTGTTCTCTGCGTTCAGGGTCCCTGCAGTCGCAAACATGATGGTGGTGTCCAGGTCGGCGATGATCCCAGACACAGCAGTGGCAGCTGTGATACATGCCTGGGTCCCCTTGTTCCCAGCTTGGAGAGCTGATAGCACCAAGGACACCTATAGGCAGAGAGGAAATGTCAGGGGGCATGGAAGACGGAGAAAATATAACCCGTAGGTTTTCAGACTACAAAAAAAAGGAAACACTGCAAAGAATGCTCAAAAAATAGAAGAGGAGGAAACTCTTCCTAACTCATTTTATGAGGCCAAAATTACTCTGATACCAAAACCAGGCAAGGATACCACAAGAAAATAAAATTACAGGACAATATCCCTGATAAACACAGATGCAAACATCCTCAACAAAATATCAGCAAACTGAACTCAACAATACAGTAGAAGTATCACACACCATGATCAAGGGGGATTTATTCCAGGGATGCAAGGATGGTTCAACATCCACATATCAGTCAATGTGATACACCACATTTACAAAACGAAGGGTAAAAATCATACAGTCATCTTAATAGATGCAGAAAAAGCATCTGACAAAATTCAACAGCTGTTTATGATAAAAACCCTCAACCGAGTGGGTATAGAGAGAACACACCTCGGTATAATAAGGTCCACATACGACAAGCCAATAGCTAACATCGTATTCAAAGGTGAAAAGCTAAAAGTTTTAGACAAGAAATAAAAGTCATCCAAACTGGAAAGAAGGAAAACGGTCACAACCTGCAGATGGCATGATATTTTATGTAGAAAACCCTGATGACTCCATAAAAAAAAAAAAATTTTAGAATAAATGATTTCAGCAAACTTGCAGGATACAAAATCAATAAACAAAAATCTATTGTGTGTCTATACACTAACAACAAACATCAGAAAGAGAAATTAAGAAAACAATCCCATTTACAATCGCATCAGAAAGAACAGAATACCTAGGAATAAATTTAACCAAGGAGGTGAAAGACCTGTATATTGAAAACTACAAGACATCAAAGAAAGAAATTGAAGAAGGCACAAATAAATGAAAAGATATTCTGTGCTCGTGGATTAGAAGAATATTGTTAAAATAGTAGTTTGGTAGTATAAAACACTACCAAAACCAGTATGCAATTCAACGCAATTCTGATCAAAATTAAAATGGGGGCTTCCCTGGTGGCACAGTGGTTAAGAATCTGCCTGCCAATGCAGGGGACACGGGTTCAAGCCCTGGTCCGGGAAGATCCCACATGCCATGGAGCAACTAAGACTGTGTGTCACAACTATTGAGCCTGCGCTCTAGAGCCCACGAGCCACAACTACTGAGTCCACATGCCATGACTACTGAAGCCCGCACGTCTAGAGCCCGTGCTCCACAAGAGAAGCCACCACAATGAGAAGCCTGTGCACCGCAACGAAGCGTAGCCCCTGCTCACTGCAACTAAAGAAAGCCTGTGCGCAGCAACGAAGACCCAACGCAGCCAAAAAAAAAAAAAAAAAAAAAGTAAAATGGCATTTTTCACAGAAAATGAACAAACAATCCTAAAATTTGTATGGAACCATAAAAGATCCCAAATAGCCAAAGCAATTTTGAGAAAGAAGAACAAAACTGGAGGCATAATGCTTTCTGATTTCAAACTATATCACAAAGCAACAGTAATTAAAACAGTATGGTAATGGCATAAAAAAAGACACATAAATCAATGGAATAGACAGTCCAGAAATAAACCCATTCATATCTGATCAATTAATTTATGACAAAGGAGCCAAGAATATACAATGGGGAAAGAACAGTCTGTTCAATAAATGGTGTTGAGAAAACTGGACAGCCACATGCAAAAGAATCAAACTGGACCATTATCGTACACTATACACAAAAATTAACTCAAAATGGATGAAATATAAGACCTGAATGTAAGACCTGAAACCCCTAGAAGAAAATATAGCTGGTCACTTCTTTGACATAGGTCTTGGGTCTTTGCAATGAATCTGACACCAAAAGCACAAGAAACAAAAGCAAAAATAAACAAGTGGGACTATATCAAACTAAAAAGTTTCTGCACAGGAAAGGAAACCACCAACAAAATGAAAAGGCAATCTACTGAATGGGAGAAAATATTGATATGTGCAAATCATATATCTGGTAAACATATAAAGAACTCATACAACTCAATAGCAAAAAGAAAAAAAAATCTGATTTTAAAAATGGGAAGAATATCTCAAAGGATATTTTTCCAAAAAAGATACACAGACGGCCAACAGGCACATGCAAATATGCTCCACATAATTGTCAGGGAAATGCAAATCAAAACCACAATGAGATATCACCTTACATCTGTCAGATTGTTAATTATCAAAATGAAGTAACAAGTGTTGGCAAAGATGTAGAGGAAAGTGAACCCTTACACACCTTTGGTGGGAATAAAAATTGGTGCAGCCCTATATGAAAAACAGTATGGAGGTTCCTCAAAACGTTAAACATAGAACTATCATGTGATCCCACAATTTTACTTTTGGGTATTTATTCAAAGAAAATGAAAACACTAACTCAGAAAGATATATGTGCCCCCATGTTCACTGTAGCACTATTTACAATAGCCAAGACAAGGAGAAAACCCAAGTGTCCATCAATGGATGAATGGATAAAGAAAATGTGGTACATATACACAATGGAATATTATTCAGCCATAAATAAGAATGAAATCTTGCCATTTTCCACAACATGAATGGACATCAAAGGCATTCTGCTAACTGAAATAAGTCAGAGAAAGACAAATACTGCATGACCTCTCTTTTATGTGGAATCTTAAACCAAAAACAAACACTAAGCTCATAGACAGAGAGAACAGACTGGTGCTTGCCAGAGGCGGGGGTTGAGGGGTAGGAGAAATGGGTGAACTGTTTTCGTTTTAGTCTAAATAAATTGAATAAACACGAAAACAAAACAAAAAAACAATCAAACTCACAGAAAAAGAGGTCAGATTTGTGGTTATGGCAGGGGGGTGGGGTAGGGTGGGGTGGTGGTGAGATTGAAGGAAGGTGGTCAAAAGGCACGAACTTCCAGTTTTAAGAAAGTCCTAGGGATGCAATGCACAACATGACGACTATAGTTAACACTGCTTTGTGATCTTTATGAAAGCTGTTAAAATCCTAAGAGTTCTTACCACAATGAAAAAATATATAGACATGTATACTTTTTGTATTGATATGAGATGAGGGATGTTAACTAAACTTATTGTTATCATTTCATGACATACATAAGAAAGCACGATGCTGTGCAACCTAAACTTAAACAGTGCTATATGTGAATTATACTTGAATAAAACTGGAAAAAAAAAAAGGTACAACAAAACAGAACAGTGAATTTTCTCTCCGGGAGTCAATGCGGCTCAGGGGTTAGCAGCACCGTTTGGAGTCAACAGCCTGCCTGAATCAGAGCACTGCCATTTGCTGGCTACACGACTTGGGCAGGCTGTTTCACCTCTCCGAGTCTGTTTCCTCATCTGGAAAAGGGGGCTATTACTTCTTGCCAGTCACGGTTGATGGGAGGAGTAAGTGGTGGAAAAATACATGTAAATTACTAGGCAGGTAATAAGGGTTTACTAGAGGGTACATGCTACTCTACTTGATGTTTCTGAAATCACAGAGAGGGATAAGGGTTGGGCTCCCGTAAAAGGTGTGGCTGTTTCTGTCCCCTCTGATCAGGTTTTCTGTGGAACAGCCCTCTGCTAACACTTGTCACTCCTTCCCTCGGCTGCCTCTTGTCTAGGAGCTCTTCATAGTGGACCCCAGAGAGGACCCCCTCGTGTAAACTCTCCACCTACCACTCCCTCGCACCATCACCTGCCATCAGCAGGTTGGCTAAGGCGTTCACTCCAGTGCCTTCCATGCCAGAAACCCTCTGCTGGCACCTGTCACCCCTCCAGTGCACCCTCATGTCCCTAAAGACACCTTCCTACAAGGCAAGCCGGACCCACCACACCCGTGGGGACAGCTGTCCCCCTGCTGTGGAGAGGAGCTGAGCTCCCCTCACAACTGGATCCCATCTCCCAGGCCTCCCCCCGCGTTCCTGCCACACAAGCCCCCTCCTTCCTTCCTCACCCACCCCCTCTCTTGCCCTTTTGGGTCTGCCCTCCTGGCTGGAGACAATCACACAGATGCACCTAGACAGGTAAGAAAGACGGCAGGTGGAGATGGGAGGGCAGGAGATGAGCAGGGCAGAGGGATGTAGCAGGATACTACCCAAAAGGCTAGGTGCTCTGCCCAAGCCGACCCCCTGCCTCTGACCCCTCTTCCTGGTGTCCTGGGTCAGGGATCCTCTGCTGGAGGAGCAGTAAGACGGAGGCCAGCTCAGGAAGACCAGGCTGCTTGGCCACGTTCACTAGCACCACGCAGCTTGGACCCCCTCCTTTCCTCCCTCGTGTTCCTGTTCCAAGGTTTCCTACGGGGGAACTTGGCACGAGTAACTTCAACAACAAGGAAGGGCTTTCAAAGGAGGGAGAGGGCCTTCCTCGAGCTGAGAGATTTATTTCTTCATCCTGGGGAGGCCAGGGAGGCCTGGACAGTCCTGTGGGCTGCGGAAGACTGATGTCCGGCTGTGGCGAGGGGCCTCGTACAGAGCAGCCTCTGTCCCGGCAGTTTCCAGGGGATGGTCCCCCTCCCACCCCTCAAGTCCTGCTGCCAAGCTTCTCAATGGTGCAGAGCTGTCCTGCGACCCAAGTGAAGGAGAGGGAAACACCAGCAAAGCACGGATGCTGCCACCGGCACCTCAAACGGCCTGCACAGCAGCTGCCCTGAAAAATGACTCTGAGAAATAAGCCAAGCAAAACCATCAGCAAACTGCAGGAGAGTCAAGGAACTACTGGGAACGAAGGGATGTTCAGAACGGGGCGCTGTGAACCATAGAAAACTTCCAGGGAGAAGGGAGTGTTGGAGGACAGAGACAGGGAACAGCACCTAGAATTTACTAAACGTTGAACAGTGCACCTGGTACTGTGCCAGGCTCTTTGACCTGTAGAGCTGCATGTAATCCACACACCCCGTAGGCCAGATATTCTATTTCTTCATCCTCCCTTTACTGATGGGAAAGTTGAGGCTTGGCAGGGTGAAGTAGCTTAGCTGAGACCCTAGAGTCCGATGCACCACGCTATGTGATTCTCTCTACAGACAGCTGCCGACAGAGTCAGAAAACTTCCTGCCACTTCCTGCTCTCCCACCACGGTGCCATGTGACTTCGAGGGTGCTAACCCTCCTCACTGCACTGTCTCATCTGGAAATAAAGAGGAGCTGTGGGTCCTTCTTACTCACCCCCAGCACCTGGGAGCCTCTCTGAGAAGGGAGCCTGGCGGCAAAAGTGTGCAAAGGGGTTGCAGGGAGCGGCTCCTGGCACTGGCTGTGACTTGGGACACCACCTGGCCAGTCTGTCCACAGGAGAGCCTTCCAAGTTGACCGCCAGGGCCCTGACCTCTGTGGGACTGTCCCTCTCACGTTCTCAGTTTCTCAGGACCACAGATCACCCCCAGATGCCTGATGTGCCCCGGCCCCGGGGAGACCCTGGGTGGGAGGGAAGACGATCAGATCTGACCCAGCTGGCTGGTGTTTGGCTTAGTTTCCTGGTCTGTCCCTGGTCTCGGCGGGTCCCGCCTGCCCTGAGGGCTGCTCCTTACCTTCTCTGTGACCGCGCGGGCACACTCGATCAGCTCCCTTTTGGTGTAGCTGTCCGTGGGGCACACCTGGAGGGCCCCCGCCTTCTGCACCAGGAAGATGCAGCCGTGGCCCAGGTCCTGCACCCGAGTGCGAATCTGGAAGCCGATCTGTGGAGGCAGGCCCGGGGTGGGGAGGGGGAAGCATGATGGCCCTGCCATCGAGGTCTTCCCTACGTGGAAAATTTCTCTTACATCCTAGGGGAGCCTGGCTGGGAAAATTCCACTGCTATTAGGAGTCTGTGTTTGGTGAACTATGGAATTTGGTTGATTTTGCTTCCTGTTTTAGAGACTGTAAAATACCCCGCAGCCCCCAGTAAGCAAGCTTAATAATATTTGTTACCTTTTCTGGTGCACTTCTCTACCTGTATCCTGAGCCACTAGGTAAGAATGTTAATTAGATGAACTCTGCGGGATTATTCATTCAACCAGTGTTTCATTATTCATTCAACCATTGCGCCCCTACCGTGTGTCAGGGCCTCTTCGAGGCAGGTAATGCATTTAATTTCACTGATTTCTCACAAAAGCCCTAGGGGGTAATTAGAAGTTCAGAATATAGAGCTTTAGCATAAAGCATAGTTTAAAGTGTTCAGATTCTTGCAAAATTGCCAGGTTTACCAACCAGAACGCCCCCTTCCTCAGCTGTACCATAGAGGGAGAGTAACCATGCTGGGCCCAGGTTCCCTTTCTAGCAAGCCAGGTTGAGGTTTCCTTAAAAAGTTACATGTTTAGAGCTGCCAGCTTAGCAGACATGCATTCTTTTAATGACCCCTGGGTTGTGTGATTATAAAAGGTACTTTGCCTAAAAGAAGCCAAATAAGTTGCCAGGTATCTCTGTGGTGTAGTCAATTCCACCTCCGCCGCCCAAAGCTTGCATTCTTCTGGCTTTGTTTCACATAAGTTTTCATTTTGGTCTGATCAACACAGCCCAGGTAAGCAACTAAACACGGAACAAAACACCTCTAAGCTAAGCGTTATTTTCAAGAATCCACAGTAGCTAGAAGCTGTGTGCTGATCCTTCCAGCGTCTCTCAAGAAGCGTTACTAAAAGAGCCCAGGTTTTGTGAATAAAACCTGGGAATTCACACACCTGGGAATTCGGGCCACGTGGATGCTATCTTCCAACCTCATCCCAAGAGTCAGAGTTTAAGGGAAGGCGATTCCAGGTGTGAGAGGGCTGCAAATGCTCACTCTATTGTTGAAACACACACTGCTTTCAGGGAAAAAGGTTATTCCCTTAACCCTTTAAGGCCCGAAGGATGTTTAAGTCCATTTGGTAAAACGTTCTCCTGACCCAGAAAGCTGAGCTTCTGCTCTTTGGGGTGTCTTCTATTCGTACATGAGCACGTACTACAAAAGCTTCGCAATCAGGCAGGGCTTCTTGCTGACCATCTCCACATGGAGTACGACACGGGCATCATGCCAGGATCATGCAACCCGACAGCGCTGAAAACAGATCTGGACTAGCGCAGCATCAAGACCGCCACTGAGAACTAGAGAGGCTTGAATTCAGCCCACGCAGTGGCAAGGCCATTTAAGTATATCTCTTTGCTGGGCATGTTTACTGGTTTAAACACAAGGTGAAGCTGAAGCAGGGGGATGCCCCAGTGAAGTTTTAAACTCAACCAGGCTCTCAAGGCTTTTCAGACCCATACAGTGTAACCCTAAGTACTCAAGGGTCAGAGCTAATACAAAGGCAAGAGCTCTGCTGTCAAGGATGAGCACAGGTCTCTAAAGGATAAGATGCCAACGGGGAAGTCAAGGAAGGGGGAAATGGAGGAAGAAACATTCACATACTTTCAAATAAAAGAGACCTTATGAGTTCAGCCTCCCCATTTTACAGATGAAGAGACTGAGGCCCAGAGAAGTGATGTGATTAGCCCAAGATCACACAGCCAGTTCCTGGCAAAGCCAGAGGAGAATTCAAATCTTTCATCCCAAGCATGGTGCTCTATCCATTAGATCAGTAGTTTTTTTTGAATTTTATTTTATTTTTTTATACAGCAGGTTCTTATTAGTTATCTATTTTATACATACTAGTGTATATATGTCAATCCCAATCAGATCAGTGTTTTTCTGATTTGATTTTTTTCCACTTAGCAACAGAACCCTTTCCCACCCCCCAATAACATCGCTCATGGAACCTCAACATAGAAAATGGAAGTAACTTGTTATTACTATACTCTTCCTTTATGAGTTAAAATTTATATCCTTGACCCAAAAAGTCAACCATGAGGCTCGGTGATCCGAAGACAGGGTTATGAAGGCCAGTTACAGCCTCGGCCACCAGCTCATTTCTGCATTTTGCCTTGCCTGCACAGGGTGGAGAATCCTGTTCCTTGTATAAAGCAAAAGGGAAGAAAGAGTGTTCTCACAGTTCCTTGACCACAGGAGGCAAGGCAGATGCTCCACCAGCCTGAGGCCTGCACAGAACCACCCACCGGCCCAGGGTAAGGTACGGGTGGCCCCAGTGGGTTACCATTTTGGCCTAGAATACGTTCAAGAGCCCATGCTGCTTTTCCTAACAGTTTTTATATAAATAATTACATTATGTTTAAAAAGGGAAACTTGAGTCGAACAGACGCAGAACTTCCAGAGCACCTCGCTGGGCCGGGGGTATGAAACCACTGTGCCAGAAAAGAACGGACCTGTGCCAGGTTCTGGAAGAGTCTTCTCCCTGCACCCTTCCTGCCCCCTGCACAGAGCTGAGCCTGAGCTTTCTCTTTGCAGAACAGGGCACTAGGACAACCACAGGCCACCTAAATCACTCCCCAATCACCCCGGGGGTAGGGGGAGAAGGCACCCGCTCCCAAGCTGTCGCAAACCTGAAACCTATGGACAGATGTGATAAACAGTGGGAAGACAACCCCACCGCACTCTCATGCGCCCTCAGCCCCTCAAAAGGCTCCGCTATAAAAAACACAGCCCAGCCTCCTGACGCTCAGCCTCCTTCTTGGAGATGACATCATGCATGTAGCAAGGGATCCTGTAAATGCGACCGTGGAGCTGGCACGGTGGTCATCAGGGATGAAATTCCAGTTAGGAAGCCCGAGGGAGACCAGCACCAGAAAGCAAAGGGATGAAAACAAACAAATGCAACAGTTGCAAAAGCTCTGGAGTTCTCAGTCAACCCAGGGCTTGGTCCTGGAGTCTCAGTCTGTGCCAGGTCACACAGTTGCCTCGCACATGCCGGGAGAACCCCCCGAGGCTTGGCTACACAAACCTCTGGCAGATGTGGCCGCGTGATCCTATACGGACGCATGCAGGAGAGATACCGTATTATGAAGGACTAGTTTTGAAATAAGCTTCACTCGCTTATTTTCACAGGCTCAGAGGGCTGAATGTAACAGGAAGGGATCGCAGGATGCCAGCCCCACCCCTGCTCTCAACCCATCACCCACCTGGGCAGCAGAAAGGACCACAGGCCTTGCTTCTAGCTCTGCCCTCTCCTGGCCACCAGACTCTGGGTGAGCACACTAGCCTCACGGGGACTTGGTTTCCTCACCTGCGACACAGAAACCTGCCCTGCCCACTTCCCAGGGCTGTGGACGACCAAATGGAAGGTACACGTGCAGAGTCTCAGCAAGTACAAAGTGACACATGAATGCTCACTACTGTGAAAAGAAGCATCTTGGTGCAGGGCAAAGAGCAAGGATTGTGATGCCCGACAAACCTGGGTTTGAATCCTGACTCTTCTACATATCGACCTGTTACCTTTTTATTTACTTACTTGAAACGTTCACTTATTCCAAAAAGTTATTTAAAAGGGGGCTTCAACACTAACTGTTGTAGCTGTGTGGTCCTGGGCAATTTCACAGAGCTCCCTGAGTCTCCTTGGTTTGCTTATCTGTGAAATGGGGAAGGATGAATGACTCTCGCCTCACACACTTGCAGTTGTGGGGCATATGGGCCAGCGCCCAGCATAGTATCTGCGCCCCGTATCGACTGGATGAACAGCTCGTGTATTCCTACCCTTCTCCACTGGCACACGGGTTAGCTAGGGCACTTAAGTGAAGGACCCCAGAATCAACATACTCTACGTTACTGCAATTTCATAGAACATTTTGTACTGCTGGAGGAACATCCTAGAAGGGAATGCATTTTTAAGGCTGTTTCAGATAAGGGCTTTAAAAATGCTAAGCTTCTCAAAGCAACACTAAACTTCTCAGCAAACATGACCAGCCCCCGACCCCCCACCCCCGAATGATCCAACTTCCCACCAGTATTTATTATAAAGGAATGTTGCTCCAAGACATAAAACTTGGAGTTTGAAATTGGCAACTTGAGTAAAGCAATACTTGAACCTCAAGAAAAACCCTCAATTCCCCCTTCCTGCCCAAATAAAAGTAAAATGGAGAAGATTGTCTCCTGGTTTTGTGCCTTGAGGGAAATTAGAAGCCTGGCCTTCATGAAGTTCTGGCTCTCATTTCAATTGGAGGGGGGTCTAAGAAACACTGATCCATCATCTGTACTGCCTAAAACTAAACAAAACGTACAGATTATTCTCAGGCTTTAAGATCAATTACATCTGAAACCAGGTCAAGTATAATTTGCCTGGGAGAGCTTGTGGAAGTTGGAAAGGCAAGAATGGATGTTATCTGACAAACCACAGTTTCTCCTTAGAAAATATGGCAGGAAAAACCAGTGTGTAGAGCAGAAGCAGGACGTCACTCTCCCACCTACAGAAAGCGTGCCTTGGAGTGGAAAGTTTCAGATAAAAGTCTAGAGCAGACAGCCATTTCATCTGCGGGGAGAGGCCTGTGCTTCTCACCGCAGGCTCCTAACAAATGTTCCTGCCAGCTTTTAATACGCAGTATTATAAGTGGTTATGGCAACGTGTCCTCAGAGACGGCACCATCGTCACTAAACCTTTTCTCCGGCATTTACATTTAGAAGCCTGTGGCTCACGGTATCTACGTTTTTTTGTCTTTTTTTTTTTTTTAAAGAGGAAACTCGTCATAAATTGCAAACGTTGGAGGGTTTTAACTTTTCTGGGGAAAGAAGTTATCACAGGGACGTTAGCAAAAGTTTGAATTTTCCATGGAAAAACGAGCAGAGAAAGCTCCAGCTCGATGTGCAGAGGGCAGAGCTAGGACTTTTCCTGTCATTGTCACATCCTGGAGAAGACCAAAATGCTGACTTGGCACAGCAGACTGTAGGACCGCAGTGAAGGGGGAGGCTTTTTACTTGCCCTGGATATAAATATTTTCACATGCTGTGATGTAGGGCCCTCTTGGGTATACAAACAATTCCACAGCCTTGGAATAAAAAAACTACATTGCTTCAGGGATCTCCTAACCTTCTCAGTTTTCCCCCAAATATCTGTCTGGCAAACGCACACAAAGAATTTTCCTTTGCAAGCCACTGGTAATTTTATATTCTTTCTGCTCCTTTTCACTCCAGGTCACACTGCTTGTGTGTCTGGAATGTAAAACACATCTCAAGATGTAACCATGAAAAGGGGAAACCTTAACGGAAACACAGCTGCTACAAGGGCAGGGCCAGTACCTAGAGTAACTTGCTATTGTGCTTTCAGCAATGCATTTTCTCTCCCGGCTGCTTTGGCTTTCTTTTGTACGTGGCTTCAGTGGTCTGGGTCGCAATTAGAAAATTGCTTGTTTCACCCAGGGGGTAGGGTAGCTCATAAGAACTCAGATGTGGAAAGGGCTCCACAAATCACTAGGTCTTCCCTCAGTAAGGCAGGCAGGCCAGCGGTGAAACCAACCAAGGAAGAGGCATGTAAATTCCACCTTTAAAGATTTCTGGAGACAGAGATCCAAACCTTCCCCACAATCACAGTCTCTTTTAGTTTTCAATCCTCTGGAAAAGCCAAACACTTCTTCCTTTTGTCCAACCAAACTTTCCCTTACTGTAACAGAAGGTTCCTTATGCTTGTTTCTGACATTCAAAATGACATGTTAACCAAACGAATTATGAGTCCAGATGACCTTACTAAAAGAGGGAGTCTGTTTTAAAAAAAAAAAATGATGGGCCTGTGTAAAGAAATCCACAGAACCGTATGCGGGTCTCTGATAATTTTTCTTTCCTGGTAATGACTTGACAGACTCATGGCAAATAGAATTATTCATGCTGCAGCCTAAATACCCAATCCTCAATAAAATCTCAAAATGCAGGCACTGTTAGAAACTGAAGTCATCCCATGCTGGATATATATGTATGCCAGTACATACATATGCTACTCCCATTTACATGCATTGTTATGACACACGTTAGAAAGTGATTTTGTTCTGGGTCTTCATTTCTGTAGTGCTGCTGGGAGTCTTGGTGAAGACATGCTTAGACCTGACCCCAGGAGAAACAGCACTGAGTAACTTGGGGACACTGTCCATCACCGCAAGGAGAAGGGAAGACCAGCTCCAACCTTCTGCCTTGACAGCCTGGTTCGTCTCGACATGTCATGAACAGGGTTCGCCCTCCATAAACAGCTTGCCGAACTTCACGGATGTAGTTACCTTGTTTTCCCAGGGTCCCTGCAATTCACTCCATTATTCTTTACTGCAGGCTGGGCTTTCTTTCTCTAGGGAGGCATGCAGTAGCTCAGGCCCGGGCCCCTTCCATGTGTTCACACTGATACAGGTGTAGTCGGGCACCCCAGAGCTCTACCCACCCTGCATGCTTGCCAACGGACCACTCGATTTCTCAGAGGTATTAGATATGGGACCTCTTAGTAAGTGGCCTCTGGAGTCAAACTTTTGTCGTTTTAAGACTCCTACGGGGGCAGGCATTCTGAGGTGAGTCTGTGTTGGGCATTAAGGAAAGTGAGTTTAGGGAAGGCAGGTAGGTAAGGACAAGGAGTCCACAGAGGGGATGGGGGCAGGGATCTGGGCCCGTTCTTAAGAGGCTGCCAACAATATTTGGGCAAGACTTTGTTTCATGAAAGCAGGCTGGCTACACAGCCCTTTCTCAAGGGAGGGGCAGCTGAATCCCACACTTGGCTCTTCTAATACTTCTGTCAGCCTTTGGGAAACATACGAATAATCGAGGGGGGCTGCGAAGCAGGAGTAGGAAGTAAGAGGAGGATGGCAGTGTAGGTTCCACCCTTGGCATCAGGCGATGGGGCTGGGGCATGGAGACCCAGAGTCCTGAAAGCCCACCTCCCCAGATGGCCCCAGATCTGCGCCAGGAGGCCTCAGGAAGGACAGAGAGCCTGGAGCACAGGATGCGGCTGCTGGCTGTGAACCTAGGCAGGTTGGCAGCAAGAGGAGAGGGAACTACACCTGCCTCTGGCTATTGGGCTGGGGTCTTCTGGAGTGGAGCTAAGCTACAGAGAAGAGTCCCCCCAGGAGCAGGCACCAGTGTGGGTTTGCTTCTTAAAACAGGGACTTAAGGTGGCAGACCTCCTCTGGTTCCGCCGTGGCTGCTGCCATCTGGCCCTGGAGAGCCAGGTGCCCATAGTCACTGGTCATTTGTGAAGCCAGTCCTCCCAATTCCTCCGGGTTAGTAACCGACTTAGTCATCTGGAAAAAGAAAACAAGCAAGACACAAACACACAGGGACACACAGAGAAAAGCATGAGAACCACGTGTTAATACCACTGGGAGCCAAAGGGTCTCATTCACTTTTAAGCTTGTGGCTTGCGTGTGGGGCTGGACGCTGGAGAGGGCAGTTCAAGCGAAGCCCATGCTGCAGCCCGCATGACAGGCCAGCGGCTCCCGGCCAGGTCAAGGCAACATGCTCAGGTTCAGGCCGTGCAGCGTGGAGGCCGGGCCTCAGGGTCCGCTCTCTGGGAGGTGAGAGCAGCAGCCTCCACCAGCCCTGCCCCGTGGGGTTACCGGGGAGCCCCCCAGAGACACCACAAGGGGACCCAGCCCCGTGCAGGGTGCAGCCCTGGTCACACGTTGCTCCCGGGCTGATCGGGTCTCTGGGGACTCAGGAGCAGGTCCCACACCGTCGAGAGAGGGCACAAGGACAGGATCATCGGGAAACAGTGACTGAAGAGATGGGTAAGCCTAACGTTTCGGTGGAAGAAACTCACAGAATTCAGCTGTGTAATAACATTGTGCCAAAGAATGACAACGTTTCAGCCACAGATTCAGTGAAGAGAATACTGTAGCCTAAATGGTCAAGTTCTGCCTTTTTAGTCTCAAGATATTCTGTATTTTCCTCCTATGTGATAGAAAACCTTACCTCCACTTACCCTACCTAGCTAATACCCTCCTGTCTAGTTTTTCCTCCTCTGACAAAAATGCCTCTTAGAACTCACAAGGGCAGTTGTAACCCTCCACCCAGAAAGGTATCCATGTCCCTCTTGGGTCCAAGGCTTCCCTCTGCCCCACCTGTTCTCTCGCTCTGGATGACGATACTTCCCTCTCTCTTTGTGGCATCTAAAGTTTTTGGTTTTAAAGGACTTAAAAAAAAAAAAAAAACCTGTTAAATGACTCCACATCCATTGAGGGGGGGAATGTGGGCCCGTCTAAGGCATGTTTACCAGGAAATGTCACAGGCTTTCGGGCCGAGGTGTGGGTTCCCAAGGAATGCATAACGAGGCTGTGCTAACAGCTGCTGCATGCGACCCTGCCACAAGGAGCACAACAACCCTGGGGGCCGCCCAGTGCGGTGGGGGGAACACTCACCCCCTCTGGGCCCTGGCCAGCCAGCCCAGGAGCAGCAACGCAGCCCCAGGCTGGGCTCCTCAAGTGCATGGACACCCAGGGTCAAGACAGGCCGGCTGAGAACCTGGCCCAGGAGATATTCCAGAACCCCCTGAGGCCACTGGAGACATTTTCAACCCTGCTGCACTGTGCTCCCTGCTTGGAGAAATCAGTACCGTCGGGGCTGCCGGGCTAGCTGGGACGCTCCTGAGCTCTTCTGAGCAGGGCCAGCCCGAGGCCGATTCCAGCCTTCTCCCAGTCGCTGAGATGGGCACTGTTCCTTCCTCCCTCCCCAGCCCAAGTCCTTCTCAACAATAGGGAGTCTGGCTCAACCGCAGAGTTTCTAAGAATGAGCAGCAGCCGCCGCCAGGGAAGCCTTTGTGGTCCAAGCTCAGCCTCTAGTGGACACATGACTACATGACAAAACCATCCAGAGAGGTGCCCGGCCTGACGGGGCAGGAACCACGCAGTGGCGCAGTCTGGTCCCTCCAACTCAGGCTTAGGTGGTAGCATCAAAGAGGCATCTTTCAATTTTATCCTGTGACACCTGAGCTTTCAGAAGTTAAGAACTTTCTTACTAGGTACTTATATTAATTCTTTGAGGACAACGTTTTTCTTTTGTTGTACAACTTTTTAACCTATCAAGATAGCATTCGCTGTCTCTCAATGCCATTTATATCTAAACAGCCATATAATACAATTCTGATTGCATTACATTTTAGCAAAAAAAAAAAGTCACCTCCAAAAGTTACATGCCTTCTGTTGTCAGGAGAAAAATTTTTTTATGTAACCACTGTTTCATTTTGCCTGAAAGACTGGCAATGTCGTACTGTTCAGCACTGTCCAAGGATTATAACTTGATTCCATTGGACAGCCTTGGTTCTGTCCCCAAATGTCTTCTCTTGTACTGTAACTTTAATCCATAAAAACATTTCAAGTCCTCTGTGAGATAAATAGGATTTTTTTTTCTTTCTCTATAACTCGCAATTTCCTTCTCATTTCCTCCTTGATTCTAATTTTCTCTCTTTCCTTTGCTCCCTTGTCCTCATGCCCAACTCTCAGTCATTTTTAATTCCCTTGTGGAGCTTTTTCGTGAGATGAGAAGTCCAGCGGCCTGGGGCTTCTAGACCACAGGCAGCCAGAAAGACCACAGATCAGGACAAAGCTGAGGCCCAGGAGGAACTAGAAACACAGAGGACTAATCTCTCTCCAGCACAGACGCCAGATTTGAAGACTCAGCGGTGTAGTGGATAAAAGGGTAACCAACAGTGGGGTGCAGGGTGAGCCCATTTTCCTCTTACCATTTCCTGAGCTGTTACCGCAATGGCTTTGGAGTATTTAACCACTGTCGTCTGATAGTCGACAAACGTCCCCTTTGGTTCTGGAGGAGTGCCTTCATCCAGCTACGGGGGGGAGGAAAAGAACCCAAAGGTCATCAGAGGCCTGTTCAAGTGTGGGCTTTATTTTTTAGAATCAGGAACTTGGGAAAATGGAGAGGCCTTCAGAGTTTCTTGGGTCCAGAGTCAACAGAACCCCCCAACTTCTGTGATAAGGACCTCATTAGAGGCGCACATAAGGTACTGGGGGCATACAGGCAAGGAGAGGACCCCCAGTGTGTCTGAAGGGAGTGGCAGGCTGTCCAGAGAAATGATGTTTCAGCCAAGTCTTACCAGGTAAGCAGTGTGCCACACACAAAAGGTGGGGAAGGAGTCCCAAGGAGAGGGAACAGCGCTCAAGCACGTGGAGGTGGGTGTGAGCCAGAACGTGCAGGGAGGTCAGAATGGCAGACAAAGAGCTGGGGGAGGCCGCAGAACCTCCATCATGAAGGGCTTCCCTAAGAACGGTATAGCCCATGCATGTCTCTACCCTGAACACTCACTTCTGACCTAAGCTGGGGAAGAGAAGGAATTGGAAACATCAGGAATGACTTGTTCATCTGACTCTAGTACCACAGGAACTGAGAGAAGGGTGAGATCACTGTGGAGCGGAATAGGTGGAGAAGTGGGACAGTGCCTTGAAGGGCTGGGGATTTATTGGCTCAGAAGACTTGAATTTGAGACCTGGTTCTAGGACTTGTGAGTAAATACCCAGCTTGAGGCTCAAACTGGTTCTCAGGACCTTCACTGGAAACGTCCAAGCATCAGAAGGTTGTAGTAAAAGATCAACTGAGACGATACCTCGTCTACATGAAGGGAGAGGAGAGGATAACCATGATGATGAAGATCATGATGGTGAGAAAGATGATAATGTCAGGGATGATTATGATGAAGAAAAAGGCCACCCATCCCCCCCCCACCATCGTTGTGACTGTCACCGCTGGTGGCTGAACGATATTCTAGGTGAGGAGACGAGGTGAACAGAAAGGACTACAGGAAGAGTGAGTGCAGTGAACACGAGGGGGCTGTGGAAGGGGTGGGAGTCAGGCTGGATCTGTTTGATGAGGAACCTTGCAATCATGAAGAAAATGGTGGGATCTGCAGTAGGCAATGCTCTATCTGAGAAGATCTCCCTGGCAGCTCTCTGCCAGATAGTCTGTAGTCTGGGAAGACATTAGGGACCAGAGGTTAATTAGGAAAAGAGTAGGTGGAGTGGTCAATGAGAGCTACCTGTCGTGAGTAGATCCAAGCTACATATGCGAGTTGAATGAATGCATCACTGTAACCTAGTATGTAACGTGGTTGCACAGGCCAGGATGTAATGTCTACCAAACCAACAATACAACCTCCAGGGTAGATTTTTTTATGTTTCTTTATCAGGGAGTTCGACACTGCCAAGTGTCTCCATCACACTTTGGAGGCCCGCTGGTCAAATGAGGACTGAGCTGTGGACTCATACACTCAGTATAAATTAACTGGGCATCTTGTAAGGGTCGGGCCATGTGCTGGGAGCCTTCATATGAGATGTGGTGTAACTGCAAACATGCCAGGATGTTGGACTAGAGGGCAGCTTAGAACACAGTGGCCACTGGTCACCATGATGAACCTTCCAGTGTGAAGAGAATGAGAGAAGTAAGAACAAAGTAGTGACTTTTTTTTTAGGATTTCAAATTTACTTAGTTGAAAGAACTTTCCTTTATTCTGAGATTATAGCCTTCCTACTTTTTTTTTTTTTTTTTGGTGTTAACATGTCCTTTATTTTTTGAAATACTACTGATTTAGATATCAGGGTTTTTTTTTTTTTTCTTTTATTACCTTCCTTAGCCAAAAAAAAAAAAACACCCCCCCCCCCCCAACACACACACACAAAAGCAAACAAAGAAAAGGGACTTAGTCATAAAATCCCGAAGATTGAGACTAACCTCAGTGAACGGGGAAAAAAAGATTTAGAAAACTTGAGTGATTTGCCCAAGGTTATCCAGAAAGCTGATTAGTTCATGGTAACCTACGAATTCCCAAACCTTCTGGTGCTTAGATACAGAGAGAGAATTTCAAGGAGACACTCCAGAGCAGAAGCTCCAAAAGTGGCAAGAATTGCACCGAACTTAGAATCAGCTTTGGGTACACTTGAAGTTTTTCTGCCAGTCACTGCCGTTTTGGAACTTTAGACAATGATTCTAAGAGTATATCAGTGTTTTAAGCAAATAACCAAAACTCAGATAGAAAATGACATATTTACAATGCGTTGCTGCTTAGGGGCTCAAAGGACCTGAGATATCACTTAATACAAAGTCTCCAGTGACGGGCAGGCTGGGGTGGGCTTAGAAAGGAGACAATGGGGAAGAGGCACCGTGCAGTACCCAGGGTGTCAGGTCAGGGTATGTAGGAGTTTAGGGGTATCAATGAAACCCCAATTATCTACTTTGCAGAACTGAGGGGAAAAACCCCTTTGCTCCCGGCCTCTGGGGTTCATGTTGTTAGTGGCTCCTAATTATTGCCATCAGGTAACACCAGACCTATTTCCCACCCCTTCCAAAAGAATCAGGCATGTCCTGGGCTGAGAGAGCAGATGTCACACCCCTGAAATCAGACAGTACAAGAGCCATTTTCCTTATTAAAGATTCATTGCAATATGCAAGGCTAAAAGGCTATCAAAAAAAGACTTCCATCTTCCAGGGATTTATGGAACGCTTCCCTATCATTAGAGTGACTGTGAAAAATACCTCCTAAGAAGAAAAAGATTATCATTTGAAGCTCTCATTTGTACTGAGAAACCTTGAGCTCCATTATTTAATATCCTTGATAGATACATGGCTTAATTTCAAAGTTCTGGTGTTCCGATGTCCTGAAAACCAAACAAACCCACTGAGACTTATCCAAGGGCCTTGAGGAAGAGGGCAATTTACTCGTGTTCTGCCAGACTGTCCAGATTTGAAGCGTGAGAAGCCCACAGCAGAAATTACTGGAGTGCTTTGACAAGGCAAGCCTGGGGTCTCTAAGGGGTCCCCAGCATCCCAGCCTAGCTTGGGACATTATCAGTCTGATAATGTTTGCATAATGTTTAATGGGAATTATCCTAATTACAGTTTCAGGCTATCATCTCTTCCTGGAGATACGAACCAACCAATCTTCTCTAAATTAGCAATTAAAGACCACTTATTATCCTGAAAAACCACATTAGTGTATTCACAATCTGACAATGGACATTTCCAAACACAGAGGAAGTCTACAGTTCTTAGCTATGCTATCAGAGGATGGCAATTAGACATTGACGAGGAGTTGTTAATTCTGATGAGTGTCAAACAGACATGATTAGTGAAGGATTCCTTGGGGATCCTTCAAAAGAGCAGGAGATACTGTCCAGTCATCCTTCCCTACTGACCCAACTCAACTGATGGGTCACTGGAGGAGAAATGATACCCCTGTCATCTATGTCTGTTGTCTACAACTGGTCTCTGAGGGCTTCTACACTTAACCATTTCAGTGGTCCCTGCATCTGGCTAGATACCAGAACCATGGGGAGATTTTGAAATTACTAGGCTTCACACCATAGAGATTCCAAGTGATCAGGGTGGGGGTAGGGCCTAGGAATGTGCATTCTAAAATGCTCCCAAGGATTCCAAAGGAGCCATTCTGAAGACCAGCACTTGGGAATCACTTCGTTATTTCATTTTGGAGTTTGCTCCCCACGACAACCCTACGAGGTATACAGGGGAGGTAAATAATTACCTCCATTTTATAAGTGAGGGGACCAAGGATGCCTTCTCCATCTCTTTTTCCCCCGTGTAAATGTGGAAGGAAGGGTGCGACCGGCTTACAAAAGTAATGAATGAATAATAAAGAATGAAGAATATGCTGGACATATGATAAGCAGACACCTCAAGAAAAGAGGAGGCTTGCTAGTGGCAGCCTGGATCAGAGGGCTCCTCTGACAGCTCCTTAGAGAAAAGCCCCTGGGACCGAGTTAGAGGGGAACCTTGGAGGAAATGGGGCCAAGGAGTGCAGGAAAGCATCTGGGGACCCAGGCCCACCTTGCTCATGGCTTCTGCGATGGCGTCGACCATGCCTCCCACCAACCCCACTTCACTGGCAGCTTCATTCAGCGTCACCATGATGTCGTCCACGGCCTCCTTCATGAGCTGGGCGGCCTCCGTGATGGCATCGTGGGTGTGCTGTGCCTGAGGTGGGGGACAGCGGGGAGAAGATAACTGTAAGACGTTTCCATAAGCAGAAGACAACGGTGCTCAATCTCTTAAGAATCACTTCACTTCTTTTACAGATAACCTTAAAAAGCAGAATATAAACCTACATCCCCATTATGGAGCACAACAAATGTATGCTCTACTTTTTCCTTTCCTTTATTATGTTTGTAAATTTGTTTGCAAAATAAATAAAAATCAGAAAGACAAAAAGAAAAAGATCTCTTTTTGCAAACAAAAGGAAAAACAACCCTGCAATTTCAACCAGCGTCTTATCACGTGACTAATTTTACGTTACTGCGTTCAGGGTGGTAGAAAGAGAATGCCACAGATTCCCTAATATACAAGTTGACGGATTTAATAGAAAAAAAAAAAACTATATAAAGAAAAACATTTGTGTTCACAACAAATGTGCTTCTCTTCAAAGTTGCCCAATACACTATAATTCCCTTTCTATAAATACAACTGGATTATGGAAATAGAGATACATACAGGAGGCAGAAATCTGCAGAAGGCTACATGGGCTTTGGAACTATGTCACAAATGACATTTACATGAGTTTGGAGGGATGAATGATGAAAGTTCTCCAGGGAGAGACACTCTGCAGGCAAAGCCTGAGTGCTCATGAGTTCCCCTAGACAGTCCTCAGAGATGCTTTAACAACATGTATGGAGCCCAGAGCAGGCCCTGGCAAGTGAATGAATGAAAGGATGAAAGAATGGTGGTGCCAGGCTCCCTAAAAAACATCTTGAGTGGTAGCAAGATGAAGGAGCAAAGAGTGAAGGTCCTGGGGTCAGAAAAAGCTGGGGTCGAATTCTGTCTCCACTGCTAAGTAGCTAAGTGGTCCTGGGTGTGGGTTCCTAAGCAAAATGGGAATAATTATAACAATGCTATGCAGTGGAATTCTGATGAGATGAGATGGTTGTAGGCATCTTATCATTTATAATAAGAGCAGTCTAGTAGGGGACCGTGTCCTTACCTGGGAAATCTGAAATAATGCGGGGTACTTTGTGTCAGAAGTGCATTGCATCCGGTACCGGATGCCCCCGTGCAGTGGCCATGGCTACCCTGATGCTCCTCAGAGGAAGATGACCCCTCTAAAAGGCCCAAGGAATTGCACCTTTACTTTGGTAGATGAGAAGGTAAGGAAGCCAGTGAGAGATGGTAAATGATAACTCTTTTGAGTGATTAAATAAAAGAGAAGAATTCCAAGAAGAAGCTACGTGAGCCATGGGAACTGGCTCAGCTGGCAGAATTAAAAAGCCACAGGAATCAAGAAGAGTCCTCCAAATACAACATCTGATGAGGTGTGAAATATGTGATGGTTATCCTGAGGCAACCGTGTCAGGATGCAAAGCTCTCTCTCTGAGGGATGTGATGGAGTGAACTGGTAATTTAGGTTAATGGCTGATTTCATGGCACAGAGAAGGTAGAACACTAAATGTGCAGATTGCTTTATTTTGATGGAAGCCTGAAAAGTGGCATCTCCTGTACATCACCCTCCAGAGGGAGCATCTCACACAAATATGTTCTCATTTATAAAAACGATAAAATGTTAAAAAAAAAAAAAAGGTAAAATGTAAGGTGTGCATTTCTGTAAATCTCTCTTAGAATGAGGCAACTATTGGTGGCACAAAAATGTTAGCAACTCTGTACATTCCTATTAAACAAAGTGCACATTTGCGGGGAGAAGCGAGAGCGGCTTGCCAAGTATCTGCTCTCCCATGCAGGCTTAGGAAGGTATCAGAAGCCGATTCTGGGGGTGGCAGAAGTAAATCACAAAACAGTTCTCTGAAACTCCTTGGAAAACGTAAAGGACACTTTCTCCACACCAGAGCATCGAAACCTACAAAAACACATCCTTGCTCTTGGCTGTCCCAGAAGTGAATCACCTTCCCATGTGCTCGTGGTAAGGAATTCTTTAGAAGGCCTGCTTCTCCTTCACTCCACATGTTTAAGTTTTTACAGATCCTTAAAGGGTCAGCTCAGAGGCTGTGAGGCCTCCTCCAATGACCCCAAGCCTTACCCAGAGCCGTGTCCTCTAACTCCAATGGCAAACCTCATCTGGATCACACCACTGAGGCCAGATCCCACACATGGGTTGCCTGAGCACACTAGCTTCAGACCCCCAAAGACACAGTAGGCTCTCAATGAAGGCAGCCTTAACCAACCAAGAGCAATCTGGCAAGTGGAGTCAGCAGGCTCAACAATGAGGTCATTATTTTAGAATCTGGAGGGGATCCTTGTTACTGCTCCTCACAGAGCAGCAAAGGAGAGAAATCAGACTCTGTTCTTTTTTGGAAACGTGTCTGAAGTCTACTTCCAAGGGAGCCTTATTTCTTTATTATAGTGCTTCAACTACAAAGCCCAGTAAAGCAGGCATAGACATCACAGGAGTTTGGAAAATGGGAGAAGGCTACAGGGGGCAGATCTCAACTTCAGTAGAGGGGAAAAAACAGCTAATAATTAGAACTGCCCAACAATGGACAGGGTGGCATATTTGCTGGAGTGTTACAGGCAGACGCTGGAGAGGCCCCTTCAAGGAGGATGGAGGAGGGAAGTGAGTGGGGGAGGGGTAAGTGGGAGAGAGGTGAGTGGGTGGGGGAAGCTCTGGAGGTACAGAATGAGTGTAGAAGGGGGCTCAATGGGATGAGGGTGAGGTCACAGAGCAAATGTCTTGTACTCATGTGATCCATTAACACCAGGCTCTGGGACTGTTACTTTCTAATTTTTTTCTTTGGAACACCCATTACGTCAGGCATATTATCTCATATAATTTCTACAACTACTCCGGACGTATTCATTACCAACCTTATTGTTTAGATGAGGAAACAAATGAAGTTATTTGCCAGCAAAAGGCTGAGCTGGGATTTGAAATCCAGATATGTTGGCCCCCGAAGCTTATCCTATTTCTCACCAAACAAAAGACACTGAAAACCATTTAACCACATTTAGACCACATGCAAACAAGGACTACGACATCTAACACATACGTTTTATACATCACCTAACACGTAGCAAGTAACACTTAGTAAACATCTGCCCAAAGAACAGCACCCAAGGGGATTAAGTCTCTGCACTAGGCCTCTTAGGAAAGGGCCTTCAAGCCAACTTGTAGTGTCCCAGGCACCCTGTGACAAGCCTGTCAGAGTCTGCAGACAGCACAGGTACCTGCTACCAGCGACAGGATCCATGTAAACTCCTGCATCGCCGTCACTCATCACGTGTCTTAGTTCATCACCTGGTGCTTCAGGTCTTTCACTGAGAACTACTCCACACTGTTCTCCAGCCCACACTTCCAAGCAAAGGATGTCATTATAAAGCTTACAGTGCCAACTACAAATGCTCCCACCTGTGAGGTTCCTTGGCATACAACAGAATTCCACGAGGAGCTCTGAACTTGCAGTCCAAACAGATGTCTTAATCTCTTAAACATCCAGAAACCTACTAATTTGAGTTCTTCTGCTGAGAATGAAACCCCCTCAGGTTAGGCGTAGAGATGTGGCAGTGGAGAAAAGATAACCTAGAACTGGGTCTGGAAGGCGAGATAACCTGGAGAAAAGATAACCTAGAACTGGGTCTGGAAGGCGAGTCCCAGCTGCTCCAGTTTAGGGAGGGAGCAAAGGGGGCGGGGGCCCCACTCTGGGGCATCCATCACTAACCTGTCACAGCCAAAGGGTGTCCTTCTTCTTGCTCTGTCCACCACTTCAGCAACCAGACTCATTTTTTTTGCCAGAAAACTCGGAACAACTTGAGGGCCAAGGCTGGCTCTCAAAGTTTTTAGCATCCCCAGAATTAATCTCTTACGAGTTGCCAGATACATGAGTGAAAAACTGAACACAGAGAATGCAAGTCCAAGACATTATTCATGCTGCTTCCAGAATGGCATTTCTAGACTACGGATGGGCTGTGCCATTTTCCACTGCTCACTAGAAAGCCCCAGCCCCTGGGGCTCCTCCAGGAGGAGGCCTGTCACGATACAGCCCAGTCTTCCCTCCCGTCCCATTGTCCCCACACTCGGCACGTTCCGTACACACCAGACTAGAGTGCTATTTTCTAAAGAGATCACAATCCTTTTATAAACCTCTCTGTGCTTTGCAGATGCTGCTCCCTCTTCCCTGCCTCCTTCCTTGACCCCGCCCGGGCCTTGCTCCAGGCTGAGTTGGCCTGCGTTTCCACATGACCCCACGTGCACCTCGCCTGTGATCTCGGACAACTCGGCAGGGAAGCCTCAGCTTCTGCACATGTGCAGTGGGAACCTTCCCACGTCACAGAGTTTCTATGAAGATTACATAAGATGAGGGTGTAAGATGTAATAAATGACACAGAGTCACCATGCAATAGCTGTTAGCTCTGAGATCACCATTTTGCCATCTGAGTCAGTCTAGAGTCTTCTCTGCTATACCATGTGACTGATTTGAAGATCTTAGACATACAACAAATCACACTAAAAAAAACCCCACAGGGGCTTCCCTGGTGGCGCAGTGGTTGAGAGTCCATCTGCCGACGCAGGGGACGGGGGTTCGTGCCCCGGTCCGGGAAGATCCCACATGCCGTGGAGCGGCTGGGCCTGTGAGCCATGGCCGCTGAGTCTGCGTGTCTGGAGCCTGTGCTCCGCAACGGGAGAGGCTGCCAACAGTGAGAGGCCCACGTACCGCAAAAAACAAACGAACAACCCCCCGCTATATATATATATATATATATATATATATATATATAATGGATCCTTGTAGCTCGTAGGTCACTATGCTACACAAATCTTTCCAGTAGTGCTCTCTCAAGTTACTCTGCTTAGGTGAAGACCCACTAAGATCACATGATCGTGTGGAGGCAGCTCCTAGAAGATACAAGTGGTGGTAGAAGCCTCCAGCCCCCTCTCCAGGTTCCAGAACCCTGAGGAAACTTAAGGTGCATGCTGGTTTCACAAGTAAGACAATCCCTGATAATTTCTCTGACCTCGAGAGAAAAGGACATGTTGTCACCATCTTTGGCCACTTAAAAGTACCTGGGTGACACATCAGGCTGAAGAAATGTTCCACCTATAAACTGGTAAGGGAGATTTTCATATTAAACTACTGTCCCCAAGGCAATAGCAACACATGCCATGGGTGACCTTGACCATGTTTCTCTTTGAACTTAAGTACCAGGAACAGAAACGACACTTAGTGGAAAACAATAGAGGTTTGCTTTGTGTCAACACTGAACAGGTGCCAGGCAGGTATTATGGTTTTTATTCCTGTAATAACCACACAATACATGTTTCTTTCCCAAGGATGGTCACCTACACACACTGTCATGGAAAAAAAAAACAAATTTCTAAATTAGCCTTAATTGTGTGCATTTCTTGGTTTTCCCCTTAAAGATCCCCAGGAAGGCCAAGAGAAGATTATTTCCCACCTTTAAATGGAAAATCAAATACCACCATCCAAAAACTGGAGGTGCCCTCCCTGGAGGGACGTGATACAGACGAACGTGTGCTGGCTTCTCAGTGTCCTAAGTGAGCCCCTAGCATCCTGAGCTGTACCTTGGGGTTTCCTCCGCCTTCCTTGGCTGCGTACAACATCTGTAGGGCAGACTCTGCGAGCGTCTTGGTCTGGTCCAGCACTGTCATCTGCTGTTGATGGTCCAGAATCTTGGAAGTGACACCCACTGCAGCTAAGATCAAGGGCTCAAAGTAGCTCGCCAGTTGTGTCACCTTTCAAGACAAAAAAAAAAAAAAAAAAAAAAAAAGAGCCCCAGATGCAACATGTAAATACTGTGTCTCGTTTAGGAGCCCAGCTGCTGGGAAGGGGTCTGGGACAGGGATGGGATGAGTCACAGGGAGAGGCAGATTTGCTGGACTTCACTTTTGTTTTTTTCTATTTTATATCCAGTATTACAAATTACAGTCACCATGTTATATACATATTAGGTCCTCAGACCTTATTCCTCGTTCAACTTTACTTTTGAGAGTACTTGTAATTAATGAACTCTTGTTCCGATTTTTCTTTTTCTGGGGAGCTCTTTGTCTGTCTCTCATCATGGCAGAAGTGCTAAGAAATCTGTTCTGAGATCCACAGTTAGGTGTGAGAATTTTACAAATCTTAATTTTAATTTCACAAATAGAACAGCTTTTGAAAGAACCAAAGGCGAGCATCTTACAAACTCAAAAGGAAGGGGTATAGAAGACGGGCAGGGGAGCATGGTAGTTGAGAAAAGCACCCTGAGAGTAAAGACACCCTCAAAAGCATTCTAAGAAGCCAACCCAACTGCCCTCCGCCTCAAGTATTTTGACCGAACCGTGGATTTGGGAAAAAAAAGCAAAAATGATTTCCCATCAGTCAAGATGTGCTGTTTATGATGAGCCCAACCTGGGAGAACAAAAAAGCTTAAAGACAGCTAAGCACTGTTGCAGCAGAGGCCTGTCTCCAGTAGGTAACAGCATCGATGGTGCATACGGTTGTCCCTTGGTATCTGCAGGGGATTGGTTCCATGACCCCCCACGAATACTAAAAATCTGCGAGTGCTCAAGTCTCTCATATAAAATGCTGTAGTACTGTCGGCCCTCTGCATCTGTGGGTTCGACATCTGCAGATATGGAGGGGTGACCGTATATGCTCACCAAAGCTCACCATCTACCTAGCATCCGTAATACCAGATTTTAACCTTTTGCTGTCCTTGCTTCAGACACTGTCATCTATTCCCCCTCAGATAAAACACAAGGACACTGATCACGCTTTTCCGTTCAACTCCTCATCTTGTGTGGCAATTACTAATTGCTAAATTATTCCCATCAGGTGTATTTAAGTTCACCTGATGGGAATAGCCCTCAACTCCCTTAATGCTTCTTTAACCAGCAACTCCCTTAATGCTTCTTCCCATGATGAGGAGGAAGAATGAGGGTGATGGGGATGCAGGCAGGAAGGCTGCTTCACATGGGCAGTGGCAGTCACTGCGTCAGCAACAAAGTAGGGGGTGGGAGTTGGGGGGTGGTGGTGAGGGTCCAAAATATTAAAGTTCATTAAAGCTAATAGAGAGACAAGACTATCAGCTAACAATAAACATATTTTGACTGTTTTATCCCCAATTACAGTTATCTTACAGATAGGTTTCAAAACACTTGAACAAGGCTGCTGCTGGCCCTTATGGTGTTTTGTGGGAACTTTAAAGGGGCTGCCCATCCTCTGGGAAGACCTGATCGATGTCAAGGCACATGACTTAGCAGGATTCCGGCAGCCCCCCGTCCTGCCCAGCTCCTTGCTTTGGCCAAAGACCTCTGTGTAAGGCTCAGTCTGCATAATCCCCAGGGTATATTATAGGCAGGGACAGCCCTGCATATCTGCATTGGATTTCATCTCCTCTTCCCCTGGAAGGGTGGTGTCGCCACCAATTGCAGTGATGGGTCATCAGGGGTCAGGGTTCAGGAGGGGTCCCGTAAGTACTAAAGGAGTCAAAATGTTTAATGCATTAGAATCCAACATGTTTTCTGGATTCGTTTTATTATTTTAAAAGTACATTTTATCAATGCAACTGTAAAATGTCAAGGGTTGCTGTGTGCTGAGCATAAGTGAACACAACCCAACAGGTGCCCGACCCCCTCAGGAAGGGAAGGTGGCTGGGTGGAGAGGAAGCTCTGCTTTCAAAGCCGCGAGATTTGAATCGTCCCTGCCAATTCCTTCTTAAGAAATCTTAGGCAAATTGCTTCCTATTGCTAAATTTCAGTTTCCTCCTTGGTAAGATGGGATAGCACTAAGTTCCTTAAAATTTTAGGGGGATTAAGTCAGTGTGCGTAAAGGCCTCAGTACAGGCCTCTATGTAGTAAGCACTCCACACACACTAGGGGTCATTATTCTCCACCTATTGTAGGGCAAAGGTTTTGGAAGGGATGGGATTTTTCCTGTATTTAGGAAGTTTAGCAAGGACTCGAATACCTCCTGTAATTGAGACCCATGACAGAACAGGAAACCTCCTCACCTGACTTAGTACAGAAGTGAAAATAACACAGAATTTTGAGTATTTGATATATGATGTTGAGTCCCTAAGCCTAGGATGGCAGAGTGGGTTGAATGGTGACCCCTCAAAAAGGTATGTCCATGTCCAAATTTCTGAAGTCTGTGAAAGGGATCTTACAAAGGGGTCTCTGTAGGTGTGTTTAAGGATCTGAAGATGAGATCATCCCGCATTGCTTGGGTGGGCCCTAATCCTGATAACAAGCATCCTTAGAAGAAACAGAAGAAGGGAAGGCGGAAAAGCGGGAGACAATGTGACCACGGAGAGAGACTGGCGAGATTCAGTCAAGGAATGCCGAGAGCTACCAAGAGCTGGAAGCGGCAAAGAATGGAGCCTCCAAAACACGTGTGGCCCTGCCAACGCCTTGATTTTGGATTTCCGGACTCCAGAGCTGTGAGAGATTACATTTCTGTCGTTTTAAGCCCCCCAGTTTGTGGTACTTTGTTACAGCGCCTGTGGGAAACCAACCCAGGCAGGGTCCGAGAATCTGCCTTTGTCAATCACTCCCAAGTGGGACTGAAGCTGCTGAATTGGCACCTCACCTGAGTGCCATCATGAAGCACTGGGACCAGGTGGGCATCAACCACCAGCCCACGACCCCCCTGGATGGAGGCCCCCTAGGCTGCTTTTGTCCAGAACTCCCTTTCGGAAGGTGAGACTCGTTTAGCCAAAGGACCAGAGTAAATCGATAACTCAGGCGGCACCAATAAAGTTTCTTTTCATGCCACCCACTGACACAGGAATTAATTTTCCACACTAAACAACGTAAGGGCAGAGACAAGGATGCTGCCCTAGGAGTCTAGAAATACTTTCTTACGAAACTCCTACTGGAATCAAAAGTAACTGCTGAACAGAAGTTCGGTTTCTCTGCCCAACTCACTGTCCCCACAGCAGTCATATACGCAGTGCTCCAGCCCCCAGGCCCATTCTACACCCCCCCCCCCCCCTTGCAAACTGCTTCATACAGGTGGACAAGCCCTTTCTTATTATAAAGGCACTCAGGTGAGAAATGAAATTTACCGCACTTGCAATGGCAGAGAGATACTGGCCATTTTAAACCCAAACACCTCTCCTTACACCCAGCAGGAAGCTTAGTAGGCTCTTAAGCTATCCTGTATTGGAAAAAGCAGGAATATTGATTTTCTAAAATCAATACCTGCAGAGATGATTTTGGCTACTGGATTTCTTGATCTGCACATCAATAGTGACGGCAGCACTGACAAATGCGAGGAAATCCTGCAGGTTCTTAAAAACCCAACGTCTGCCCTCTCTCTGCCGAGGCACAGGCTGCTTGCCAAGCCAACTCTCCTTGAAGGATTTGCAAAATGAACCCCAAACAGGCAGAACATGATGCAGCACCTGCAACCACGTGGGCATGAACGCTCAGGTGAAGGGCTGGCAGAGTGGCCACACGGAAGCTTCAGCTGTCGAGGGTAAAAGTTTGCAAGTTTGCTTTGCTTCCTCACGTGTGAAAATGGACACTATATTAGAAGCTGTGGAGGAAAAACGTGCCCTAAACACACCAGAATGTGGCTGGCCAGCCAGGACAAAGATGGCAGACACCAGGCCAGGAATGCCAAGTTCAGTCTCTGGCTTGTCCCAGCAAAGATCAAGAGTGATAGGTGACTGAAAACTGCCTTGGCGGCTGCAAAGTCTGAGCACTACCAGAAAAATTGCCCTGTAGCTTTTGTCTCAACACTAACTAAGTAAAAAGAGATTCCTGAAGTGGTCATTTTGGGAGAAGATGTTGACGGAGGCTGAGTGGTATTTTCTCTAGTGTCAGCCAGCATTGACCCAGCCCTAACACCTGCCCTGAGGCTTTGGGGAACAAGAATGACAAAATCAATAACAACTCTCCCCCCATCTCTTTCTCACACACTCTCAGCGGGATCCCCTAGTGCCCATTACCTTATGTCCCAGCTGAGCTGCTTCTCCTCGAGCTGCTGTGGCAATGGGATCGATGAGGTGCCCGATTTCCTGGACCACTGAAGTCAGCTGCTCCTGCAGGGCCTGATAAGGAGAGAGAGCTGTCAAGTTCAGCTTACAACAGCTCCCCACGTAGTTGTACTGATTTTAAAAGGTCCATGTGAAAGATAAGGGAGGTCGAAAGAAATGGATATCAGAATGCCTGGGAGTGCCATCCAGCCACTGCTCTGACCCTCCCCATCCCAGCAACCCTCAGTTCCCCTGGGCTAAACCCCTCCTCCCCACAGCTCCATCCATGAGGGACACAAGCAGGCCCCAGGAACACCTTTCCTACTGGCTTCTCACTCCTGGCAACCATAGTAACAACGGATGCTACTGGTATCTTTACTTTGGGTTATTCAGCATAATTACTGGAAAGCTGGAACTGCGGTGGCTTTCCAAGAAGGGAAGACAATTGTGTCCAAATGGAGGTAGCTAATGGTGGGGTCCGAGGGAACATCCAGGTTGCAGTGTCCTCAGAACTAAGAACCCCTTAAGCGGGGAGTGGGGAGGAGGGTGATGTAAAAATGACATCAGCTCTCTTAAAGCAGGACTATTTCCCAGAGAGCACACTGTGAAAACGGCCAGGTGAAATGCCCACTAGGCTATGGTCAGGTGCTCTGTTCGCTGTATTTAGTGATGCGGATGCCATTATCGAAAATGGCACCATCAAGGCATTTCTTCTCAGGTTTGAGAGACAGTTTAATCTCTCCATCCCAAAGAACCGAGCTCACGCTATAAAGAGACGGGGCAAGGTATCTGGACGCTGCTGAAGTGCGAAGGGGGCGGGGAATTCAAAGATGGAGAGTGTTAACTAGGCGCGGGAAAGATCAGATCCCGCTGTAGAAATCTTCACAGGAGCTTCTCCACTTCATAGAGTCCGGATCAATAGATCAGAAGGCTGGACATGTTAGCTCTGCACTCGCCAGCACGGAACGGGGTGACTCCTGACAAAGTGACAATGTCCTGCTCATAGAAATGAGACTCGGGCTACTCTCCTACCGAACAACACTGCATATGGGGGGGGGGGGGGGGGGGGCTTTGTGCAGAGCTTAGTCAACGAGAGGAGCAGCCTAACCCGCAAACTTGAAAACAAAAAAAAGGAAAAAGGAAAAAGTTAGAGAGATGGAGGCAGGTAGAGAGAAACCTCCACACTTCCAAGGGTCTTATTTAGCAAATTACTTCTTATCTTCTCACTCATCATGTAACTACAGTCAAGAATGCAAGACTATCCCAGCGAGGTCGTCTTACTACAGATGGCTTGTTAGATTAAATATGGTAGAGGTAGGAAGCACATTCAGATAAAGGGGAGGGATTTTCTTCCCAGGGAGGAAGTCAAGACAGAGGACATGCTTTGGTGATGGTGTTGAAAGGATGTGGGTGTGAGGGGGGTGCTAGTGACAGTGTGTGCTTGGTTGGTGGTAGTTCAGGAAGCTGCACACGTATGACAGGCACACTGCTCTGTATGCACATTCTACTTTAATAACAGGTTAACGATGATTCTAACATTCTGCACAGGATGAGAACACATATTCCTTCTGTCTTTCCTTGGAAATGGGGGAGGCGGGTGAAGCAACAATGAAATACACAGCTCTATTAATAAAAATGAGCAATTCCAATTCCAGGCCCTGTTTACAGACAGGGGCCAAAGTTCATTGTCGATGAGTTCAGTGTCGGGAGAGAAACACCAGTCAACAGACCATTCATATTTACTAAGTACCTTCCGAGCGTCAGGCACTTTCAACAGAAAGAAAGAAGTATGAATCAGGGGTCTTTGGACAGGTAACAGAAAAAACTCAAAGGAGCCAAGAAGGAAAATTCAATTCTCAACTTTGGAAAAATGGGCAAGAGAGGGCAATGTGGCTCTGAATTAACAGAATGCAAAAGCTCTCTCAATACTAGATATTGAGTAACAAGGGCAGAATCCTTGATCTCTGCATGGACCAAACACATAGCGCTGAATGCTGAATTCGCTCATTAGTCAAAAAAGTGCTGAAATATGACAGGGAAGCACTCAAAATTTACACGCTTAGGTCTGCTCTCCTGAATATGGTAACTCCACCGACTGACACACTCTTACCTGACAATGATCATTTCCCTCCAAATTTCAGCCAAATCTGAACCTTCCACCCCCACAGTACATGTGTTCCTTCATCAAACCATCATTCTCTGCTCAGCATTTGCCCGACCCCCTCCAAAAACTTCCCAGGCTGCTTCCAGGGGAAGGTGGCCCAATGATGAAGCTCTTTATCAAAAACATGTTGGTGCCATTCCCCCATCCCCAAAGCCTGATGTTGGCATTCTTCAGTACTTCCAGAGGCTTCCGAGCTGGCCACAGAGCCCTGCATACCTCCACGGAGATGTCGTCCCTCGTGGCCAAGCTCTGGCTGACAGCGGCCAGCGAGGCCTGCTCGATGTCCCGGATGCACCGGTTGATGCTGTCAATGGAGTAGTCACATTCCCTCTGTCCAGGGGCCTTGTCCCTGGAAGGGACACAGCAAGTAGAACACGGGCTCCACGGAGCGCAAGTCCCCAAACCTGCTCCAGAACTGGTGGGCCAGGAGCCCCTGTCTACTTTCTCTCCCACTCGATTGCTTTAGGGAGTGAATTCCTGACCCTTGCTTGGCAAGGCTTCTCTGCATAGCCCAGGAATTTCTTCACTTAACACTTGTGCTAAGTATCTTTCTGGTGGGAAGGGTAGGGTGCTGTCCACCATCTCAGGCTGATGCCAGGCAATGGCAAATGAAACAATTTGGACTTGGATTCTCCATTCACTGGCTTAGGCATAGGACCCTCATTAAAAAAAAAAAAAAAAAAAAAAGGGCAGTGCTATTTCCAGTGCAAATATACTATGCTCTCTACATTGCATACTAGTTGCAAACGTCCTGGGCTGTGGTAGGAGTTAAAATATTTAGTGGATTTTTCTTTGCGAGGCATTAAGAAAGAAATGCCTTAAGTTTCAGAAGCAATTTCAAAAACAAAATATACCTGAGGAAAGGCATATACTCCATGCTGTGGGGTAATTAACTTTGGTCAACTTCAAAAATGTTTTATCTACTCAGGGGATGACTTTTCATAGTAGATAGGCTCCTACTACCACCATGGAGGTTAGAGATGCCCAGAGTTACTCTGGGACCTGGAATATTCTTTTTGTCTTATTATCAAGGTAAGGTAACCCCAAATCCTGCTAAATAAGCAGTGGTGCTCTCTGCCTAATCTCCTAGGTATCGACAATATGGTACAATGTTTATAAGGACTGGGACTAAAGCAGTCATGCCTGGGGATGCCCTTGGGAATGTTACCTAAATGCCTTTCTGCCTGAATTCTCTAATCAGTAAAAGAGAGACAATAGCAGCATCTACTTTACAAGGTTGCTGTGATGAACATATAATGTAATACAGGTACAATGCTTAGAATAGTATCTAATATATGATAAATACTTTAGTTAGCTATTATTGTTGTGACAAGTGCTACCGCTGGTCCCAAAGAGGTAAAGAAAAAGATGATGACAATGATCAACCACGTTGCTATTAAATAAAAGTCCTGATGGGCTTATCCCCCTCCTGCCCTGTTGGATGCAGGCCGCTAGCAATTCCTGGAGGAGACACTAACCTGATAGACGTGATGAGACTCTTTATAGAGTCAGAAACAGTGTGGGAATGTCCCGCTAGCACAGACCAGGTGGTCGGGTCTTTGGGGTTGATGGCCAGTGAGCGTGCAGTGCGGATGAGGTATGATGAGCTCTCCAGCATGGTCTTGGCTGACACCAGGATTGGTTCTTGTGCCTGGGAGCCCTGGGACCAAAGAGCAGAAGGGTTAAGGGCAGGGCACACAGACTAAGTGAATGACTTGGACCCTGGAAGGTCATGTTCTTTATCAAGTCACCACCTCTGTCCTTCGAAAGGAGACAGAGGGTAGGGAAGCATGGGGGCTGGCTCACATGGGGCCTGGATGATGAGGACCTGGGGCCATGCCACTCCTTAAATATTATTTTTGAGTGTGAAAGAACATACCGAGAAAGAATCAGCCCCAAACCTATGCACAGAGATTGTTCTCAACATATAAAGCCAAGACATTACCTCTTAAGTGATGTACAGACATTGAGTTTCATGAACTCTGCTTGTATCATCAATGACAACAGTAACAGTGCCCTACACATTGACAGAAAGAGTTTTTGGAATCCTTAACTGTTCATGCCCCTTCAGTGCCACACAAAACAAGCCAAAGACCTCAGTTTTACCTTTGCTGTGAGGATTCCCTACCTCGGAGCTGATCTGGGCAGGAATGCTGACAAACTCGGGGTTGGAGGCGAACGCTGTCAAGTTCTCCACGGCTTCGATCAAGGGGGCGGTGGCAATTCGACACTTGTTGCGGTTGTCCTCAGAGAAATCCCCATCCAGAGCCTGATGGGAGAAAACACAGAGATCACTCCTGGGCCGCAGCAATCACCACCCAGCGAAAAGAAGGTGGTTTAATGGGAATACTGAAAATGTCTGGTGAGTCCATAAACAATGAACAAGAACTGATTGGAGGGATCTCTGCCATCAAGCAGAGGGGCTAAGTGAGCAATGGTAGGAAAGAAAGCTGAGTGTGTGGCTCACAGGCCAACTGACCTCACAGCCCATCCACTCCCCACTTAACATGATTCCAAGAGTGCCTGCTCTTCTCTCCCCTTGAGCTATGCTGCCCATCCCTGTGGCTGAGCCACTTTCTTCCCTGCTTTTGAGACTATAACCCTTTGGCTCTTCCCCTCCATTTCACTCCAATTAAGTCTATCCTTTGCCAAACTATAAAAATATCTTACACTGTGTACCACTTTCAACTTCTCCTAAGCTATTTTTACCTGGATGTCCCTGAATGACTGACGGAGGGAGGGCTGATGTATCTGTCATTTTCAAATGAGCAAAATGGAATGCAATGGGAAAAAACATACTAGAACTATTCCCAGCAATACGGACACATCTCACACATGCAATAGTTCGGTAAGGAGGCCAGACACAATAGGGTACCCACTATACAATTCCAGTAGTGCAAAAGTACAAAAACAGGTGAAACTAATTCTGGGTGTTAGCTGTCAGGTCACCCTTTGGAGCCAGTGAGACTGAAGGAGCAGAAGTAGGCTTCTGGGCGCTGGCCATGTTCTGTCTCTTCAACTGGCCACAGTTACTTAGGTGTGTTTGGCGTGGGAAAATTCACTGAGCTCTGCACACATGGGCTTTTAATCTATGTATCTTTTGCTTCCAAAGTTTCTTTCTTTTTAAAATTAGCAGCAGTAATACAAGGGCACTGAATGATGAGTCACGTCGCGATCAACAGCCTGCACAGGAGACAGGCCAGGAAAGTGGCCTGTGATGCATGCCAGACCACCCCACAAAGGGTCAACACTTGGATCCCAAGCTCCCCAACCACGGACTGCACCTGCTCAAGCACAAGGCTGCTAGAACGGATGGCCTGTGACCAGTGACAGCACCCCTGCCTCCCAGCAAAGGGCAACATTTGAGAAGGCAGTTATGTTTGTCGAAGAACGTAGATTTCTTTGTTAAATGACGAATTAAACTTTTAATTTAACCCTTATGAGCAACACAGAAAAGTCAATTTAGACAATTAGCGAACAAAAAACCGGAGGCACCAGCAATTACAGAACAAACCGGATCTGAGATGCGAACCTTTCTATTTCTCAATAAGGCAAGAGTAGGCAGGCACGGTTAGTGTAAAGGCTACTTGAATAACAACTATATTCCAATCAAGTCTTGACAGCTGGGGCCGGTAATTACACATCCGCCATGCTAATATTTTCTGAGGAACTCCCATAAGCCTGGTTAATTTACCGTCTTCATTAGTACTGTGCACAGTTTGCCTCTGCTGAGGCCCTTCTCCACCAGATAGGCACTGACCTTGACCCTAACTTGGCCCATTCTGTGGTTCTTCCAGGCCCAGTGGAAACCCTATGTGCCTGCTACTTACTCATATTTATGGCTTCAGTTCTGACTCCACTCACGTACTCAGTAAAAGTTGAGTTAGCATCTGTTACCTCCACTGAAGCACTGCACCGGCGACATGGCAGTGAACCGTCTGGGCGCTCTCATCTTGTTGCACTATTACCATCATTGACTCCTTGAGATCAGGCCCTACCAGGCTTCGGAGCAATTTGGGCACACATTGGGAGGCCGGCTGGGTGCTGCATAACAGGAGCCCGACAACAGTGGCCCCAGCACAGGCGGACCACTGAAGCAGGCAGATGGCAGGAGCGGACTTTGGCATCAAAGGAACTCGCATCCCAGCTGCACCAGTCGCACCCCCTCCAGCGGGAGTGATAGGGCTTCTAGCTCAGCTTCTAGCTGCCCCTTTACCTCTCCACAGTCCTCTCATCCTCTTTTCTACCGTCTACAACACTCTCGGCCTATTAGGAAGGCAGATGTCTGATCACGCCACCCACTCTTAGGGGAACTAATTAAAAACGACAAGATGATTACCCCAGGTAAATCCCAAGGAATGGTTTCCTAATTGTGCAGTTTCATCGACTGCACCAACAGGATGAAGAAAGGATTTTTTTTTTGAGACTGGGCCCTAACATCACATATCATGTAGCCCATTGCGGGTCAAGGGCAGGACCCTGAATAGCGTGGGCTGTGGACGACAACGCCAAGCTCCAATCCAGCACTGTTTTCCATTTTCAAGAGGGAAAAGCCATTTCCTCCAAAGGAAGAATTGAGCATCAGAAAGGATGGTTTGTTCACATGGACAGTATTTCACTTTTGAATGCTGCTTCCACTCTGGAGATGGCTGAGCAACCCCAGTAAACGGAATACTCAAATCTGGCCAGAGGTGGAACTTCAGGCAGGCACGACAGTTTTCACATAGATATTCCATGTCACAGAATGTTTAGTACACCCGTCATAACAGTGAAAGGGTAAATCCACTTAGCCAAATGCCCAGGCGCCATCGGGACCCTGAGCCAGCTCCTATGAATGTTCTCACACTTAGCAAAAATCTCACAGGGATCTGGGAGAAACAATTTCTGCATGTGTACCAGAATCAAAGATTCATGGACTTTGGGGGTTAGAAGGGATCTTAAAGATCATTTAATCCCAAAGCTCCAATGTTTCAGGTGATAAAACCAACACCTAGAAAGTGACATGCTAAGCCAGAACCCAGAACCAGAACCAGAACCCAAGACCCCTGGCTCCCTTCCCTCCTACTGACCTTAGAAAAGGCAACAAGAATAAGGCGTAAGAAGCCCAGGAGGTGTTTTTTTCCCTCCTTTTTCTTCTCAAGAAACCTATTTACCAATCCAAACAAAAGGACGATCAAGAAAACGTACTTACAGCCGAGTTAAAACCGGTTAATGAGAGCTGGACCTGGTGTCTTTTGGACGCCCTGTCAGTGCTTAATGGCAAAACCCTGAGCTTCAATTCCACTGCGAGAGGCAAGGCTGCGCTCCAACTTCTCAGAGAAACAAAAGCTGTGTTGTTGCACAATTTCTACTTGGCACCTAAACCTGAGTGACCGCACATTTAAAATAACATTCGATTCCACACATCTGATTTGAGGCTAGGTAAAGAGCTGACTGGAGAGAGAGAAGCAGGCACTGGTACACGGGGGGAACCAGCAGAAAGACGGCACCCGTGGTTAGGGCTCCGTGTGTTTCTCAGTTGGCCGGCATTGAGAGCAGCACCTGGCAGGGAGGAGGGTGCACGTATGTATTCTTGCTGAGCCACGCTCTGGGATCGCAAAGAATGCCATCGGCAGAGATTTACGATCCCTGGAGGCAGGCATCCTAATGGGTGCTGATGACCCACTGTGGGGTAATCTGCTCCCTGCTCGCCAGTGTTCCTCCGGGGAGGGGTTCCCCCCTTTCATTGTGAACTAGAAAGGTGGGGCAGCTGGGATTTAGGCTTGGGCACATCCTTGTGATTTAAAGGAAAAAAAAAAAGGACTAAGAAGCATAAAACTTAGAGCAAAATTCAGCCTCGATGGCGGCTGTTTCAAGCATTTAGGGAATTAAACATTCATTTCGCTATTCGACAGGATTCTTAACCATTCCTTAACTCAGCAAGTCTATTCGATATGTAGTACAGTGTGCTACAGTGAAATGGCCTTCACCATTTTCCTATTAGGAAATTCAAAACAAAGTTCATTGTCCCCGGCAAAGCCTGCCACCTGATGGGAATCGCAACACCAAGCGCATTTCAGCAAGCTGCGGAGCAAGAGGGTCATTTCTGTTCCTTGTGCACGGCTATCGATTCCCGGGGTGCTCGCGGGGAAGGAGGCTTCATCTTCTCCATGTCACAACAGCCTGTATCCCCCCTCTGGTGTTTCTGCACAGGCCTATCTTTAAGGCCATCACAAGAGCTCATCTGCTGCAGGCAGTTACAAAGAGGGGTTGCCACTGTGAGGAGAATCTGAAAAGAAAATGAGACCTTAACGGAGACAGGTCGGGATTTAAAACCGAGGAGAAGGCAGAAAAGAAAGGTATCCCAGAATTTGTATAGAATAGCTCCTTGCCTTTGTCTCCCCCTTGGTCCATCTAAATCTAGTCTGTTTTTTTGATGATCGGAAAATGGCCAAGTTTAATTGAAATAAGTTAGTTACACAGCAACCGGCAATGATGTCACTACGTCTCAATTCTATTGCCGTCTTTCCAGCCCTACCTCCCCCGAGACTGGCACACAAGCACTGTAAACACAACCAGGTATTTCTTCCCAGGCTGGTGAGATGGCTTAGTCTCTCCATGCTAACGATGTACACTGCATGCCATGGGCGAGAGCAGGCTTGAGTGGGAAGAGCAGGGGATCTGGGTCTGAATTCCGGTCTACCACTTAGTGGCTGAATCACCCCACGAAAGTTACTTAACCTCCTTGTGCGTCACTGTCCTGGCCGTAAAAACGGGGATGGCAAGCACAGGGTGGTTGGTTGTGTGGACTGAATGAGTGATATACACAAAACATGGAACAGGCCTTGGGTAAACTAAATATCGGAAAACGTAAGCTTTATTCATTTCTAATACCACGAACCATGACAGTAATTAAAGGGAGCTGCCAGCAGGATCCTGGGGGCACCTGGGCACTGGCTTTATTTATTCATCTTCAATTTATCTTATTATTGTCTTTAAATAAGCGGGTTTTAAGTTGTTTGTTTTTTTTTTTAAAGACTCTGTTTAAGCAGCTAAGTAATTGCCGACGGGGATAACTGCCCCGTGGCCCGCTTCCAACGGCTACTGGGCTGTACAATCTCTCCTTGGCTTCTGCTTTGCTCAGCCTGTTGACTAATTTCTCCACAAGATTAAACTGGCTTTGTGTGGTGCAAGGGAAATGAGGTGTGTAGTAACATATCCTCTGGAGACAACAGGGGGAAAAGCCCCATCCCTCCAGGACTTGCCCGGCAACGAAGCAGATCATCCCACCTCCACGAGCGTGAAAATCCTTCAGTAAAGTGTGAACCCTCCAACGGCCTTCCCTCCGGCACTTCCTGGTTTGCACAGAACTGACAGCTTGCCTTCCATGACTACCTCCTTTGGAGGTTCTTTGCCAGGGGCCTGCTGTTCAGGCTGTGGCTGTCTTCCCACCAGGTCAGCTGCTTGGTGTCTGCTGGGTGTCCCACGCACGGCAGACCGGGTTTGCGGTCTGATCACCCAGCTACAAATACTATAGCCAGCTATTGCGATTCCCTCCTCACAGGGTAACCTTGCCCTGCTTCCCCTCAACCTGTCCACGGCCATGAACACAAAGACGAACTTGTTATCAACACGGAATGCTCTATTTTAAGAAGCTCACGCTCCACTGAAAACATTTAAACAACTATAAATAGAATAGATATCACAGGACAGAATAAATTGACTTTTTTTAAAGATTTTCCCAACAGTTTCCCATTCCATTCTCCCTCCACCTTCTCTCTTGGTCCAGAGATATTTAACAACCATGGCAGGGTCCTCTACCAGCCCCTCAAAAGCACCCTCCCCCACTAAGCACATAGTTTACCCCTCCCCACCCACTATGCAGAAGGCTAGTAGAGACCAAGGCTGTTGGTTTTTCCTGATAAATATCTCCATCACTAATGAACCGCTCCTCAGTGACTTAAATCATGAGACTGAATTGGAAGTTGAACCCCACTAGAAGCAAGTATTAGAGAGCAGAGCTACAATCCCCTACCTCGTTCCCCTCTGCAACAGGTGTCACGGGGATTCCTAAGGCCTCAGCTCAGCGACCTACCTTGATGGTCTTCACCAGGTTGGCAGTGCTGTTGGCGACTTCCTTGGCTGACTGGACAAAGTGCCTCTTGGCCACAGGGTTGCCCGTCTTGGATGAGGCGATGCGGCAGGCGTTGCACAAGGCTGAGGTGTGCTTGGCGACAATCGTGGCGGCTGACAGAACCTATAAAGCACGGACTGGGTTGGGGGCACCCCAAGCTTCAGTGCAGAGGGGTCCAGTTCACTGGAGTCCACCCTGGTCCCGAGCCCTGGATTCCCCTTCAACTCACATGTCTAGGGCTCGTGGAAATAAAACCCATGTCTCTAGCTCTGCCGCCCCTGAAGTCACTCCAAGAAAGGGGAGGGCGGGAATTATTAAGGCAGAGAGACTAAACAAAGAAAAGGAAAGGCAGGGCTGATGTGGGAGTGGGCTGGGCTCCAGGCAGTCTCAGAGGAGATGCTGTCAGCTATCCTTTGTGACCCCCAGCCAGGAGGGACACGGCCCAGGGTCTAGGCCAGCGCTGCCCGACAGAAATACAGTGCGAGCCACATATCTAATTTTAAAACTTCTAGTAGCTACATGAAAATAAGTACAGAAACAAGGGAAATTATTGTAAATAATATATTTTATTGAGCTTGATATATCCAAAACATTTCATTTCACCATGTAATCAATTTAAGAACATTAAGCTTTCACAATCCTTTATCCTACTAAGTCTTTGAAATTGGTCAGTATTTTACACTTACAGCCCATCACAGTTTGGACCAGTTCCATTTCAAGTGTTTAACAGTCACATGCAGCTGTATGTCACTCCCAGGTGGGCTATAGGCACCTTATTAAGGGGTGTGGCTCAGGGATCTCCCAGCCCCAGCTGCGTTTCTGAATCTGCCTGATCACTTTGCTGAGGCTGGTAACACCCCTTTGGCCTTAACTGGACAGGTAAGGAATCTCCGGTGCACTGACACCTGCCTTAGGTCTGGGTGGTCCCCCAGGTATCCTTTACTTGGGTCCTTCTCCTGCCTCAAGAACGCTGGTCCCAGGGTCAGCAGTAGATGTGCCCATCACAGCCTGCCTCTGCTAGCCCATATAGGCCATTCTTGTTCTTTTTAGCACATACTGCTGGAATTATTGAACACGACCCACGTCACTTGGGTATTAGAAGTATCAAGGAACGTCACACGTACTGTCTAGTTCTCAAATGTCTCTGTGGCTCCTTTTGTGCTGTGGATTCTGACCCAGCTTTGGGGTCTGGGTCAGCACCACCACCTCTGGGAAGTGACCCCTGAGAGCCCCTCAGAGAATTCATCACACCTTCCTCTGTGCCTCCCTTGCCTTGTCATCATACCCCGATCACTCCATCTTCCAAACTTTAACCCACAGTAAGAGTTAAGGGGGTAGGGGGTCGGGTCTCCCTCACAGTGACCCTTAGTGCCAAGCACAGAGCAAGCCCTCAACGTTATGTCCCCTGAACTGAACAAATGGAACCGTGAACCTCCTGATGAATCTCGCTGTGACTACGCCACCGTGACTGCCTTCCGGCACTCCATTCCAGAGCACCTACCTGTTCCACCCTCACCACATTTTGCAACATCCCCCTAAGTCATGATCTGGCTGGCTTTGCAAGTTCTGAAAGAATGGTCATCTTTATTCTCGCAGTCTCCCGCCACCCACCTCCAGGAGCTCAAGGACATGCAGATCTCACATCCCTGCCCCAAAGTTACCTGTGACGGGCTGCTGCCGGGGTCCACCAGGTTCTGGCATGCCATCTGGATAGCCTGGTTTGCCCTGGCAAACTGGATGGGGTCCACAAGGCCCTGATGGCCTGCCTGGCTGTTCGGATCAGAGATGCCAACGAGGTATGCAGCCTGGAAGGGAGGAGGTAAACCACAGCTCAGGCTCGCTGTACTCCTAGATACGCCTGTGGGGGAGTGTGGTCCCACAGTATACATACAACAGTCATTCTCAGGTGCTCCCAGTGCAAGGTGGTCAGACTCATCTCATCAATAAGAGTTTAGGCATGGACAAGCTGACACTCGCTTGGGCCGGGAACATGCCAGCAGGAGTTTGCTACAGGCTTTTGGGAACAGTCTCCTTGTTCTTAAGAAAGCCTCAAGAAGCTCTTCCATGGGGCATGACCAAGGATGGATGCAGCCCTGAGTGCTCTGGCAGCCACCTTATGACCATGAGGGGGACCAGCCTCAGCATGGAGCTCACTCTTTGGCTGGCAGATGGCAGAGGGGGGAAAAAAGTGGGTGTAGACTGATGGTGTGGAGCTACTGGGGAGGCCAACCCTGGAGCCTGCCCTACATGAGGATTTCTCATCTCGTAGCCTAATGTATCCTTCTTGTTTAGGCCAGTATTTGAAGCAGTAAGAAAGAATGAATAAAATGGTTCGGGGGAAAAAAAGGCAATATTCGGACTCCAAGAGGACAAGAGGCTACAAGAGAAGGTTTTCTCTTCAAACCCTTTGGAGGTGTTAGCCAAATAACAGGGAGAAAATGAATCTGTGAGGGAAAATTCTAACCTTAACTCATTTCCCCTGAGATATGAGGGGCCAAATAAGGGAAGGTGATTTCACCCTCTGAACTAGGGATGCTTTTCTTTGGTTCAATAAAATCTTCCAGGCTCAAGGCAATTGTCAAATGATAAATCCTTCAAGGTAAATGCTGACATTCTTGGAAGTTCAGTTACATGAGCCCAGCAATTATTGGAAATACACAGCACAGTTGAAGACGAGCCAGGAACATGCTTGATCATGACTCTGTGTGATGGCATCCAATTTTTTCTCCTTCTGATTCTAAAAAGAGCATGACTAAGACTTTTGCAACTCTAAAGTCTCAGAGGGAATTTGAATTGTGTCATGCCTATTTTTTTCCCCCCAAACAACTTATCTGTAACAATGACCTTAAAAAAAAAAGAAAAAAAGAAAGAAAAAAAGACGGGCCTCTGAACCCTTAGGCTGGGTCTGCAGGGTTCAGTGTTCTCTCCAGGCTGCTCTGCTCCAGGGGTAACGGGCTGATGTTTTGCCTAAATGCTTAGCCAGCAAGAGCCACCACCTTCTCCATGGTTTCCGTGGTGATGGGTGGAGATGGAGCTGAAGCTGAAGCTGAAGCCCCCACGTGCCTCCCACAGGGACCCGGCACAGGACAGGGCTGGAAAGCCTGCGTTGTGGGGCACGGGGACCCGTGCCTTACCTGAGCTGCAGCCTCCGTCAGCCCACAGAGAGCCTTGGACGCAATCCCCACACACTCCCCAAAAGCAGGGAGGTCCCCGGTCTTGGCATTCTGCGAAATCCCTGCCATTGACTCGCCCAGAACCTGCAAAACAAACCACGAGCGATATTCTGACCAGCATTCCTTCAGACCATGGGGTAAAGGGGCTACCCTTCCAACTTGAATGTTCGAGGCCACTTAATCTACAATATTTGCCATTATTTTACTTCATTTGCAATAAGAAGAGATTTAAGATAATGATATCATTTCTGTTCCACAAAGAGAAATAAATAAAGTCTGAAGCTTTCACCCAAAAGTTATCTATATCTCAAGGAGGTACAGTTACTATACACAGATCAATAAACTAAAATCTATACAGGGCAGCCCATGGGTGAATGGTCTAAACTGAGAACCGTTAGTTCCCAGAATATAAAATCAGACATATCTACCGAGCTATAGGTGAAGACCATGTCCAGAAAGCAGAAGACACACTCTTCCCGATATTATTCACTTATTAATTGATAGTCTTTAATTAATTAATTAATTTTGGGGGGTTGCACTGGGTCTTCATTGCTGTGCGCGGGCTTTCTCTAGTTGCAACGAGCGAGGGCTACTCTTTGTCGCAACGTGCATGCTTCTCATTGCAGTGGCTTCTCTTGTTGCGGAGCACGGGCTCTAGGCGCTCAGGCTTCAGTAGCCGTGGCACATGGGCTCAGTAGTTGTGGCTCATGGGCTCTAGAGCGCAGGCTCAGTAGTTGTGGTGCACAGGCTTAGTTGCTCCCGTGGCATGTGGGATCTTCCCGGACCAGGGCTCGAACCCGTGTCCCCTGCACTGGCAGGCAGATTCTTAACCACTGCACCACCAGGGAAGTCCCTATCAGAGGTCTTTAAAATAACAGCTAAACGGGATTTCAGTACTCAGAATCTAACCCAGAGAGGTCAACCACCATGCACAAGGTCAGACAGAAGGTCACACAGGCAGAGGCAAGGCGCCTGCCCCATATCTGGTGTTGTGTCTTCATGGGCCTCCTCATGCCCCATGAAGGCAGGTCCTACTTTCCAGGGTCACAGATCTTAGAACTGAAGGATGTTCAACAGAAATCTTTAGGGAGACTATGACATCCAAGTCTAGAACCCAAGACAGAGCTCTTTGTTTGTCAAGAAGCCATCTTGGATAGGGAAAGAAAGAAATTCCATTCATCTCACTTGCATTTCATTTTATCCTGATTTTGAGGCATTCTCAAAAAACACTGGTGCAATTACCACAGATCAGTGTTTCCTGACCTTTTAAAATATTATTATTATTGCTCTGATAAGAAGTCTTTTTAGACCACCTCCCTCCAACTGCTACCCACATTACATTAAATACTAAGAAATAAGATCTTGTTGAGCAGGGTTAAGATTTGGAGAAGGGAGGACACAAACCTTTGTATAGTCTTAGATACTTTCACCACCCGCACCCCCCAAAAAACCCCCACAATTTTTCACTCCCCTTGAGAATGCAAGGCATGGATAGATGGTGAAAAGAACACACGGGAGGATCTCATATAAGCCAAGGCCATTGAAGGGCTTTCCCCACCAGTGCAGTCCCAGTGGAAGGAAATACATGCTCCGACTCACAGTAAGACCCATCCCTCATAGGGTCTGAGCAGTGGTTCTCATAGAGTGGCCCCTGGACCACATGGCAGGACCTGGGAACTTGTCAGAAATGCACAACCTCCCCCACCTTGGGATCTATTGAATCAGAAACTCAGGGGTGTGACCTAGCAAGGTGTGTTCAACAAGACCCCCAGGTGATTCTGATGCACAGCCAGGTTTGAGAAGCACCTGGGCAAAGGGCGCCATAACAAGGCTTTAGGACATGGGCAACCATGCAGAGGGGCCACGGGCCGGTGCACACAAAGCATGTCTTGATTCTTCCCCACAATGAGGAGGGATGCTCACAGCACAGCCAGGCTTACCTTGGAGTTTTCCATTACACTCTCGATGCAGTCAAAGTAAGAAAGGTCACTAACAGGTTCATTGGGATTGTCCAACATCCCCTTGACAGTCTACAGAAGGAGAACACAACTTAAGAGCAAGCCTTATAGAACAAGGGAAACTCAACATAAAATACCAACTATCAACTTCCCCTCCATACACAGGATTCTGGTCATTATCCAGATTCTTGAGAGGAATTTAGACCACAGTGTCTGCGACTTCAGATTTCCTGCGGGCAACACCACGCTGATTGGGGTGGGTGTGTCTTGGTTAGCTCTGACAGAGAGGAGAATCTCTTGTTTTCAAATGTGAAGGAGAAGCTTGGTATCCACAGAACGGGGACATTTTTTCCTTAAAGAATCTGAAAGTTAGTGGGAGGCAATATATATTCATGGTCAATGAGTATAATTTCTCTGCTGGATAACTCCAAGGAGTTTAAATGTCAAGGACAGGTTCATTCATTTCTTCTTGATTAGTAGGGACCTCTGTTTTCAATGCTGGGACCTTTCAATGGGTAGGCATGAAAGAAGGTAACCCCCCCCAAAACCGCCCACTGGAATGGTTCATTTGTTTTTAATTTTAAAAGTATAGAAAATGTTGGATCTTGTTTAGGTCTCCATCAAGGAACAGGGCATGGGGTTTGCTTCTTCTGCCTTTGTCTCCAGTCTGCTGAAAACGGTTGCTAGCTTTCATGTTGCAATAACCTTTGATCATCGTTTATGAGGGACTTTTCCAGGGGAGGAAAGTCCGGGGACATAGCCATCCATCTTCCTCCCTGTTGAGTGAGAAGATACAGTGGGACCTAGCAGACTTTGGGGCACAGCCAACAAAAAGACAAGGCCATGTGAGTTACTAAGGGTTGGGGGGAAGTAATGGTGAAACTGCTGAGTTAATCAGCAAAGATCTAAGGGAAAGAGGGCTGCATAAAGAAGGTGTTCATTTCATTGAAGAAACTCCTCCCACTCCTTGGATAATCAAAACTGCCTTAGTAACAGCAACACTGAAATAGCCATAATTTTGGCAACCAAGGATACCATTAAGGCACAGAGGATGTGCATCTGGGCCAACAGACCTCATTTAGATCAACAGTCCACGTATCATTTATATTTGCAAATGTGAACAGACCAGGATAGGGCAGTGACTCACCCAAGGAAGGAAACATTCTCCACTGTTTTCAGAATGCTTCAGTCCCCTGCCTATTCTCACTTTCAGTTGTGCCAATGGCCTCTTGCCATCGGCGGACTGGGCCTCAATCAGACCCTTCAGAAGCTGCAATCAACCCCCCACCTCTAACATCTCTGGCATGGTGGGTATCCCTGTTCAGAAAACTAAAGGTACACTCGGTACAACCAACCCATATCTACTGAGATAACCATTTGCCTGTTTCAACATAACCTGAATTGGTTAGGACTGCTTTACAGACAAGTAGGCACACTGATTTTATTCTTGCCCATGTATACTCTGTGGGCATAAATGAATTTTCTATTAAAAATAAACCCTAAGTATGAATATAAACTGATAAGCCCTACACTGTGTCTGGGCCACTAGGAGCTCCACGGCCCTGACTGGAGCCGTGGAGTCAGGGCCCTGACATACACCCTGACTGTATAGTAATAAGTGTTACTCCTGGGTTTTCTCTAATGAGCCCCCTACATGTTACAAAATACAACGTATGGGAAAATCATTTTTACTCATAAAGCACATCTATTCCAGCTTCTCCCAAACGCCCCAGAATAATCACTCCCAAACTTTTTAGGTAGAAATTGCTTATCTTCAGCCTACACTCAATACCATAGGCCTCTTCCTGTATGAAATAAAGAATCCTTTAACAAAGCAACTCTTAAGTGGAAACAGGGAAGCAGGGATGATAACCCCACCAAATCTAATTTTTCTTTAATTCCTTCCCACTTGGATTGGAACTTTGGCCCAATAGTTTCCCAGGAAAGATCAAAGGTAAGAATAGAGGAGAAGAACCTGACCCGGAGGGAAAGGACAGACACACAGACACTCTGAAATCCTCAGCAGCCTTTCAGGGACTCACCTCGAGCTCCCGCAGGGCGTTATCACATTCCTTCTGGCCAGGAGCTTGCTGGGTGCACAGAGTGATGAGCTGATTGATGCTCTCCGTCACAGCTCTGCGACGACAAATACGGAAAGAGTGTTTTTTGTTTTGTTTTGTAAAGATCAACAGTAATTTCCCCAACAATGTTTTGTAGGTTCGCTAGGAATACAATTAATTCACTATAAAGGCTGTGGTCCCTGTGACAGCTCTTCCACAAGGCTCTAAACCAGCAGCCCCCGACCTTGCTGGCACCAGGGACCGGTTTTGTGGAAGACAATTTTTCCACCGGGGGGCAGGGGGATGGTTCAGGCAGTAATGAGAGCAATGGGGGGATGGGTCAGCGGTAATGCGAGCTATGGGGGAGCGGCAGATGAAGCTTCCCTTGCTTTCCCGCCGCTCACCTCCTGCTGTGCGGCCGGGTTCCTTAACCAGTCCTCCGCCTGTGGGTTGGGCCCCCTGCTCTAAACAACCAAAAATCAACCACAACCAGGGAAGAGAGAATGAGAATCCCTACTTTGCTTCTCATTATTCATTGATTTACCCTTAAAAGTATCAATACTAACAGTTCTCTTAAGAAAGTGTGGCTATCTTTAATATATTCACAAGAAGGAATTCACAATGAAGTTGCAAATGGCAAACAGCTCATAGTAACACTGTTTTCAGAATCCTTCCCTAGCAGCCCACAGGAATGGGATGATCCGAGCTAGGCTATTTTGGACAGCCTTTGTATAGTTTGGACTATTTTGTATATTTTAAAAGTCACACTGTAAACTGTGCCTTATGATTTTAAAACCTCTTCTTACCATTCATTTCTACATGACTGACCAGTTCCTAGAAGCTATACCAACATTATTCTTTAAAAGAGCTATTTTCTTTGTTAACATTAATAGGAATCAGAGATGCTTACATGATTTTACATGTGTTTCCATTCTTCTTAGAACTTAAAACACAGCCCAGATTTTTTCCTACATTGGCTAGGGTTCCACCCCTCCTGGACAGCCTCTGTTTAGGTTGCCATGGATGATTCATAAAGGCACGGTCCATTTGGAGTTAATTTCTTTAACAAGGTGTGAAATATGGATCCAGATTTTTTTTCATGGGGGGGATATATGGAAGTCTAATTATTCCAGTACCATTAAAAATGCCATCCTTTCTGCACTGAATTGCTTTTTTAACCTTGTTGACAGTCAGTTGGCCATATTTGTGTGGGTCTACTTCTGGACTCTATTCTATTCCATTGACCTGTGTGTCTAACCCTTCACCAATACCACACTGTTTTGATTACTGTACCTTTATACTAAGTCTTAAAATTGAATACCCTTGTTTTTATAAATGAAAAAAACAGACATACACACACACACACACACACACACACACACACACACACACACACGAGATAATTCCCTAAGGAGATGCTACAAATAAGAAGCAGAAATAAGACTTAAACCCATGTCTATCAGACACAAAGGCCAGATTCAAAACCATTTTTCTGCAGGGCCATAACTGGTCCATAGTTTGGGCAGGACCCTGAATTCTATTCACAGTCAGTAACCACTGCAGCTAACAGGAAACTTAAAATAAAACAAACAAAATCAAAATAGGACACACATTGCTGCTAATCATTAACACTGTCTAATATAAAGACGCCACATTTTATTAGTTAAATTGGCTTTGCAGCTTCCCACAGAATATCAAATTAGGTGGAAAAAGATGTTGCCAATGTACAAAGGCAATCAGCTTAATTATTTGATGAGGAGCTACTGCTTTGAATTTTAAATTTAGCTAGAGTGATGGGAAGAAGAAAAACATTCCTCAGCTCAAGAAGGAATCCCCAAATAGCTTGTGTAAGATTAACTCTAGTGACTCATTTATTTGTGGAAAAGTGCTTAACTAAGTAAGGTGTCATGGGGAAGCACTGTGCCTTCCAGGTGCAAAGCAAAACAAGAACAACTGAGATAGCAGGACAGTCTCTAGTTGGGACCACCTTTGGAAGGTGCAGTTCATGATGTATTCACTGGAAGGGTCCCCCAGAGAGTCCAACACCGTGTTCTGCAATGGCAGCCTTCAAGACATACTTCGGAGTGGACAGGCTGGATGTGTCAACATAACAAAGGGTACAGCCCTCAACTGTGGTGACACGATCATTTGGGGAATATTTCCACGTATCACACAAGCTTTCCATTTGGCTTACTTCCTTCAACGTTTCCTGTTTATCTACGTTTTTAAAAAGTTAGTCTTCATATAAAGATTTTTCCATTAGAAACTAAGTGTTTACAGGAATTCCCTGGCAGTCCAGTGGTTAGGACTCTGCATTTCCACTACCATGGGCCCGGGTTCAATCCCTGGTTGGGGACCTAAGATCCCGCAAGCCAGGCAGTGTGGCCCCCTCCAAAAAGAAAAAACAAACCAAAAAAACCCCCAAACTAAGTTTACAATTGGTAAATCCTGAGAATATATAGCTATTCACTGTCCTTTCAACAATTTTTAAAAGTGAAAAATGTTCAAATAAAAACTTGGGGTAAAAAAACAACAACAAACAAACAGACTAATAAGAGTTTGTGGTTGGATAGTCCTTAACAGTGCCAGCACAGCACCGCATGCCTGAATGAGTCACTTGGGTAATACTGATCCATGACTAAAAAGCATTATTTAGGTATCATTTATCCCCATAACTCATTTTAGAGTCTGGATTGCATATCTAAATAAACTTAGCGGCACAGAGGCAAATGGTGATATAGATTTGACAATGGGAAACAGTATTTTCATGTTTCAAACTACGGTACTCATTTATAAGAGCAAAGGATTAAAGACAACCCAAATATGCAGTGATAAAGGACTGATTAAATGTAGAGTCTACAACAGAATTCTTGGCACCCATTAAAAGTCATGATATCATATTCCTTATATAGAAAACTGTATATAAAATGTAAAAACCACATAAGCCCATACCTGTAAAAATACACATATGCATAGAAAAATGACAATGACGTATCACAACGTTAACAGTGATTTTATAATATTATTTTAAAGCAGATACCAGTAAATCTACTAAAGCATTATGAATTAACCTACTTACACTGTTATAAAAATACAGCCAACATTAGCTGCATCCTTCCTTCGTTCTATGTAAATCCAAGTAGGCTTGAACTGTAGCTGCTTTTATTTTCCCCACACTTTTTGGTAATGATCAAAGCCATACAAGTTTATTTTAAAAAATACAAAAAATTAAATAACCGTAATTTCACCATCTAGAGATAGTGTTTTCCTGTAATTCATTCTTTATCTAATAAGCATATGTGGCCACTCTTGGTTTTTAATAAATTGGGATCTACAGCCTCGGATGTTAAAGGCTTTCTAACCTACAAATCGTTTAGCATTCAGAGATACTAAATTGATTCAGACAGGAGTTTGTGAGCTCTGGAAGGAACCTTTATATAGATATAGAATTGGGGCAGAGGTGAGAGAAGAAAATCAACCAGTTTGTGCTTTTGATTATTTATTAAGCCCAAGTCGTCCAATAGCGAGCTTGGAGGGGAACAGAGCAACTTCAGATGATTCCCTTCCTCAAAGGAGGACGTGCTTAGAAAGGCAACTAAGAGCAAACTGAAATTCCCCTGTTTGTATTCCCTGGGTCCTACCATGCACAAGGCATGGAGAGTAAAAAAAATAATACAGTTTAAGTCTCTCTAGGAAAGCAAGGTGCTTGCAATCCAGTTGGAGAGGCAAGACAATGAACAGACAAGACACAAAGGTGAGCCAGAGGAAGCAGTGATGGGGGGTGTGACACCAGACAGGATCAGCCAGACACAGGCAGGACTCGCTGGGAGTGAAAGAAAGAAAATGAAAGCCTCGACCGTGGGCGTGGGTTCTGCCTACGAAGGAGGGCCCAACGTGGCCAGAGCAATTGGAAAGTCAGGGCTCAGCGAGATCCTGATTCGGATTCCGGGAATGGAACATTCTAGAGGAGACCAAGAGACAGAAGAAGGCCCAGTGTACATTTTTCTACTTTACAACATGGAAGTGCTGCTTGCTGGGACATCCTTTTTCACCATCTCTGGAGACAGGAAGACTCCTGCCCGGCAGGAACTTCAAAGCAAAGGGTGGTCCTGGAAGAGACATGTCCTGCAAGGTCCTAGGGAGCCCTCAGGGGACTGGAAAGCAGCTGAACACCTGGCCTAGGACGGCCCTGATGCTGGCAGCTGCGGGCGTCAAGTCTTCAGCCCGGGAGTCCTTCTGGCCAGGGTGACTGTGGTGTGCTCGGCAGCCTGGGGAGGTGCTCAGAGTTAGGGCACTTCTTCCTTTTGCCACTGCCAACTGGTTTCCCACTCCCTTAACTAAGTTCAGGGAGCATCAGTCCAGCCCCCAGGCAGGGAAAAGCCTGATGAACGGTGGACAAAGGGTCTCCAGCTCCACCCAACTTGCCAGAAAAGAGCCAGAGCCAGGCAGTTACACAGAAAGAAGACAAACAAGCCAGGAACTCAACAGAAAATGACTTCCTCCCCACGCACATCAGAAACCAAGGGACCAGCTTCCTCAGATGCACCTGGGCTCAGATGCAGAATGGTCAGAGGGAGCAGAGGGAAAGGCACACATAGTCTACTGCTCTCCCAGAAGTAAACCATTTTCCCCGAAAGCAGGAAGAATCATGGAGACTAGAAAGAACAAAGAAAGGATTCAAGTCTGCTGATGTAGGAGCAGGGTGGGGCTGAGTTGGTCCAGGCCTGGGCCCCCACAGTAGCATCTCTGTGGGGTCTTTGGGGACATCCACAGGAAGGACAGGCAGGCATGGCCGTCTCAAGAAGAGGGAGGGCAGTGGGACTGAAGATGAGGACGAGAGCAATCGATTCCCTGCTGCCCAACTCCAAAGGTACTTATGCACCAGACTGTTGTGAGGCCCAGATAGAATGAGGGTGGCATGCCCTGATTGTGCCCCCTGTCCTAACTCCACCAGGGCCGTCCCAGTCTTACAGTGTGTGCCCTTATCAGGCATGTGGTAAAAATCTGTTTAATGAACAAATGAAGGAACAAGAGAATGAACGAAGGCACCCCAGGTGGGCAGAGCTTTACCCTCCAAGGGGAGCTGCCTGACTCACTTGACCTGGCTGGAGCTTCCGCTGGGAAATCACCCCAGGGAGCAGAGCTTGCCAGCATGGGCCAAGAAGCCAAGGAGAATAGGCCAGCAACTTCCTGCAGCTGTTCCAGCCCAAGACTATCAGTTCATGTGATGATTCTTGAGTGCTGTCTTGGCTATGAAACCATCAGGCTGGGAATTCTGTCAACTGCTGAAAGCCAGGACAGACAGAGGCAAAGAAAGCTTTTTTGCCTCGCCTCCAGGTCCCTTCCTCAATGTCACCACCAGGGGGCGTTCAGACACTCACAGAGCCAGGACACCAGCAGCATGCTTTCGGGTCCTGGATTCCCTTTGGTACGGGGCTTTCAAAAGGCCAATTTATACTCTCCCCTCATTCCCACAATTTAAGAGAGTCGACAACACGCTCTAAGTTGGAAACTGTAATTTTGAAACGATGTGAAAAATTTAAGATAATGAAAAACATCTGAGTTCAGATACCTGGCAACATTAGTTGCCTTACCCAAAGGTTGTTTGTAGGAAAAAAGTGATTAAGAGGGTTTTAGATCAGAAACAGCTGCACGACAGAGAAGACATCACTGTCCCTCTTCATCTCCACCACGACCCCAGAAGGGCACTCACCTAATGGAACAATCACAAACAAAGCATAAGATGGAGGTGGGGAGATGTGAGGGTATTTTTCCCATCACCTAGTGGCTCTAGGTATCGTTTGAAGGTAAAGTATGTATCTGGGAATAAATGAAGAAACTCAAAGGTTTTGAAGGCAACTGCTCTGAAATTACCTAACCCCCCCATAAAAATAAAATAAAATAAAATAACACTACAAGCAAACAGGAGACCAGAGACAGGTTTTAACCAGTGGTACCATGCTACCTTATATATCGAGAACTGAACAGAGCTCAAGGACAATGTAGTCTGTACACATCCCTATTTGGCAAATGGGAAAGTTTAGACAGGTTGAGTGACCTGACCAAGGTAACCTAGTCAAGCACTAAAGCTTGTACTAGAATTCAGGTCTCCTGATTCTAACAACTTTAAAAAAGCCAGGAGAGGGGGCTTCCCTGGTGGCGCAGTGGTTGAGAGTCCGCCTGCCGATGCAGGGGACACGGGTTCGTATCCCAGTCCGGGAAGATCCCACATGCCGCAGAGCGGCTGGGCCCGTGAGCCATGGCCGCTGAGCCTGCACGTCCGGAGCCTGTGCTCCGCAAAGGGAGAGGCCACAACAGTGAGAGGCCCGCGTACCGCAAAAAAAAAAAAAAAAAAAAAAAAGCCAGGAGAGATAAAGACATTAAAAAATAAGCAAACAAAACCAAGTTTAAAAGAAGTTAAGTAGAATTCAAGCAATGCGTTTTAAAAATCACTAATCTGCACATTTTGAAAATGTTTCCAATTATGCTATGTGTCCTAATTGTCCCGCATTTAATCTCTCACTGCTGTTAGTTTTCCTACATATAAAGTGATATCAAGAAATGCTATGAAAACAGGCCTACACTTCCATAGGAAAATAAAATACCCTACACTCTTGGTTCAGGAATATGAATGTGGGATTGCCAATATAAAATTTTCCTGGGCTGTCGCTGCAGTTTCTCCAGCTACCAGCACTCCATCACTAGTAATTGAACTAAACGGCCAGAGTGGCCCTGGAGCAGAAATTCTCTTGTATGACCCAGTTACTCAGGTGAGAACAACAGGAAAGAAGAACGTTGACCTTACCCCAAGTTCAGATTCATGTTTTAACATATTTCCCAAAACAATTTACTCCTCCCCACCGCCCCATTCATTCTGAGCTAGAGCCCTTCTGCACGTGACGAAGTGAACATGTTTAAATCCATCTAATTAACATTGGTGCCAGGCATATAGTAAGACTCAAGAAATGTTGAATGGCTAGTTGAGTGTCTTTTTTTTTATACTTTTCAACATCTTCTGGTTTCTTTTTAATGAACTTATATTACTTCCATAATCTGAAAGATAGTAATACTACTTGCAAAAAAAATCTAAGCCACTACGTTTATACATCAGTGGGGGCCTTAAGACTAAGCAAGTCCTCCTGAAAAGGCTTTAAGAGGAGACAGAAGGCATCTTTAGGGGAGAAAGCGCATGCAAAGGAGCCCGTTTAATAAGACACCAGCATCTCTGTCACTCTCGCCTCCAACTCCGACAACAGAAGGTCAGCACTACTCCTTCGCTCAGCAAAGCAGCAGGATGTCTGGTGGATCTTGCAAACACCACACGTGAACGCCCATTTTGTTCCGCTCTTACCTTGCAGCTGCGGCCAGGAGGTTTTTTGCATTGGGTGCTCCTGGGTCTACAGAGAGAGACTTGGCCGCTAACAGCAGCTTGCTGGATGCCATCGAGATGTTCTTGAGGTTCCCTATCACTTGGATCTGGTCTTCTTTCGTCTGGAAGGTCAAAAGGAGCCAGAGTCATTAGGGGCTGTCCATTTCTCCTAGGCAGCATTCAGAGCTAGGAGCAGCACCTTGAAACGGAAGCAGGTTATCTGTCTAGGTTGCATTAAGTCCAATTAGTCAGCAGATGCCTAACTTGTCAAGACTCTGCCCAGTGTCTACCGTTCCCCAAACAGCTATCCGGACCAAGATGCACACAACAGGACAGAAATCCAGCCCAAGTGGGTCAGCCAAGAGCTGTGCTGTCTCACAAGAGTGGGCATGAATGGGGGCGGGAGGGAGAGAGCGAGCGAGAGAGCACACAGACAGGGCCACAACTCCAGCATCTTGCTCAACAATGCGGGAGGTATCAAGGGGCTTGTCCATCTCAGCCTGGCACAAACTACCATCACTGTCTGGACATTTAGAGCTGACTGCATCCCAGAAGCTCCCGACTCTGGAAAGGATACATTTCTCACCTGGCCTGCCATCCGAGAAACAACCCTTTGTAGATAACAGAGTAAAAAACACCCTGGGTACCACTTTTAGGGAGTTCACAGGAGCTCGCCAAAAAATAAAACAACCAGCTCCATAAGCTGACACCAGACCAGTCACCCTCCCTTGTTCTAAACAAGGGGTTTATCTGTTCATCTGAAAGAGGTTAAGTTTGAATCACTTGACACTCAGGATCAGACACAGCCTTTTCAAGTGGGCTCCCCGAACTTCAAATACATGAGTTTTTACAGTATTAAACCACATTTGAAGTATAGGATGCAGAGCTGCCCTCCCTCCAAAAAGCAGAAATAAAATGATGAGTTCTGTTGGAGGATCGTGGGAAAAGTTATCTGTCATTTCCAGGAAGAACTTCACACATAAGCTAATAGTGTCTTTGGGAATGCCATTCCTGTGAGCTCATGGAGCTCTCTGAGTAGCAAAGACAGTGTAAAGGTGTGGGCTGCCCACAGCTTCCCCGCTCCTATTTGCCACTTGGCCGCAGGGGACGACGGTCCACCAGAGTTGAGAGGGGCAAGGGTCAACTCCACTCAGCCACACCAGCCTCACCTGAGCCTGGCCCGCCATCTCAATGCCGGCATCGAGGAATTCATCGAAATCATCACTGAACTTCCCGGAGGCTGCAGCCAGCTCTCCGCTCTGGCCCCGAGTGGCATGGACCACCTCCCCTGCAGACTGGTTCAGATCAGCCGCTGCTTGGTTCAGTTCACTCTGGGCTTCCTGGAAAGGCTTCGTGCTCGGAGGTAACTATGGCAAGAGAAGGCAGGTTGCAGGAGAAGTTCTACTTTGCGTAGGAGAAACAAAGGTAGTATGTTGCAGAGGGAAGACAGACTCTCCTGGGATGCAGTTGTGAGTCATCGAGACTAAAAGGCTCTGTGTGGTCTGAGCCCTTGTTAAGGTTGACCTTCAAAATATGTACATTCCCGTGAACACCTATTCAGTGCTGGACATAGTGGATCTAAAAATGGTAAGGACAGCTTTCCTCAGGCTTCTGGTCTCCTAAGTGGCAGAGCCAGGATTCACACCTGGGCAGTCTGACTCGGGATCCACTCTCTGAACCAGCACTCTATCTTGGGTTTCTCAGACGGAAACTCTCAAAGGTTTAGCTTTCTGGAACTAAAAGGCAGATGCTATGAAACTTTAAATCCTATTCTTCTAAACTAACAGCCATCACTTTTATTCGTCAGTTGGTCTTTGCTAACAATATACTGAATAGCTTTTCCACAGAAGTGCCACTAGCAGCCCTGTAACTGTTTGTGAAAAGTTCCAGAGAGTTAAGCTAGATATTAGTCACACCACACCCACAGCTTGCATACCTGGTATATGCCAGGGACCAGGCAGAGAAGAACCAAAGATGAACAAGGCCAAGTACCCGCAAAGGGGACTCACAAGACAGGGACGGGACCAGGCCCCAAAGTGAAATTCCACAGACGGCTCACTCTCTCAGTGAGTCCCTGACACTTGTATGCCTTTATCGCCTGATGGTCACTGCCTGAGATGTCCTGATAAGAAGTTAGATGATCATATACCCCCTCCTCCCCATTCCTGTCTTACTGGGATGACCTGAGAGCAAACAGCAGCATGGGCTCAAAGAAGAAGTAAACTTTAGAAGCTCTACCTGGGAACCCGGCTGATCAGACAGCAAAACAAGGAAAAGGCAAATCGACAGGAAAAACAGGACTCCTAAGGGAAAGGCTAGCTGCTCAGAGGTCCCCTAGAGGGGAGCAGACTCCACCCACACCTAAGGTGAGCCCAGTCCCCCAGGCGCCCCTGCCCGAGCCAAAACCTCTCACCGAGTCCACCAGCAGCTTCTTGCTCGACTCCCCGATGCTCTTCAAGGCCACGTCCACATCCTTCTGCCCAGGGAGGCAATTCACGCAGTTATTCAAGGAGTGAGAGACGGCTTTGGCCACCTGAATACACAGAGGGAGAAAAGCCCCAACAGAAAGCAGGTTTCAGGGCAAACATTCTTGCACACATGTTGGGAGTGAGCAGAGCTAAAAGAGATGGGGAACTGATCTGCCAGCGTCTGCCTGACACTGTTTACCGTTAAATCTCCTCATCTAGGCCGCTCACTGGGGTTAACATCCTGTCTTAGCACAGGGTCTGACACAGCGATACAGCACACCCTACCTGCTCCCAAGGCCAGGCCAAGTCCTGACTGTGGCTCAAATACAACTCGGTTCTGAAACAAAGGTATCCAACACCAAGAGGAAGAGAAATAGCTGCCTTCTAGAGAGCCCTGCAGAGGTCCTGAGGTGGAAGGAGGCCCTGAGTCCTTTGGATCACAGTTAGCCCGCCCTGGGATGGATTTATGCTCAGCGACCCTCTGATGCCATCATCCCACACCTCGCCCTGCCCAAGGGCAGGCGGAATGTTCTGAGCACTTCCAGACCAACTTGGAGTTGCCCACATGCTGCCTTTTAAGGATGTGTGAGGCTCCTTGTCTACGCTCTCTGGTAAGAATCACCTGAAGAGGCACTAGAGAGAGTTTAAAGCACCGAGTAGCTACACCAAGCCTATCTACCTCACCTCCCAGGCTAGGAAGAGGGCTATACGTAAGCACACACAGGCCCAAAACAGACATGCTGCGTCCAGGTCCTTCACGTTCTAACGGCAGGTCTCAACCAAGCCCCCCATACTTTTCTGTTGACTGAATTAAGCACGTCTCACGTTATGGGGGCTACCATGCGAGGCTTCCAAAACTGCTCACACCGGGCAACAGCCTGTCCATGCGTCCACCTCAGGGACGACCTTGATGGCCACTTCCGGGCCTTACCTGGGCTAGTCTCTGCTGACTCTCCGCATCTCCAGGTGCGATCAGGGCCTGCTTGGCTTCCTGGATGAGCATGGCCGAGCCCTCCATCACGTCCCGGGCGGAATCTAACATGGCGTGCACAGCCGCGGGGTCACTCGTAGATGCAGCCACGCCCCGGGCAGCCTGGGCCAGCGTTTTCAGAGCTTGGGCCGTCTCTCGAGCAGCCACCCCTGGGGGTTAAAAAAAAAAAAAAAAAGAGCCCGCCAGACTTTCTATTAGATTCCATCCAAAAGTTATACTTTTACTTGGGAGTAAGCCTCTAGACTAGAGCCTTCGAGAAAGGAGAGAATCCTTGGACAGTGCCTGGCACAGGTGGGCTCCAAATTGCTTTTTATAAAATCTGAATTGATGTCCTTCTCAAAGAAGTAGCTCAAGCCATTGGCTCTGGGCTGCTCCAAGAGGGATGTTACCACAAATGCCATGCTAAACACCATTTCCCTCTGGTTCCTGTCACGCCCACTACCCCACCTGTCCCTAGACCTAAAATACCAAGTGCATAGTATCGAACTCACAGATGAACCATTCAAGTTCACTTTTCTTTCCAGTCATTTTTATTGGGGCATAACTTACACGCAACAAAGTGAATGAGTCTCCCTGGGCAGCTCACTGAATCTGTACCGATGTGTACACCCACGTATCTGCCATCCATATGGAGAAGGAACATTTCCATTGCCTGTGCCCTTTCCCAGTCAATATCCTCTCACACTGGAAGTAATCCCTATTCTAGCTTTTATCACCTTAGACTAGTTTTACCTGTTCTTCAACTACGTGTTGATGGAACCACACTGTATGTCTTCTTTTGTGTCTGGTTTCTTTCTCTGACCACAATGCTGTGAGATTCACCCGTGCTGTTACACATAGAAGTACATTGCTTTTTCTTGCTGTGTCGTATTCCATTATAGGAACACAGCAACATCTGCTTATCCATTCTTCTGTTGCTGGACACTTGGGGATTGTTTCCTGTGTGGACTATTATGAATAAAGCTACTGGAAAAGTTCTCATCCCTGTGTTTAGGTAGACATATGGAATTGATCCTCTTGGATTTAAATCTAGGAGCTGAATTGCTGCGTCATAGAGTAAGTGTATATTTAGCTTTGGAGGATACTACCACACTTCTTCAGACTGGTTTTGCCATTATACACTCCGCCAGCACTATATATATGAGAGTTACAGTTGCTCTTCATCCTGGCCCGTACTTACTAGTGTTAGATTTTTTATTTTATCCAGTTCTGGTGGGTGTATAGCATGCGGGAATCTTAGTTCCCCGACCAGGGATTAAAACCATGCCCCCTGTAGTGGAAGCGTGGAGTCTTAACCGCTGGATCACCAGGGAAGTCCCTCACTGAGGTTTAATTCTTATATCCCTAGTGAGCAACGATGTTGAGCACTTTTTCATACACTCAGTGGCTGTTTGGACATCCTCTTTTGCAAAGTGCCTGCTCATCTTTAAATTCACTTCTAAAGATGATGGGATTCGGAGATAAACTATGCATATAAACTAGTCCTTAAAAACTACAGTGCCACCTCCCATAGAAAGAAGAGGCGCCTTCCTACATGGTACCTAGTGCTTGGCGCACCCAAGAAAAGGAAGGAGACTGGAAATGCCAAGGCACGTAACAAAAGGCTCCTGGAACCTGGGGAACTGCAAAATAGCCAGCCTCAAAGCTCATCTCATCGAACCATTTCAGATGAGGCCCAGTGCTGAGAAGCATCTTGACCACGGACACACCTTTAGATCTGAGGTTAGTTTCTTAACTTCGGGGTCAGACTCTGCACAGTGTTCTTTGGGATAGAGAACTACAAGGGATTCTTGTTAGAACATACAACATCTGCATGAAAAATTCACAGATGACTTGCTCTCTCACTACACTTTGAGGTGACTGTATCTAAAGCCTTCGGCTGGATGGCACCCCTGAGCGTGGTCTTTACCGCCGCTGCTTCAGCCGCGTGGGCACAGACGCAGCAGGTGGTCCTCTCTTTACTAGGGACGAGGCACCGAAATACAAGAAAGAACACAAAAGGCCCTGGGGAATCCATAAAACAACTTCCCAGAGCTGCAGACTGGCTCATCTGTAAATACTTAGGAAGTCGCATAACTGGGACATAACTCTACAATCTAATCAAGGCAAATTGCAAAGCTGCCCATCTACCATTTATCACATGGCACTTCCGAGCGCAGCATGTGGAATGAACACATTTTAAACAAAGTGTTTTATATGGCAGAGGAGAAAGCATAAAGATAAGTAAAGCCAAGGTGAAGGAGAGAAAAAAGCCAAAGAGAAGAGTCACTGCATTTTTTTTTTTTGCAGACATCAAGGAGGGTTTATTGTTTGTTTTTTACTGGAGTATAATTGCTTTACAATGTTGCGTTAGTTTCTGCTGTACCGCAAAGTGAATCATCTATATCCCCTCCCTCTTGGACCTCCCCCCACCCCCTGCATCGCACCCATCTAGGTCATCACACAGCACCGAGCTGAGCTTCCTGTGCTATACATCAGGTTCCCACTAGCTATCTATTTTATACATGGTAGTGTGTTTACGTCAAACCTAATCTCCTGATTTATGTTATACTGAAGCTTCTGGCCCAGGGTGGAAGGACATCCTTGCTCAGAAGGGCACCCACCAGGTGTGGTTAAGACCTCGTCCAGCTCTGCTGCTGACAAGCTGTGTGGACTAAACAGCCGCCGCCTTTTCCCTCTGGGTCTCAGTTTCCCACAGGTCATAGGAGAGGCTGAGATCCCAGCTGTGACACTTGAAAATTCTAGGCTGTGATTTCTAGACCTCTCCTCTTGCCTTCCTCGTTACCACGTGGACTCTTGAATCTATTTCTATTTGAGTTGTATTATTTTGGAAGAATAAACCATTTATCATACGCCATTAGAAAAGTCATGTTCATGAGAAAATTATTTACTGAAAAGGCTTTTATAGACTCAGACAATTTTTCCAAAAGGCAGAAACCAGAAGAGCGGAATTCCAAAAGCCGAGGTATATCCACCCCACGTGTTTTCTGCTGAGGACTCACTGTGAAACCTCAGGGCACACCAAGAATCCTCTTTGGCGGCATTAGGTTTCCCGCAAAGTGGAAGCCACACCAACAAAAGGATGAAACAAGGCCACCAGATGCCAGGGAGCAAATGACCATCCAAGGCTGTACGTGGCTGAATTCACAGCAATATTCTCAATGGTAACGATGAGAATCATCAGAGTCCTATCTCCGAGCAATCACCACCCTCCGCCCCCCCAAAATTGTTCCTGGAGTCAAGGGTGCAACACACCCCAGAAGTGCCAGTGCGAAACACTGAAGCAGACTCCCTGCTTCAATAACCACAATCCTTGGAAGACACAGATGACGTTCCCAGTATTCCTGCCGTCTAGATCTCAAATTATATTCAGCAACAGTCTTAGGGAGACACACTAGTCATATGAAATACAGGGGAATTCTTTGTAATAGTAATTACTCCTGATCAGAATTCACATAGATTGTGTGTAGACAGCATTAGACCACGTATCAAGCTCACAAGGTAAAAACCAAGTATGCAAGATTTTTTAATCTGTCCCAAAGGATCTCGAAAGGGTTCTGTCTATGTAACTGTACCCAGCCGAGAAGAAATGCATTTTGAACGCTGTACTGGCCAAATAAAACCACATCTGCATTAGAACCTAGTCCAGTGGCAGCTCATGTGTTAACTTCTGAGTATCCCACACATCTTAGGTATGGACGAGGGAACTGACACCCAGGGAGAAGCTGTCCACACTCGTGCTCTCTCCCTGCTTCCCATCCATTCTTCAACCTTCCTGTAATTGCCTTCAACAGGGAGAGCAGTGACCTTGTTTTTCCTTAAGCCAGTGGATGCTTCTCAAGTCCCTCCCTGCAGTGTCTTTCCAGGCAGCAATTATCTCTGTGAGTCGAGAGACATCCCTCTCTCCTGGTTTCCATGGTCTCTCCAAGGCTGCATGTTCTCGTTTCTTTCAAGGATTTCTAATGCTCAGCCTTCTCCTGAAATACTTGGGTTCCATAGGGTTATATCTGATAAAATTGTTCTCACTCTACCACTTTCCCTTATGCAAACTTAGCTACCCCCATGGTTTCAATCATTATCATTTTATTAAACATTTAGAAATATTTATCTCCAGCCCAGACTTCTCTACTGAGTTCCAGAGGTAAATATCCAGCTGCCTAATGGGCACCTCTCTGTGGATATCCTGCAGGGATTTCAAACTGAATCCATTTAAAGTTGAACCTGGGACTTCCCTGGTGGTCCAGTGGTTAAGAATCCGCCTTCCAATGCACAGGATGTGGGTTCGATCACTGGTCAGGGAACTAAGACCCGCATGCTGTGGGGCAACTAAGCCCATGAGTTGCAACTACCGAGCCCACGTGCCGCAACGAAAAGCTGCAACAAAGACCCAGGGCAGCCCCCCCAACAACAATAATAATAATCAAGTTGAACCTGGCATCCCTAAACTCCAGCCCTCAACATGCCTGCCAGTGACCCTGTGTCTCCATCACAGTGACTCATACAACTCTTCGTTCAGCTATCAGGCTAAACTTAGAGCTGTCCGTGTTGCCTTCCCTATTCCCATTCCTACCAACTTCTAATCCATCACCAACAACTGTGAGGTCTCTTTTTTTTTAATCCATCCTTCATCTCCACTAACAATTCTTATCTGGATGAATGCAACAGCCTTCTCACTGGTCTCCCTGCCTCCAACTTTGCTTCCCTCCAATTTATCAGCACACGAAAAGGAGGGCAAAGTGCATTAAGGGCAATCGAGACTGTGTCGACAGATGCAAATTCTTCAGTATTTTCACATGCTCTGAGCTTCAATTTCAATGTATTTAAATTGGCTTATGAGGCCTTTTACGATCTGATCCCAGCTGACCTTCCCAGCCTTATCTTCTTACTCCCTACCCCCTTGCCTTTTACTTGGATCCTCTCACTTCATTTCATCAGCCTTCTTCTCCTGCCTTTGGGACTTCACATATGCTGTTCCCAAGTCCGCCACCACCACCTAGTTGGCGCCTGCCAAAATGAAATCGGGATACTTCTAGGCCGTTCTTCAGACATCAACTAGACAGTCTGTCATCCTGGATGTTATCAGTATTGGATGACGCAACTTGTGAAGCAGTCTTTCCTTCATTAAAAATCCATTTCATCATCTACACAAAATCTGGCAAGATTTCAGGAATGTGTAGAAGTTCTTGAAACTACATCTCTCATATGCCCTAAGCTTTTAAGAACTTACATACACTTTTCTTTCTCCTTGAAAGCTAAGTGAGTCACAATAATCCTTCAAACCCCGATCAGGTGTCAGTTCTGCTGTGGAACGTTCCCTCACCCTCTCATGAGGACAGAATTGTACATTCTTACTGTTGCAGGTACTATATTGCACTGTGCCGTGGTAACTCTTTTTGTGCTCCTACTGTGCTCTTATTTTCAAAGTAATAAACATACACAGTTTCTGAAGAAGCAAAGAGGATTTTCCTTATAGTGATGGAAAGAATAACTTATTGCAGATGAACCCTCCCCCTCAGAGAAACAACTAGAAACTCTGGAAAAATACAGACAGAACATCTGTTTGAAGGCACTGGAGAGATACCAAGGAACCAAGGTAACGAAAGCCAAGACCTTGGAAGAGAAAGAAAGTACAGAGAAGTGAGTACAACACTGCTTTCCCCCCTTCAAGGCATTTTCTAATTTGTAAACTGTTGCCCAGAAACTGAGAGGCTGAGCAAAACTTTCTGAAGTCGCATGGGGATGGGAAGATAAAAGAAGCATAGTTCTGAGCTCAACAATCAGAATGGCCCTCATAAACATCACAGATGTTTAGACAGGAGGCACGAAGGGCTACACCCTATAAGGTAAACTGGAAATGGACTTTGCAATATCCAATCAGTTCGGTTCTGCTCGTATTACGGTGATCTTCTCCTTTTTTAACCACCTGCTAAGATAAAAGATTAATCCTCTGTACGGAAGAAAACACAATCCAGAGCCTCAAATTATTTCTACAATGTAAATACCAATGATTAGCATTAAATTAAAAAAAAATCAGAAACATCAGGAGATAAGGTCAATAGTTGAAAACCAAGAAGAGAAAAAAAAAAAACAGAAAACAAAACAGATAACAAGACGCCCGTAGGTGATCCTGACATTGGAGTTATTGAACCTAGACTTTAAGTAAATGTAAAAACTATGTTGAAGAAATTAGATGACAAGATAGAGAATTTCAGCAGAGAAATGGAAAGTACAAGAAAACCATCAAAAGGTTATTATAAAACTGAAAAATATGACATTTAAAATTAAAAACTCAATAGAAGAGTTTGAAGGTAGGAGGAATAGTGAGCTGCAGATAAATCCAAAAAAACCCACACAGAATAAAGCATGGAGAAGAAAAATTATGGCCAATATAGAAAAGAGCATAGGAGACACACAAAACAGTGAAAATATCTAACGTAGGGGGTAGCTGGAGTGTACAAAGAGGAGAGAAAAAAATGGGACAGAAGCAGCATTTGAAGATATAGTGGCTGAGTTTTCCAAAACTGATCTAAGACAGCAAATCCCATCTTTAAGGAGTACTAAAACCCAAAGTGGGATAAATAGGCAAAACGACACAAAACAAAACTCCTCTAGGCACAGTGCTTGAAAACCAAAGACTGAGAAAATCCAAAAAAACGAGTAGCAGAGGGGAAAACTAAAACCACATGACCTGTGGAAGGGTAAAGCGACAGCTGACTTCACAACAGAAATAAAGGAAGCCAGAAGACAACGGAATAACACCTTCAAGTGCTGACAATGGAATAACACCTTCAAGTGCTGACAACGGAATAACACCTTCAAATGCTGGAAGAAAATAACTGCCAACCTAAAATTTTACAACACGTAAAATTATCTACCAAAAATAGAGGCTAAACAAAGGCATTTTAAACAAACAACAACTGAAAGAATTGGTCACTGCAGACTCACACTAAAGGAATTAATGCAGGGAGTTCTTTAGGCAGACAGGAAATAATCCCAGGTGGAAGCACATTGCGATGCAGAAAGGAATGAACAGCAATGGAAAGGTCAATATGGAGGAGCATTTAATCAATACTGACTATGAAACAACTTTGAGGCAGTACTGAGGAGGTTAAATATATGTAGAATTAAAGCACTCAACAACAATGAATGCGTTGGAAGAAAGGTCAATGAAGTTTAAATGTCCCAAGATTCTTGCACTGTCCAGGAAGAGGTAAACATACTAACTTATATTATACTTTTAAAAAATTGTTCAAGGGCTTCCCTGGTGGCGCAGTGGTTGAGAGTCCGCCTGCCGATGCAGGGGACACGGGTTCGTGCCCCAGTCTGGGAAGATCCCACATGCTGCGGAGCAGCTGGGCCTGTGAGCCATGGCCGCTGAGCCTGCGTGTCAGGCGCAACAGGAGAGGCCACAACAGTGAGAGGCCCGCGTACCACAAAAAAAAAAAGAAAAAAGAAAAAAAAGTTGTTCAAGAATAGGCAGTGAGGGGCTTCCCTGGCGGCGCAGTGGTTGAGAGTCTGCCTGCCGATGCAGGGTACACAGGTTCGTGCCCTGGTCTGGGAAGATCCCACATGCCGTGGAGCGGCTGGGCCCGTGAGCCATGGCCGCTGAGCCTGCGCGTCCGGAGCCTGTGCTCCGCAGCCGGAGAGGCCACAGCAGTGAGAGGCCTGCGTACTACCAAAAAAAAAAAAAAAAAAAAAAAAGAATAGGCAGTGAATGTACAACTAATAAACTAATCAAGGGAAGAGAAATAGATTTTAAAAAGCACATATAAATCTGAAAGAAAGCAAGAAAGGAGAGAAAAAGGAGCCTAGGATAGGTAGGACATATAGAAAAGAAATAGTAAGATGACAAATACAAACCTCAATATATCACTAATTATATTATATATAAACAGACCAAATACTCCAATTGAACGGAAAATACTGTCACATCAACAAACAACTCCTCCCCCTCTGAAAGAACAACTACATGATACGCATAGGTATGCATGCATACACATGCATTAAATATAAGCATAGAGAAAAAATGAAAGTAAAAGATTTATGACGCACACTCTAATGAAAACAAAAACTTCTATGCAAAAAACTATAAAACAGTATTGAGAGAAAGGAAATCTAAATAAATGTAGAGATATACCACATTCACAGATTAGAAGACTCAGTAATGTAAAGATTTCAATTATCCCCAGATTCAGGTAACCCCGATCAAAAAAACAAACAAATAAAAAAACAAGCGAAAGGGTTTTTTTGCGGGGGAGGGTACAAATTGACAGGTTGATTCTAAAATAGATGTGGAAATACAAAGGGTCAAGGAAAGTCAGCACTAACTTGAGGAAGAATAACAAAGACAGAGGACTCACATTATCAGATGTTAACACTTAGTATAAAACTGCAATGATTAGGAAAGTATGGTACTAAGGTAAGATCAGGCAATTAAAGCAATGAAAAAGAAGCAAAAGTTCAGAAACTGACTCACATTTATGCCCTTAATTTATAATGAAATTGCCCTCAAGACCACTGGGGAAAGGAGGGTCGCAAAGTGGTGCTGGGTCAAATGGATGGATGCCCTGGTGCAAAAGCAACTACACTAGGACCCTGTTTGCCCACATATAAAACTCAATTCCAGGTGGATCGTAGTTCTAAATATGGAAGTAAAACAACAAAGCCTTTAGACTATAACAGAGAAGAATATCTTCATGACTTGGAGAAGCAACATTTTTAAATCGGACACAAAAAGCACTAACCATAAAGGAGAAGTGTAAATTGGACTATATTAAAATTTAAGTTCTGTTTATCAAGAAACACCTTTAAAACAGTGAAAAGGTAAGCCACAAGATACAAGAAATACATACATATGTGACAACTAACTCCTGCAAATAAATAAGGAAAAGGCAGAAAACTCATATTTTAAAAAAATGGGCAAAAGACCTGAAGAGATGCTTCACAAAAGAAGGTACCCAAATGGCTGATAAACTGAAAATATCCTCAACTGCCCTGTTCCTCAGGGACACGCAAACTAAACCCATAATGTGCTTCTACTACACACTCAACAGAATGGCTCATATTGACAAAGCAGATGTGGTGACCAGGATGTAGAACAAGTGGAAATTTCAGATACCGCAGGAAGGACTGTAGCTGAGTGGCCGCACAGCCTATGACCCAGCAATTCCCCCGGGATGCCAAAAAATGCTCATTACTTGATCTTGGTGGGGGTTTTTCAGGTGTATTCAATTTGGGATAACTCATGAAGATATACATTTAGGACTTATACTCTCCTCTGGATGTATATTATTCTTTAATAGTAATGTATATTTCAAAAAGAAAAAAATATTCAAGCCGTACTACTATATAACAAAAGCAACAATCCATCTCCTCTTCACCTGATTCCTACTTATAGAGCCACTCAGTTCTTTAAGGTTTCTTCTGATGGATGGATGGATGGATGGATTTATTTAATTATTTATTTATGGCTGTGTTGGGTCTTCGTTGCTACATGTGGGCTTTTCTCTAGTTGCGGTGAGCAGGGGCTACGCTTCGTTGTGCTGTGCGGGCTTTTCATTGCGGTGGCTTCTCTTTGTCACAGAGCAGAGGCTCTAGGCATGCGGGCTTCAGCAGTTGCAGCTCGTGGGCTCAGCAGTTGTGGCTCACAGGCTCTAGAGCGCAGGCTCAGTAGTTGTGGCGCATGGGCTTAGTTGTTCCGTGGCATGTGGGATCTTCCCGGACCAGGGCTCGAACCTGTGTTCGCTGCACTGGCAGGTGGATTCTTAACCACTGCGCCACCAGGGAAGTCCTGATGTAGTTCTCATTTTCAAGTAATGGGCTAATACTGAAACTTCTTGTTGTCTCCATTTTAGATAGAAACAGACTTCCGACTATGAGAATATTCTTTTTTTTTTTTTGTATCACCAGGTATTTTTCCTTATACATTCTGTTCCCTATACAGTACTCCTGGTTCAGGGGTACCTGGTGTCTCCAGGGCTCAAACCCTCCCAGAGTTTTGCAGCACCAATCAGCTTGCTTCTTGTTAGCTTCCCTATCCCTGGACAACTTTAGGTTTTTATTTATTGGGGTCTCTCAGTTACCACTCATCTGTCTCCTTCCATCTTCGACAACTTCATTGAGATCTTATTTGTTTTCTTCTCTCTCATTTTCTTTGACTTTTTCTTTCTTTCCCTCCTTTAGTGGGATTTCAAGAGACATACACAGTTGCGGAGGTCTATAATTACCATCTGCTTATAGTCTAATAGGGGTGACTCAAATAGTTTGGGGGAATCATATTTGATTAGTCTTAGTACGCTTAGCATCAAGCCCAGTAACAAGCATGTTGAAAGTGCTTGAAAAATGTGTGTTGAACTGCTGAAATAAAAAAGTCAGGTTCATTGTCAAATCAACAAACTCCCCGCACCAGCCCAGTGGTCTGTACCTGGCCTCAGGGCATCACGAAGGGTGTGAGTCTCACCTGTGTAGTGCTCATTGCCTTGAGCAGCACAGGTCAGGAGCTGCGCCATGGAGGAGCCCACTGCTTTAGATGTACTTCCCAGGTCCTGAGCACATTTTTCCAGCTGTAAGAAGATTCAAGGAGGAAGACAGCTTAGGAGAGGCAAATCATCCACTAAAGTCTTAGCCCCAAAATAATGCAGATCAAACTTCTGGGCCTCAACTCTTTCCTACCTAATACACCAATGGCACTAAGAAGAAGTAGGGTGATAGAGGGGAAAGAACCCAGGCTTCAGGATAAACAAATGAGTTCACACCCTGCCCTCTGCTTCCTTTCCCCACTTGCTAGCTGTTGAGAGATTGGGGTAAGTCACTGAACTCTCCCAGTCTCTGTGTCCTGAGATCACAGTATCTAGCTCAGAAGGTTTTCAGAGAATTAACATAGGTACTCAACAAATGGTAGCCATTAGTATTATGCTTTCAGAAGCTAATTCAGAAGTCTGCAACAAATCCTTAGTGAGAATTAATTATGCCTTAGCAGGAAGTGAGCAGACATCCAGCTGTTCCACCTTCCTGGCACGTGGGACCATTAACATTGTTCAATTTGATCATTATACTTTGCGGAGTTCTAACCAGAGGGAAATGCAATAGGAATAGAGGTTTGGGATGGTAAATGAGATTATGAAAACGGGCAAAGAGCTTGCTTCCCATGACGAGCACGTCGTCTCGCTTTGTCAACGGAATAAATAATTCAGAGAATAAAGTCAATAAAGCCCTATGGTAAGGGTAATTATTCAATTACTAGATGAGGACAACATTTTGGAAGAGAACTTCCGGGCACGCTGCGAGAGTTCAGAAAAGCATCAGGAAATGTATGCAGTTTTAACCCCACAACATGTTTTCCAAGAGAGGCATTTTCTTCAAGTAAAAAATGGAGCCTGGTCCACTGTAGCCAACAGTATAACACAGTACACACATTTGTTTAGGGTAAACAATTTCTTTAAAAATTACATGATGTTTCTTGCATTCTAACTGACCGGTTGTTTTATGTGAAGGCAGAATAGGTGTCATGGGCTCCTGGAGCACAGAAGTCTGCAAAGGGATACCTGGACCACTTTGCAAAGCTGCTGGCTCAGGAGCCAATACTGACTTTCTCTTTAGCCGGGGCACCTTAGTTAAGTGACTTCCTGAGTTTCCTGTTTTTACAATCAGGGGTAGCTTGATTTCACAAATATTTTCCGAATGCTTCCTACGTACCAGGCATTGTTCAATGGTAAATTAGATGCTCTGGTAGTCCTTTTATACTCTAAAAGTTTTTAGTTTCTATCCAAAGAGCAGCAGTAGCTAAGAGTAAAAGTTCTCACTGTGAAAGATCAAGGCATGGGTTTTGGAGTCCTACAGATCTGGGTTCAACCCATGGTTCTGATGCTAACTGCCAGCTAACATTGAGTAGAACAGGGCACCTTTTTTTTTTCAGCTGTAAAATGGGGTGAACAACACTTGTTCATTAGGTTACTATCAGGATAAACTAGGCTGACTGTGTATGTACACAGTGCAGAAGAGGTGCTTAATAAACGAAGCTATTTTATTAGTAATGTTCAGGAGTGAGGGAAAGGAGGTACATACAAATGAGGACGACTGGTAAAATTTTAGCCAAGAAAACCCTGGCACAGGCATCAGGAGGTATCATAACGTGATCAAATGAGATTTCTGGAGCCAACATTCCACTTGCTGTTGTGGCTTTACTAGAGTAAAGTGCTTTGCCATTGCCCACCCCAGTGCCTTGCACTATGGAAATTTTTTTTTTTAAACACGACTGTTGAAAATATATTCTGTGTTTATAACTTAATTGCCACCCATTTCGTAAATAAAATACTTTAGACATAGAGGAGATTGGGACTTGCCTACAGCTAGTGGATGACACAACCTGGACCAAGAAGCCAGAACTCCTAGGTCTAAACATAGCTCCTCCAGCTGCCCTGGGCATTCTTTTCAGAAAAAGCCTGCAGGATTAGAACACTGGCCTCAAACGCCAGCAGGTCTTGTTTATGGAAAAGAGGGATGAATAGGAACTGATGCCTGGTCATCCCCAGCCACACCCCAGGCAGGTACACACAGGCCCATCACCAGAGGCCCCCTCAGGGCCATCTCTATCATAAGACTGTTCCAGAGAAATGTGGCTATTCTAGGGCTTTGCATTAAAAACACTTGAAACTGAGACACACTGACCACCCCTCCCCCCAACTCTAAAAATGCCGTGACTTCCTAACAGAGGTAGAGTCCCAGACCCCAGCTGCCACCAACATCTCCTACCGTCTCCCCTGGGAGTGGCTTCAGCTGACTCTCCACGGCAGCCATCTTGGCATCCTGCAGTTCACTCTTCAGGGTCTGCACAGTGCTCAGTGCTGAATCGATTTCCATGGGACCACAGGCTTCATGGGCCTGTCAACAGAGTTGAGAATATGTGCACAACAGTCTGCTCGGGAAAAGCATCCCCAGTACCTTGCAACATAGGAAATTCCTTTCTGGATACAACCAATGATTCTCCAAATCTAGCAATAGGAAGCAAGGGTAACAAGCATTTCCTGAGAGCACAAAACCATGCTCAATCAGGACCTCAGTCCTAAGTTCCCTAAATAATCAAGTATGTGTGTCTCATAACTGGATATACTTAAATTTTCCTTGAAGCTGTTTATATCAGAAATACATTACCTCTCAAACGAAGAGGATCCTTATTCACTGTGTCTGGGTTCTAGACATGGGGCACCTAGCACAGTATGTGTGCACACAAAAACTTGGGAAGCATGGGGTGGATGAAGGAACGAATAAACAAATGAACCCAGGACTCTACAGACAAGTCTATGTCAACCTTACTGAATCTCTTTACAAATTTCTAGATTGTAAACCATTATCGTTCCATACTGAAGGCTATGAAAGATTTTTTTCCTTAATAAAAACTTTTAAGAAAACTGCTTCATTCTGGTGATCATCTAGAACAGCGGTCTCCAAATGCTTTGATCACACACCCCCAACACGCATGTTAATAAATTATACACGTAAATGTTAGTAAATTATACACATACAAGTATATTAAATACTGGTGTACCTTAACTTCTTTCTTTTTTAGATAATAGTAACAACAGCAGCAGTACACACTATTTGATTGATTTCTATGTGTGAGTATTACTAGGTGACAATACTGAGGCAGAGAGGTTAAGTGACTTGCCCAGGTCACAAAATTAGTCAATGGCAAGGCGAGAATTTGAATGCAGGTGGTCTGATTTTAGAGCCTGTATTCTTAACCCCTACACTATATACTAAAATCATAAAAAGAGTCTTCCTGAATCCACTGCACAGTGTTGCCTGAGTCCCACTTCGGGGATCACTGCTCCAAAGCAGTTGTTGGAGGTGGGTGTGTCGTTCAGTCACTGAGGACACTTGTTAAAATGCAGATATTTGGGCGCTATGACCAGAGATTCTGACTGGGGTGCTCAGAGGTGAGGCCCAGGAACCTGCATCCTAAATGCCCCCATGTGATTCCAGTGCAGATGGTCCCTAGACCTCTCTTTGAGAAAGAGAGCTCAAAATAACTTTTTTATTAGATATAACCTAAAACTCTAGATATTTTTCTTTGGTGATGTAGTGCACTGTTTATATTACAAATTCAAATCAGCTTCTAACCTTCTTCCCTTGCTCATACATGAGGCTGCCTGTTTCTATAAAGGGATTGTTACAATGAGGAAAAATGAATTCATGCTAGAACTTCATGCTACTACCACATCAAACAGTACAGTAATGAGGCCCTTTGGTAATTAACACATCCCAGAGACAGAAACGCATTAATCCCCAGTTCTGTTCTATTGAAGATCTTGTGAAGGTGAATGCTCCCATTTAAGAGGTGGAAACCTCTCAGGGCAAAGATAGTATAGATGATCCTCCAAAATAGATTTGCTGCCTATATAATGTCATTAAGTTCACAAGATAACACCTGGAAGATATCATCACTTACTATGCCCACAGTTTACCTGGCACCAAGAAACTGATGACTGGTCTCCCCTAAGACTGTGAGAAATAGATCATTGCTTGTCCCAGGGCAGGGGAGGAGGGGAAGTATGCAACTTAGCATAGTTTAACCAAAGTCATCTGTAACCAGAAGGTGATAACTAAGTCGAGGAGACAGCGGCTAAAAGTGGCAAAAGCCAATCCACACGAGCATATTTAGTGGTCAAGCAGATGAAATGGACAGCTGAACCAAGAAATATGCCAGGCAGTGTTCAGGCCCTGGGGAGCACCCAGGGCACACCAACAGTAAGGAATTAAAAGCTCCGCTCCTGACAAGCTAACTGCCGTGACCAGGGTCCACTTGCCTTCTGTGATGCGGTACGCAGCTCTGCCAAGCTGGTGGCAAGGTTCTTGGCACACTGGCTCAGCTGCATGGCTGCAGCCTGGTCGCTGACAGTGGGCACTGCGGCTTTAGCAGAGGACACCATCTTGCTTCCAGGCTATGGAGAGAAAAGCTGAAGGTAAGACAGCTCCTGGGCAGCAAGAGTCAGAGTAGAGACCCAAACAGCAATGCCGCCTTATCAGCCAGAACTTACTTTGCCCTAAAACAAGGAATATTAAAACCATCTAGTTTCCCCCCAAAATTGCCAACCGAAATCAGATACTCTAGGGCAGTACATTCTAAGAATGTTTGAAACGGAAAGTATGTGTCTTCAGACTGGCTGAATGGATAGAAAAACAAGACCAATATACACGCTGTCTACAAGAGACCCACTTCAGACGCAGGGACACATACAGACTGAAAGGGAGGGGATGGAAAAAGATATTCCATGCAAATGGAAATCAAAAGAAAGCTGGAGTAGCAATACTCATATCAGACAAAATAGACTTTAAAATAAAGACTACTAAAAGAGACAAGGAAGGACACTACATAATGATCAAGGGATCAGTCCAAGAAGAAGATATAACAATTGTAAATATTTATGCACCCAACATAGGAGCACCTCAATACATAAGGCAAATGCTAACAGCCATAAAAGGGGAAACTGACAGTAACACAATAACAGTAGGCGACTTTAACACCCCACTTACACCAATGGACAGATCATCCAAACAGAAAATAAATAAGGAAGTGCAAGTTTTAAATGACACATTAGACCACATGGACTTAATTGATATTTATAGGACATTCCATCCAAAAACAACAGAATACACTTCTCAAGTGCACATGGAACATTCTCCAGGATAGATCACATCTTGGGTCACAAACCAAGCCTTGGTAAATTTAAGAAAATTGAAATTGCATCAAGTATCTTTTCTGACCACAACGCTATGAGACTAGATATCAATTACAGGAAAAGATCTGTAAAAAATACAAACACATGGAGGCTAAACAATACACCACTTAATAACGAAGTGATCACTGAAGAAATCAAAGAGGAAATCAAAAAATACCTACAAACAAATGACAATGGAGACACGACGACCCAAACCCTATGGGATGCAGCAAAAGCAGTTCTAAGAGGGAAGATTATAGCAATACAATCCTACCTCAAGAAACAAGAAAAATCTCAGATAAACAACTAACCTTACACCTAAAGCAATTAGAGAAAGAAGAACAAAAATCCCCAAAGTTAGCAGAAGGAAAGAAATCATAAAGATCAGATCAGAAATAAATGAAAAAGAAATGAAGGAAACAATTGCAAAGATCAATAAAACTAAAAGCTGGTTCTTTGTGAAGATAAACAAAATTAATAAACCATTAATCAGACTAATCAGGAAAAAAAGGAAGAATACTCAAATAAACAGAATTAGAGATAAAAAAGGAGAAGTAACAACTGACACTGCAGAAATAAAAAGGATCATGAGAGACTATTACAAGCAACTAATGCCAATAAGATGGCCAATCTGGAAGAAATGGACAAATTTTTAGAATAGCACACCCTTCCAAGACTGAACCAGAAAGAAAGAGAAAATATGAAAAGACCAATCACAAGCACTGAAACTGAAACCGTGATTAAAAATCTTCCAACAAACGAAAGTCTAGGGCCAGATGGCTTCACAGGCGAATTCTATCAAACATTTAAAGAAGAGCTAACATCTATCCTTCTCAAACTCTTCCAAAATGTAGTAGAGGGAGGAATACTCCCAAACTCATTCTATGAGGCCACCATCAACCTGACTCCAAAACCAGACAAAGACGTCACAAAGAAAGAAAACTACAGGCCAATATCACTGATTAACATAGATGCAAAAATCTTCAACAAAATACTAGCAAACAGAATCCATTAGCACATTAAAAGAATCACACACCATGATCAAATGGGGTTTAGCCCAGGAATGCAAGGATTCTTCAATATATGCAAATCAATCAATGTGATAGACCATATTAACAAATTGAAGGATAAAAACCATTTGATTGCCTTGTAATCCAAGTGCCTGAGTTTGTGTTTGTATTTATGATTGTGTTTGTATCAAATGGCATCATGGAGTGCTGCCTGGCTGAAGGTTTCAAAGTCATAAGAATAGAGGGAAGAGGTCGGAGAACTGGATCACATGGAATATGAGAGTATAGATGTAGAAAATTTAAAAAGAAGAAAATCTGTACTGTAGCATCTGGTATCATGTTTATTTTATAAGTGTATATATTGTTCAGATACTAACTAGGAAAAATTCATTAACAATAAATATGCTATGAACTTAAAAAAAATGATAATCTCAACAAATGCAGAAAAAGCTTTTGACAAAATTCAACACCCATTCATGAAACTCTCCAGAAATCCAGAAAGTGGGCCTAGAGGGAAACTACCTCAACATAATAAAAGCCATACGTGACAAACCCACAGCCAATATCATTCTCAATGATGAAAAACTGAAAGCATTTCCTCTAAGATCAGGAATAAGACAAGGGTGCCCACTCTCACCACTCTTATTCAACATAGTTTTGGAAGTTTTAGCCACAGCCATCAGAGAAGAAAAAGAAATAAGATGAATACAAATTGGAAATGAAGAAGTAAAGCTGTCATTGTTTGCAGGTGACGATAGTATACATAGAAAATCCTAAAGATGCCATCAGAAAACTACTAGAGGTAATCAATGAATTTGGTAAAGTAGCAGGATCCAAAATTAATGCACAGAAATCTCTTGCATTCCTATACACTAACAATGAAAAAATCAGAGAAATTAAGGAAACTCCCATTTACCATTGCAACAAAAAGAATAAAATACCTAGGAATAAACCTACTTAAGGAGGCAAAAGACCTGTATGCAGAAAACTATAAGACGCTGATGAAAGAAATCAAAGACAATACAAACAGATGGAGAGATATACCATGCCCTTGGATTGGAAGAATCAACATTGTGAAAATGACTACACTACCCAAAACAATCTACAGATTCAATGCAATCCTGATCAATTTACCAATGGCATTTTTCACAGAACTAGAACAAGAAAATTTTACAATTTGTATGGAAACACAAAAGACTGCAAATAGCCAAAACAATCTTGAGAAAGAAAAATGGAGCTGGAGGAATCAGGCTCCCTGCCTTCAGACTATACTACAAAGCTACAGTAATCAGGACTGTATGGTACTGGCACAGAAACAGAAATACAGATCAATGGAACAGGATAGAAAGCCCAGAGATAAACCAATGCACAGATGGTCTCCTTGTCTTTGACGAAGGAGGCAAGAATATAAAATGGAGAAAAGACAGCCTCTTCAATAAGTGGTGCTGGGAAAACGGGACAGCTACATGTAAAAGAATGAAATTAGAACACTTCCTAACACCATACACAAAAAGAAACTCAAAATGGATTAAAGACCTAAATGTAAGGGCAGACACCATCAAACTCTTAGAGGAAAACATAGGCAGAACACTCTATGACATAAATCACAGCAAGATCCTTTTTGACCCACCTCCTAGAGAAAGGGAAATAAAACCAAAAATAAACAAATTGGACCTAATGAAATTTAAAAGCTTTTGCACAGCAAAGGAAACCATAAACAAGACGAAAAGACAACCCTCAGAATGGGAGAAAATATTTGCAAACAAAGCAAGTGACAAAGGATTAATCTCCAGAAGGTACAAGGAGCTCATGCAGCTCAATATCAAGAAAACAAACAACCCAATCCAAAAATGGGCAGAAGACCTAAATAGACACTTCTCCAAAGAAGACATACAGATTGCCAACAAACACATGAAAAGATGGTCAACATCACTAATGATTAGAGAAACGTAAATCAAAACCACAATGCGGTATCCCTTCACACCAGTCATAATGGCCATCATCAAAAAATCTACAAACAATAAATGCTGGAGAGGGTGTGGAGAAAAGGGAACCCTCTTGCACCATTAGTGCGAATGTAAACTGATACAGCCACTATGGAGGACAATATGGAGGTTCCTTAAAAAACTAAAAATAGAACTACCATATGACCCAGCAATCCCACTACTGGGTATATACCCTGAGAAAACCATAATTCCAAAAGATATATGCACCACAATATTCACTGCAGCACTATTTATAATATCCAGGACATGTAAGCAATCTAAATGTCCATGGACAGATGAATGGATAAAAAAGATGTGGCACATATATACAATGGAATATTACTCAGCCATAAAAAAGAACAAATTTGAATTATTTGAAATGAGGTGGATGGACCTAGAGTCTGTCGTACAGAGTGAAGTAAGTCAGAAAGAGAAAAACAAACACCATATGATAACCCACATATACGGAATCTAAAAAAACGGTACTGATGAACCTAGTGGCAGGGCAGGAATAAAGACGCAGACGTAGAGAAGGGACCTGAGGACAGGGGCGTGGGAGGGGAGGGTAAGCTGTGACAAAGCGAGAGAGTAGCACTGACATATATACACTACCAAACGTAAAATAGATAGCTAGTGGGAAGCAGCCGCATAGCACAGGGAGATCAGCTCGGTGCTTTGTATCGACCTAGAGGGGTGGGATAGGGAGGGTGGGAGGGAGGCTCAAGAGGGAGGGGATATGGGTATATATGTATACATATAACTGATTTACTTTGTTGTACAGCAGAAACTAACACAACATTGTGAAGCAATTATACCCCAATAAATGTATTCAAAAAAAAAAGTATGTGCCTTTTGGGGTGGAGTGGGAAGTAAAATTGGGCTAGTGGCTTGAAATTCTTATTTAAAACAGATTTGAAAGGGAGTTTCTTATTAAATATGTTTGTGTTTCTTGGAATAGCTCTTTAATCTGTGTCTTAAATATATGTAATAGACTATTTAGAAAAATACAGGGACACAAAATGAAACGAGTGACCTCTCACATCTCAGAACCCAGGACAATTTCACCATGCATGGGTGAAGGCACATATGTGCAGGCACATATATTTTCAAAAGTAAGATAATACTATTTATTCTGTTTTCGAATCTCCTTGTTCCACATAGTCTATCTTTTTCATAGCTATGTAATACCCTGTGTATACATCAGTTATCACTTTTCAATCTTGTATTGTTAAGTATTTTCCATGTTTTCAAATATAGTAAACAATGATATGATAAACACCTATGTAACTAAAATTTTGTACATGTTCATAATTTTTTTGTATAAATGTTTCTGGACCAAAAAGTACACATAATTTTAAGGTTTTTAATATGTATGCTATACAACGGCTCTTAGTAAAGCTGTAACAATTTAAGTGCCAGATCATAAATACCAAGGACACAAGTTAATATTATTAATATTTAAGGAATTCATGAGAATTTATAAGAAAAATCAGGATGAGTATATAAAAAGCATGAATAGACAAGTTCACATAATAAAAACAAATAACTGAAACGTGAAAAATGTTTAACATTGTGAAAATCAAGGACATGCAAGATCAAATAATAAAAACGTAACCAAGTAAATTGGCAAAAACATTTCAAAAAAATGATTGACTTCCCAACTTGGAAAAGAGGTATTAAAAGGTGTGCTCCAAAATGCAAATGAAAACTACAATGAGGTTTCACCTCACACCAGTCAGAATGGCCATCATCAAAAAATCTCCAAACAATATATGCCAGAGAGGGTGTGGAGAAAAGGGAAGCCTTTTGCACTCTTGGTGGGAATGTATATTGATACAGCCACTATGAAGAACTGTATGGAGGTTCCTTAAAAAACTAAAAATAGAACTACCATATGATCCAGCAACCCCACTACTGGGCACATACCCTGAGAAAACCATAATTCAAAAGGTCACATGTACCCCAAAGTTCATTGCATTGCAGCACTATTTACAATAACCAGGACATGGAAACAACCTGAATGTCCAACGGCAGATGAATGGATTAAGAAGATGTGGTACATATATACAATGGAATATTACTCAGCCATAAAAAGGAACGAAATTGGGTCATTTGTAGAGATGTGGATGGACCTAGAGTCTGTCATACAGAGTGACGTTAGCCAGAAAGGGAAAACAAATATCGTATATTAACGCATATATGTGGAATCTACAAAAATGTTACACATGATCCTATTTGCAGGGCAGGAATAGAGGTGCAGACGTAGGAACAGACATGTGGACACGGGGTAGAGGAGAGTGGGACGAATTGGGAGATAAGGATTGACATATATACACTACCATGAGTAAAATAGGTAGCTAGCGGGAACATGCTATAAAGCACAGGAAGCTCACCTCAGTGCTCTGTGATGGCCTAGATGGGTGGGATGGGGGGGAGGTCTAAGAGGGAGGGGATATATGTATACATATAACTGATTCACTTCATTGTACAGCAGAAACTAACACAACGTGGTAAAGCATTATACTCCAATAAAAAAAAAATAACCCCACATTTGAATCTAAAAAAGGAGTGGCTATGTGTATATGTATAACTGATTCACTTTGCTGTACACATGAAACTAACACAACATTGTAAATCAACTATATTCCAATAAAAATTAAAATAAAATAAAACAAAGAGAAAAAAATAAATAAAAAGTGTGCTCCATATGTTGCTAGTTGTAAATTTAGATTCATTCATCCTTCTGGAAGGGCAATTTTACCACATGTATGAAAAGAGTTTAAAATGTAAACTTTAAAAAAAGTTTAAAACTTGTTGATCTGCTGATTCCATTTCTATTTATTTCTGACTCTGGCTTTATTCTTGTTAAGATCTGATCCGTCTACAGTAGCAAACTTAAAAGAACAAAAGAAACAGGAAAAACAAGGGCAGGGACAGTGACCCCTGGACCATGTCCACACTGTACTATCATAAGACCCTATGATCCTGCCAGCAGTGGGACAACACAACTGATTCTAGGACCTGTAACCACCTACAGCAGAAGACAAACAACTTGTCCAAGCTACAATTCTCAATGTCCCAAAGATAAAAATAAGCTGCTTGCTATTCTAGTTCTAGTAATTTACCCTAAGGAAACAATTAAAGAGGGGCACAAAGATTTGAGCACACACCAAGATTTTTTTTTTCATCATATCACAGGTTGTTTATGACAGCAAATAATTGAAAACAACCTGTATGTCGAATGACAGAACAGCTAAACAATGAGTATAGTATATGAGAGAATATGATTCAAATTCACAAATATTCATAATATAAATGTTAATATGAAAAACAGTCAATACACAGTGAATCCCAAGAGAATACATACATACATAAATACGTTTGTATATGTATGAAGATAAAATGTGAGGAAGCATAAACATTTCATGTTGTATCCCTGCATGTTGGAGCTACGGCTCTTGAAGAATTAACCAAATAGAAGCATCACTGGCTCCTGTAAGTACAGATCTGAATAGACAGGGACGAGGAAGAAACTTGCCAAACCACATGGACTGTTTAGGAGATCCAAGTAGACAAAGTGCCGAGAGATGTGAAAGAAGTACGTACAAAGGGAGTGTTCACAACTTAATATTCACATTTTATATTTAATTAAAAAGAAAATGAACCTAGCCACACTTCACAAAGACCGACAATACTTACTCATTCTATATTTGCCACAAGAAACCACCACATCTTTGGAGAAGATGCACTCACAGATTCTTATTTCCCTGGCTATGAATAATGGCATGAGGTATTCTGGAAACTAGCACACCTAAAGTGGGCAGTGGGGTGGGGGTGGGTTGAGGTTCCGGGGAAGACGGAGGTGAACGTTTCCGTGGTACCTGGAGGAAGTTCTGGCTGGAGATGATGAGCGCCAGCTGGGCACTGAGATCTTCTGCTTGGGCTTGGCTCCCTCTGACCCCCTGGACCAGCTGAGGGATGTGATCAGCCACCGCCTACAGGAAGCAAGGAAAACGAAAACTGAGCACACCCAGGATGGTGACGTACCAAAATGGGGTGTGTGGGGAAACGCCCCCAGCGATAATGTTCTGTGGATGTGCCATCCCTCCTGGGGGTGCCCGGCCCAGACCCTGGATTCACTCAGCAGCTTTAGCCCGTTGGGCCCTTGCCAACACTGATGCCAACACAGTACCTGGGGGTAGGCTCCTCCCACACACACTCTACCCTGTGGTCCCCCGGGTCCCAATACACGCAGCACAAGGCGATTCTCCATAACGAAGCCTTAAAACAATTTCCCCAGTTGCAGCTCACACCATCCTGGCTCCTTAGGGTTGAAAACCCTAGCATCCAAGAATCTATCCAATTCACAGGTGGATAAACTCAATTCATATGGTCCAGTGATCAGAAGAAAGTGAGAGAAGCACTCAACTAACAGCATACTTCAGCATTTCGATATCTGACTTTGCGGGTATACGTTTCATCTGTCAGCTTTCATGTCACTGTGGTTCCTCTTCCTGTGTTCTCACTCCTCAAATGGGAAAACCCAATGCCTGGGGTAGGGGAGGGAGGACAGCATCCCGAGGTGAGACCACTTGAAAGTGACCGTCTTCCACGGTGCCTAGGACATGCTGGCCTTTTCCCTCTCTACAAGTCCTCTGGCTTGTCCCTTTGCACCACGCCACATCTGACCAACCAGGCCCTCAGAGGCCATGGCACAGTGACCGTCACTGCTAAGGAAGGGCCCAAGAGCAGCCCACCCTGGTGACACGTTCTTTTCAGGAGGCTATTTCAGCAAGAATTAAAAAAAAAATTTCAGGCTTCCCTGGTGGTGCAGTGGTTGAGAGTCCGCCTGCCGATGCAGGGGACACGGGTTCGTGCCCCGGTTCAGGAAGATCCCACATGCCACGGAGCGGCTAGGCCCGTGAGCCATGGCAGCTGAGTCTGCGCGTCCGGAGCCTGTGCTCCGCAACGGGAGAGGCCACAACAGTGAGAGGCCCGCATACCGCAAAAAAAAAAAAAAAAAAAAAATTTCCAGGAGAATGTCACTCGCATCCTCTTCTGCTGGCTCCAGGAACTTGGCCCACTTTACCTTCTGCACCGCAACCTGATAAACAGTAATGCTCTCATTCCCTGACAGAGATACCCACGGGCTGAGTATGTTCCATTTGTTCATAAAAAGTAGGAGGAAGGTTCATACTATTTTCCTGGACACAAGTAGCGTGTGCTCCCTGAGAAGGGGAAATGCCATTTTGCTACCCCTGCTGGCGGCTGAAGTCAGGCCCCAACAGGAAACCAACTCCCTCCGCAGCAGGGGCCTGGCTCTCAGAAAAAAACCCCTCTTTACGTGCACAACCCCGAGGACAGGGTCCTCCTGCATTGCTGAGGCTTTTCCACCAGAGCAAACTTGCTCCCCAGTGAGGGGCTAGCCTCAGAGAACTGGGATTCAGGACGTGGAGGGCCCTGGGTGGTCTCCCCACAGGAGTAAAGCTATTTTTGAAGTAGAAGCAGCAACACCCCTCACATGTGAATGGTTTCACAGAGGAGATTTGAGAAAGGAGAGAGAAGGCTCAGAGCCCACGCAAATCCAAGATGCCTCTGCACCCAGCTTCCATGGCGAACCGAAGCACTGCAGGGAACTTCAGTCAGGCATGGTGTCAACATGTGGGCGATGGCCAGGCAACGAGATGTGCCTTTGGCACCACTCGGGGCTCTCCCGGGACAGTTAACTCTGGGCGCTCAGAGAAGGTGGCAGAGGTGGACGGCACCCTCTGCGGCACCTTGGCTTCAAGCGCGGCGTCGGCGACAGGTCTCGGAAGATCAGTGAGGCAACCACAGAAAGCACCAGAGCGCAACAGCGACGAGGCCAGACAGGATGAATAAGTCCTCAGGTGCCATCAGTGCAAAGCAGGAAGTCACCCCTGCCATGATGAGTGAAGACTGAACACAAAGGCCGCCATTCAAAGGGAGCAAGGCCCTCTGGAAATTCAATGCTTCATTACCGTTTCAGAGCCCTCAACGGCCTTGTCATTGATCCTCCTTGACTTGTGCTCTCAAAAAGGAAAAGAATCTAGACAAAGGAAAGACAATGCTGGGAAAAACATGTTCTCTTTCCAAACACAGGCCATTCGCTTAACAGACAAAAACCAGACGTGTGTGTGTACACCTGGAACATGGGAGCCGGAACAAACTGGATTAGGAGCCTGGATGATCAGTCTTAACCGAATTACCAGGGCACTGGGCGCTCTAATGTTATCAGGGTCTCCTCCAGCAGACCTGGCTCTCTGGCAGCTGGTGCCTCACCTTGCAGCTCTGGACCAGCTGCTGCTGGGCCGCGGGGTTCTTGTTGGACACGGCCGCGTTCTGGGAGGCGGCGATGGTCTGCGTGGCTGCAGCCGCAGCCTGCTTGGCTGCAACCTGGGGAGGACAGTAAGAGGAGGTGAGGCAGGGTTCACACGTGCAAACACACACACACGCACATTGATATAAATCCCCTCCCCTAAAGGGGGTCACCGCACGGCTCCAAGAAGGGGCACACCAGGCACAGACTCCACCCTTTCAGCACCAATGACATTCTAACCTAGCCACGCCCTGTTGTCTTCCTTTGGTTTAAGTACCCTGGGACAATTGAAAAAGACAGGCTCAAGTGCCGATGTTCATCTGTCATTTCTCAAAAAGACAAGGGACGAGTCCCAGGACCGCGATGCTGCTGATAAGCGGCACTAAGTCTAAATGTTTTAGGAGAAAAACATTTCTCTCACAAGAAGCATGGGCTGCTCTCTGGGTCAAGCCCCAAGTACACACACTGGGGCTCCTGACTTGCCTGGGCTCAGAAAGGCCCAGATGTCCCCACTGGCGTACTTAATCGTGTTTAGTCTCTAGTCTCCCTCCACAGACAAGGAGGTCAGCTTTCCTCCAGAACTCAGCAGATTACACATGGAGGGATTCCTCACTAGAGCCAAGTTCTGGCCTCTAATGCCCCCAAATTTTAGTGTAAGAATCTCCTGTGTACATTTGTGAGACAGATTTATTTTCTTACAGAATTTGTGCCTATTACTTTTTTTTTTTCCCGAGAATAAATAAGCATTCTGAAAGACGACAGAAGTATTTATTACTCCCTTCCAAACCTATTTATTCCCATCTCCAGTCTTCTGAAGTTCCTATCATCTACTGGGAGTCGTGAAAGAGTATTACCTCCAACAACATATATACATTTTTAGCTAAAGGTCCTTTCTGAACGTGTACATCCCTTAATGCCAGGAAAAAAAAACAAAAAACAAACCTGGTTCCTCCTGAAAGAAAATTTGAATTCTGTTCAAGAATGTTAAACTCTGAAAAGATTCTGACATTGTGCAACCATGAACTGAAGCAGTTTTTCAAACTGTGTCAATGGACCTAAACCACTGAACATAAACGTACAATGTCCCTAAACCAGCCGTTCAAAGCATTAAACTGCACCTAAAGCATTAAACTGCATCGTCTATCTTGATTTAGCTTCCTTTCTAGGGGCACTGCCTTATGAATTCGCTTATTCTTTCAGTGGACTCTATGCAAATCTAAAACCTGGAAAACCAGCCTCTTTACTGACCTCCAGTCGGTTGACAATTTTTTTCTTAATAGCATTCTGGGCTGCGGCGTTGGTTGCCACCCGGAGACCTTCTGCAGCTTCTCTCAGCCTTTGCTGCTGGTCCTCGTTCTCAGGGTTGGCTGCAGCTCCCTACGAAGGTGAAAAGAAAGATTCCAAGAGGTCCAAGGGGCAGCATGCCACAGACGCTGAATTCATGCCTTCAATGTTACTTTTTCCTATGAATACCAAGTAACAGGAAGACAGAAGCCAAAGCAGTATCTTTATGATAAAGATGTTTCCTCTCACAACAAAAAAATATCTACCAGGGGATGTTTCCAAACTGCACAGCTAAACAAGAAAAATCCAATAATAATTAAATTAAATTAATAATTAAACACTTGCGATCGTAGCATTCATCATCCATATAAATTACCTTGTGGTGAGAAACCCAATGGTTTAAAAGATGTTAAGATAAATCTCCCTCCTGATCACATCTCTCAGGGAGAATTTTATTTTAATTGGTGTGACAGACACATATTGCTGCTGAAAGATTCTCCTGTCCTGCGGCACTGGTGAATGAGAATGGGCTAAGATTACAGCGTAACACAGGGGCTGGTCTGGAGGGAGTGGGGGGATGGGAACGCCATCCAAAATTCTGAAAGCCAATGTGGTTCAAGAAAGACCATGTCTAGAAATTGCATTCCTAGACAGTCTGGGCTGGCAAATATAGCCAAGTAGAATTGGTCCCCAACTGTACTAATGAGAGAAATCGATGCCCCTATCCAGGCAGGGAAAGAGGAGGGTGCTGTGCACAGCCGATGGCCATGTTTCCCTTGTGTAAGCCCACGGCTCTTCTACTGTGTTGCTGTAGGTTAAAGTGTGTTAGGAGTCCAAGTGGATTTTAGTTAGATGGGTAGGATTTTGAAGCAGGGAAAGGCTAAAGGTAATGTAGGGAGAGGATAATTTTACTGCCCAATAACTCGACAAAAACTTAAAGCACATCCAGTCTTCCACGTCCACCTGAGATAAAAGCATCAATTAAGATTCTTCTCACAGGGCCTGGATGCTTTGTGACCAGCACTGGATATATGTAGATGAATGAGTTTCTTCCCATGAACATTTTCGGGCAATAATATTTGCTTGTGAGGCAGAAAGAAACACGCCAATTATCGAAATCAATTTTTTAAACATCTCACTTTTCCATGTGAACACCTTGCCAAATTTACCAATTTGCAAAAATCTCTTTCATTGAACTACGATATGTATAAAAGGTCATAGGAATTCACACTGAATGGAACAGTTTTAACATCTGTGACAGAGTTGTTTTGCCATCCTCTTGGATGGAATCTTCTTTTAAATTTAAACCACTTTTAGTAGTCTTGATTTTTGTGTTTTTAGCTAAAAAATTATATTTTTTGCATTTCACATATAAAAGGATTGTTTGGGCTCCTTGTGCGTTCTTCTGCAAGTTTATGAGAGTCATTTTATTTTTTCTGGTCATCGGGTATTTTCTAAAGCCACTCCTTTATCAGTGCCTCCAGTGGCATGCCAGCCTTAACTGTGTGTTTCAAGCAGCAGGAAAGCACCATTTCTGCACGTTACACTGACGTGCGTGTCTGGATCCTTCCTTAGCAATATCTTTTTTATGATGAATGTGGATTAGATATGGGGTACTAATCTTGGCCTGAAATCTTAGTTACTGATTATGAAATCTTTTTTTTCTTCACACTATATATATTCTTTGGAAGTCTAACCATCGTACATTCTTTGTCTTTCAACAAAATTCAGCAAATTAAAATACTGCCATGACAACAAAGTATCAACTTTTAACTAAAAAGTTAAAAGAACTTAACAAAAACACTCACCCTTGTCCCATCTAATATAAATAAACAAAAATAACAAACACTTTGGTAACTTGGTAAAATGCCGTGAAAGAGTCTGGGGAGCACTACACATCTAAAAACAAATGTGCACATTGGTCCTGGCTCAGTCCTGGTTATGTGATGGTAGGTTTAATCTTTCTGAGTTTTAATTTTCTCATTTGTAAAGTAAGGGACAGATTAGATTTTTCACTAAGATTCTTTCTAGCCTGGCAAGTAATTTTTGTGAACATGAGGGTTTGCCTGAAATGGCTTTCTTTAAACTTAGGAGAAAAAAAAGGAAACAAAACTAGTCACAACCTTAAAAAAATTAACTATAATCCAAAACCCTAATGCGTATTTTTGCTAAAAGGGATGCTAAGGAACAGAGTTTCTTGACTGAAAGAGGGATGAGGGACAGAGGAAGGAAGTTCGGACCCTGCCCCTCCTTGGGACTCTCTTCAGCCCTACCCAAGACATATCTGTAAGGACTATCAGCCCCTCAGGTAATACAATGGTGAGTCAGACAAGGAGGAAGGTCTACTGGATGTCACTGCATGTCACATTACATCGAAAGTGAAGCAATTCACACACGTGGTTGAGACACATTACTGTTCTGTTAGAGACCAAGGAGGCAGGCTAAACTGTGGGGATGTTTAATGAATCTGAAATGCATAGGAATACGTTCAACATGTTACCTTGGTGATATGAAGTTGAAAGCCATTTCTATTTTCTTATTTATACTTACTGCATTCTCTATTCATTTCACCAAAAGCATATGCTAATTGCATAATAAAAACATCATAGATAAATACAGCCTTATCCATTTAAAATAGTTCTCACCCGGAGGTAGGCATCGGAATCTTCTGTGAAACACACACACATACACTGGGTCTTAGCAGCAAACTCGGAAGTTAGGCTCTTTGGGGGTGGAATTAAGGCATGTGTACCTCAGTAAGTTTCACAGGGTTCTGAAACAGAGCCCTGGATAAGAATCACTGGCTTTTAACAGCAATTAGAGAAGAAAAATAAAAGGAATCCAAATTGGAAAAGAAGAAGTAAAACTGTCACTGTTTGCAGATGACATGATACTATACATAGAGAAGCCTAAAGATGCTACCAGAAAACTACTAGAGCTAATTAATGAATTTGGTAAAGTAGCAGGATACAAAATTAATGCACAGAAATCTCTTGCATTCCTATACACTAATGATGAAACATCTGAAAGAGAAATTAAGGAAACACTCCCATTTACCACTGCAAAAACAAAAAGAATAAAATACCTAGGACTAAACCTACCTAAGGAGACAAAAGACCTGTATGCAGCAAACTATAAGGCACTGATGAAAGAAAAATTAAAGATGATACAAACAGATGGAGAGATATACCATGCTCCTGGATTGGAAGAATCAACATTGTGAAAATGACTACACTACCCAAAGCAATTTACAGATTCAATGCAATCCCTATCAAACTACCAATGGCTTTTTTCACAGAACTAAAACAAAAAATTTCACAATTTGTATGGAAACACAAAAGACCCCGAATAGGCAGAGCAATCTTAAGAAAGAAAAAACAGAGCTGGAGGAATCAGGCTCCGTGACTTCAGACAACACTACAAAGCTACAGTAATCAAGACAGTATGGTACTGGCACAAAAACAGAAATATAGATCAATGGAACAGGATAGAAAGTCCAGAGATAAACCCATGCACATATGGTCACGTTATCTTTGATGAAGGAGGCAAGAATATACAATGGAGAAAAGAGAGTCTCTTCAATAAGTGGTGCTGGGAAAACGGGACAGCTACATGTAAAAGAATGAAATTAGAACACTCTCTAACACCATACACAAAAAGAAACTCAAAATGGATTAAAGATCTAAATGTAAGGCCAGACACTATAAAACTCTTAGAGGAAAACATAGGCAGAACACTCTATGACATAAATCACAGCAAGATCCTTTTTGACCCACCTCCTAGAGAAATGGAAATAAAACCAAAAATAAACAAATGGGACCTAATGAAACTTAAAAGTTTTTGCACAGCAAAGGAAACCATAAACAAGAATCACTGGCTTTTAAGTTAGAATGGGCATCATCAGAAAATCTACAAACAACAAATGCTGGAGAGGGTGTGGAGAAAAGGGAACCCTCTTGTACTTTTGGTGGGAATGTAAATTGATAACAGCCACTAAGGAGAACAGTATGGAGGTTCCTTAAAAAACTAAAAATTAGAATTACCATATGATCCAGCAATCCCACTACTGGGCATATACCCAGAGAAAACCATAATTCAAAAAGACACATGCACCCCAATGTTCAATGCAGCACTATTTACAATAGCCAGGTCATGGAAGCAACCTAAATGCCCATCAACAGACGAATGGATAAAGAAGATGTGGTACATATATACAATGGAATATTACTCAGCCATAAAAAGGAATGAAATTGGGTCATTTGTAGAGATGTGGATGGATCTAGAGACTGTCATACAGAGTGAAGTAAGTCAGAAAGAGAAAAACAAATACCGTATATTAATGCATGTATGTGGAACCTAGAAAAATGGTACAGATGAACTGGTTTGCAGGGCAGAAGTTGAGACACAGATGTAGAGAACAAATGTATGGACACCAAGGGGGGAAAGCCGTGGGGGGTGGTGGTGGGTGGTGGTGTGATGAATTGGGAGATTGGGGTTGACATGTATACACTGATGTGTATGAAATGGATGACTAATAAGAACCTGCTGTATAAAAAAATAAATAAAATAAAACTCAAAAATTAAAAAAAAAAGAAGTATCATGACATAGGATAGCTGTCAAAAAGCACAAAGTTGTCTGTTAACTCTTTATTCAAACTCTCCTATAAATAGCTACTGGGTTTTGGATAACAGTGAAGCAGGAAACACCTATGCAAAATCTTTTTTTTTTTTTTAAGTGGTGAGTTTTGAGAATTTGCTGCCTTTAGTCTTATGTATATATTTATATATACATATATTCTTTTTCAGATTCTTTTCCCATATAGGTTATTACAAAATATGGAGTATACTTCCCTGTGCTATACAGTAGGTCCTCATTGTTTATCTATTTTATATATAGTAGTGTGTATATGTTACTCCCAAATTCCTAATTTATCCCTCTCCCCACCTTTCCCCTTTGGTAACCATAAGTTTGTCACCTATGCAAAATCTTGAAAGAAGTTTAGCTGAGAAGTTGAATGGAGGGCAAAGTGACATTAAGGCTGCAGGAAGAAAACAGGTCAAAGTGAATTTACTGTTGAAATCTCAAGTTGAAATTAATCATCATTTTCACTAAAGCCAATGGCAATGACCCAATGTAAAAAGAGTACTGGCTAAGCAGGGACTCTGGTCTATGGCTGAGTCAGCACCACTTCCCTAAAGAGTTTTTTCATTCATGTGTTCCAAGACCTTCCCCTTTCCCACTTGAAGAAGGTTAAACATTACAAAGCCATATAGATTTTAAACAAACAAAAATGCACACTCGTCTGACCATTCTCCTTCTTGAAGATACCTTCCAAATCCTAACTTTCAATGATGTTCACTTTTCAATTGAATAAATCCAACGTACTACCTTTGCAGCCTCCACCATGCGAGCGGTAGAGTCAGCCAAGAGTTTGGCCGCTGCCAGGAGCTTCTTGGAATTCTCCATGTCGATTTCTGCTTCCGCATCTGACCTCATGGCGTTGACGAGGTCTGAGGTGGCCTGAGCCAGGACCCGGGCCTGGCGTACCATTTCACCTAGAGGGTGGGACAGAGGATGCAGTCTGTTTGTCTGCTTCCTAAAGCTCAGGGGAAACCTCAGGAGCCAGCACAGTCTTGTCTCTATTCCTCTGGCAAAAGGGATGAAGAGAAATGAGCCTCCATGCTCCATTCCTAAGCAATGAAGCCAAGTCAGATTCTGAACCAAAAATATTCCCTGCGGCTGCCAGGCCTGTCTACCCCCAATCACATCCAAGTTCAGTCTTTAACTGTGCGGGATAAAAATGACATAAGTAACCTAAGAGAAACCCTTTATAAAGAGAAGGCAGGGAACAAGATTATGTGGATTTATTATGTGCATTTAAGCTTAGTAAATACTTATATAGAAAATATTATTTACCTCACGTCAGAAGCCACTTACACAAAAGCCCCTATAATGAGCTCTTTGAGTAATGTGCACAGGAAAAATATTTTAAAATTTTGAGTCAATCTGCATGCTACCTAACACCAGATGAGTGGTATCACATAACCTACTCTATTTGTGTCACTTGGCTCTCACTCATAGGAAGCACAGACCCCAGTTTCATGCTCAAAGGCTGAGATTTGCCTTGGCCCAGTCTTCCTATCAATTTACTCACCCTTTCCTTCCCAGCATTGATTTTGATCTCGTTATTAGTAATTGTTATTAGTAGCTGGGATTTTACTGTTATCTATTTCAACTTCCTTTTGGAAGTGGGAGGGGTACCATCGTCAACATTAAAAATAAAACTACTCAAATATGAGCAATTTCCTCCCCGAAAGGTCATTTGTGAAGGATGACGAAGCATTATTAACATTAAGGGGGAAAAAGGCTTTCACGAAAATCAAAAAGTGCTCAGTTCAAGGTATCCTGGATTGGATCCTGGGACAGTGAATGGACATTAGTGAAAAGTTGGTGAAATCTGAACCATGTCCGTGGTTTAGTTAACAGTAACATACCAATGTTCATCTCCCAGTTCTGACCAATGTCCCGTGGCCTAACGGAGATGCTAAAAAGGAGGGAAACTGGGAAGGGTACAAGAGAAGTCTATTACCCCAGCAACTTTACTGTATATAGAAAAAATATTCCACAGTAAAAAGTTTATTAAAAAAAATAAAAACAAAAGAACCAAAAAAATCCAGATGTGTGGAGCAGTGCCATGTCTTAAATCACTTAAGAAGGAGAAAATCACAAGGTAATTTTCTTTAAAAATAGAGTCGTTAAGAAGTGTTGCTCTGTGCTGAGGAAGAAGTAGGAAAATAGACTTCTTACAAACTCCTGGTAGGGTTGCAAATTGTGGAACCTTTCTGGAGAGAAACTTCAGACACGTTTAAAATAAAAAATGTACATACTTATTGGCCCAGAAATTCAACTGATAGGAATTTATCCTACATATACTCCCCAAAGTAAACAGAGATATTTTTACAAGAATGGTTACTGCAATATTAATTTTGTAAAACAAACAGAAACTTGGAAACCACCTAAATGTCCATTAAAAGACAACTGGTTAAGTAGATTATGATGCATTCACTGAATAGAATACTATGCTGTCATTAAAAAGATTAGTGTATAGGTCAACATGAAGAAACTTTCTAATATATTCAGTGAAAAAGGTTGCAGAAGAGTATGTGTAACAGAATTCCATTAATATGAAAAGAAAGAGGGTGTTGTACATATACATAAATGTCAGTAGGAAGACTGAACATTTCTGCAAAGATGAAACAGAAATTGGTAAGTGGTCAATTCTAGAGATTTAGATGGGATAGTGATGGGCTGGGTCTGGGGAGACGTAATTTTTAACTAATAGACTGAAAAGGTGCACTTTACATACATACACACATATTATATATATATATATATAGAGAGAGAGAGAGAGAGAGAGAGAGAGAGTGGGAGAGGGAGAGAGAGAGAGAGAGAGAGAGAGAGAGAGAGAGAGGGAGGGAGATGTTTGACATCTTAGAAAAACCTTTCTGGTTGGAAAGAGACTGCCCCTCCCAGAGCTAGCCAATACTTAGAGATAGTAAAGGGTCTAGCCAAGAGCATGGTGGTAAACTACCCAATCCAGAGTCATCCTCTGTCTGGTCCCTACAGCCCAGGAGACAATATTCCTCTGCCTTCATCATCCCAGAGCCATGGACCAGGCAACTAGGGATCACCTCTATAAGGGTAGAGCCAGCTGAAATTATTCAGACTTGCCAAACTTAAGCTGTTCATCTTGCCTTTCCCACAGAAATCCCAACATAGGTGGTGGCCTAAGCTCTCTCCTCAATCCTGTCTTCTGCCACCTGATCAGAACTTGATGCTTCCCCTGTGACCCTGTGTGACATGCAGTGACCCCCTGTGTGGGACCTGTCAGTATAATAAACTTCATTCCAAGCCTCATTCTTGCCTACCCCTGTGGCTGCACCAACTTTACTGTATCCAACGTGGACATTCTTGGAACAAAAGGGATTTACTGTGTAACTAAATTATTAAATAAAGATACCCTAGTTAACGTTAAGTCTTTCAGTGTTGCTGGGACAGGCACATTAGGAGTCTCAAATCTTCTTCCCAGCCTCAGGGAAGAAGTCTCTGACTGAGGCGGATGAGAACTTGCCCTTTTGCCAGATGTCCAGGCAACCATCGTCCGACTCACTCACAATCATCACCATCAGGGAACCCTAAACCGACCGGCCCACCCACAGACCAGCCCCTCACCAGCATCGCCCATGGAGCTGAAGATGCTCTCGGTGACACACATGATGGTGTCGGTGGCCTGGTCATAGCGACCAATGGGCTCGCCTCGGCTGGCGAACTGTCGCACATGCTGCAGGAGATCGTGGAGGGCCTGGCTGACCACACTGGCCGCCGCGCTGACCTGCTTCAGCAGCTCAGTGTCGTCGGTGGCTGCCTGGCAGGCGTGGACGCAGTTCTCCACTGAGCGGTCCACGAGCTTCCCTGCTTCAATCAGCTGCTCCTGGCACACAGGGGAGCTGATGGTGGGGCTCACGACCTGAAGCGAGACAGGAGTGAGTCTTGGTTACCGTGGGACAACTCTGGTCTCCAGCACCCACTAGCATTTCCACCACATCCTTCCGTGGTCTGGGCCTCAGTTCCTTATTTATAGGACCAGGGATTCAACCAAACCATCACTGAGGTTTCTCATACTTCACCATTTCACTTTGTGATTTTAGGTGCCCGTTAACTTTCATCTCCATTAGTGCTCTACAACCATTGATACTACTGACTACTTCTGTAGAGAGAAATTTCTGATATTTACTCTTTATACTTCCTGCTCTTAGGAACCTCTGAATTGAGTCTTCTGAGCTGAGATAAAGACTATGTAAAAGAATTATATTTTTTTCCAGAGGAATATATTATATTTCCTGGAACTCTGCCTCTAAATTATTTGAAAGATTAGGGGAGTTGTGTCAGTAATCTGTGATACTAGGATGGTGAACGAGGAAAGCAGGAGGGAGACCATCAGTGACCCCTCTGACTGATGTTGCAAATGCTCCGATAGGACCAGAAATGCCAGGCTGAACCAGATTACACATCTGTACAATATGTTATGTCATCAGGTTGAGAAACAGATGGCTCCCATCTTGTGACACGTCATCTCAGCAAAGATACACATGGTTGAGTGGAAAGGGTATCTGAAGTCAGACTGGCCCGAGTTGCAACCCTAGTCCTGCCACTTACGATTTCTGTGGCTGTCATCAGTAACATCTAAGGGCCTCAGTTTCCTCTTCAGTAAACCGGGGATGATGGTGCTTAATGAAGTAGTGTATTACACAGAGGGTGTACATCCTAACTGGCAGCCATGGACTTCATCATTACCTCCTTCCGATTCTGTGCAGTGCAGAAAGGGCTCCCATGGACTCTACGGATTATTACTGAACCCGTATCTAATGCTGTAACTGCACAATCCAAGAGCTCTTTGTGCACAGGGGTAAAGAAGACATGCTGAGAAGTCCAAAGGGGAGACACAGCAATTGGCATGTAGAAATGGCAATGAGATACAAAAAGGACCACTGCCTGAGGACTTGAACAAGGAAAAAATGATAAAAGAACTGGACACCTTATACTAAAATCCTGTCATGTCACCTAAAAGACACCTGAAGCTAGCTCTAAGTCTTAGACAATTTTAACAAGTTCTGCCCCTGGTTCCTCTCAATGCCTGGAGGCAGATGAGAGCGTGTGACACTCTGTAGAAAGGGCTGGGGTGCCAGCTGGCTTACCTTGGCACACGCCACAAGCTGGGAGGTGGAGAGGGCGCACTGGGTGGCGGCAGCAATCACCCTGTTCTGTAGGACTGTGTCCTCGGCCACTTGGGCAACATTCTTTGCCTTTAGTACCAACATGGCAGCAGCATTGGCAACAGCTTTGGCCAAACTCATTAAGACGTCCTAAGAAAAGGGAAAAAAAAAATAGTCATTTATATTTTCCTAATCACGCTTCACAGCCTGAAAGTAAAGTGTGGTGGTCCACTTAAACATTTTATTAAAATTCCATTTGACCTTTATCCTTCCGTACTTTAGAAAAATATTTTTCCATTTATTTTTCTGAAATGTCCAGTTAGCCTGAGAGCTAATTAAGGAAGGAGACTTACATCCTAATAACACAGTCTCCTATACATTAAGTAGCATAGGTTTCAATCCAAAATAGGTTAGGGTGAGGGAAAGGCTTGTATTTTAACCACTGACTCACATTTGGGCACTTAAACAACACTTAGAATCTTGACAACATCTCCTGAGTCTGTGGTGGATCAGCTGAAAATATACACTATGAGCAGCAGGAAGGATAAAATTCACGGCCTCCATCATCATGCCCCACTCTAACTTGAAAATTTATTTTTCTGATTTCTACTCTGCACAAGATCCAAGCCGTCATCAGAAATTCAGCCACATCTCGGCCTCCAGAGGGCAACGTTGAACATGCACGGATAGCACCTCCAGCTCAAGAGACCGTGAATGCTCTGAACATAAGTGATTCTCAGTGTTCTGGGGCCTTCTGGATGGAGATGAATTATTATGAAAAGTGGAAAGGGAGCCTACATAAATAAACCAGCTACAAGAAGACCTCACTGAAGATGCAAGGAGCTCTGCGCCTTGAGAGATCAGTTTATGCTTCAAGTCAACATAAAGGCTTTTTGCCTGCAGGATGGAGAATCCTTTGACTTAGCCCATCAGATGTGTCACCCACTTCTGTGACCTGAAGAATCACCACTGCTACGTTTAATTCACTTCTTGGCTTTTAATACTGAAAGTCATTTATTTGGTTTGGAAATGCCTTCCCAAACATATAAGCCATTCTTATTTTGAACATGTCAAGGCTTTCTCCCAGAGGAAGTGTGGTCAGAGGTCTTTATTAATTCATCAGATAATGAAAAGCACTTTTGATTCTGAATGCAAAGGGCACCACAGAGTCTTTACAACAAGGTATTTTATGAGAAGACATACTGGGAAGAGTGTTTAGCCTGTACAATTTTACACAGAGCAAAGACTCTACCTTATCCCGGCAAATCAGAAACCCATGAATCCACCAAATAAGCAGCTTTTAAAATGGACAACAACAAAGCAGCCTGAAAGGAACAGCTTGGTCCAGCCTTTTTTAGGTCTCTGGTGTTTACTGGATGTCCAAGGGAAAACCACAGCCTGTGGTGCGGAAAGTTGAAGATGCCTTTGGGATCTGACTGGCACTCATCTGTCATACAACTTCTAGAAACTGCTCCCAACATGGCCTGCAAAGTTACAGTTCTTGGACATCTATCTCAATGCTCAGGGAAAACAAAATTTGAATGTCACAAATTATTATCAAGATTTTTAAAAGCAGTCTTCCCAAAATGGGTCAAAGTATTCCTTCCCTTGATAGGATCCATCTTTTCACCCAGGGACCAAGATTCGGTCATGCAGACTCTTGACTGTTCTAAAGGGCTTTGTTAGACTCATTTATAGAAATCCTGCTCCTCCAATTAATTTTGTCCCAGAAAAAAAAAAATACAGTTAGAAAAAGAACGTGATACTATGGCTATAGTTGCTGACAAGGCCCTTGTCAAACTTTTCAACAAGACCACTATTATGCAGCTCATGTAAAATAAATCTTTGTTAACTCTGGGAACATGCAGTACATTGAAAACTCAATAAAAAGCTCCAAGATAGGATCTCAAGAATCAGAAAAATAGAGAGTAAGAAATCCAATGTCAGTAAGCCAGGGGCTACCCATAACTGGAGGAGGTTGTAGGATCACCTTACTGTCCTGGTGTTTACCTAGAGAACGGGAAACATTCAAGCCAGGCCTTCGCCTGTTAAGAACGCCTCCACAGGACCTACCCTAAACTTGAACCTGCTTCCCTAGCACGTCTGCATAGAAGCAGATATTAGGAGGCGGAGTTTGCATTTACACTGTGATGGAAACGGTCTGTCAAAGAAAAAAAAAGAGGAAAATCTTAAAAGAAAAACAAAAAACACCTCAAGGCAGGGACTTCTCTGGTGGCACAGTGGTTAAGAATCTGCCTGCCAATGCAGGGGTCATGGGTTTGATCCCTGGTCTGGGAAGATCCCACATGCTACAGAGCAACGAAGCCCGTGCACCACAACTACTGAGCCTGCGCGCCTAGAGCCCACACACCGCAAAGAAGAGTAGCCCCCGCTCGGTGCAATTAGAGAAAGCCCATGTGCAGCAGTGAAGACTCAACATAGCCAAAAATACATACATACATACATACATACATACATACATACTCAAGGATATACGAGATGCCTTAACGAAGGACTGTGACTTCCCTCTCAATCTTCCCAAACACTTTGGAAAATAAGTTGACTGCATCAAGATAATTAACCAAGTAAACCAACAGATGGATCTCGTATTTACGCAATTCCTAAGTAGGCACCTACCTACAAAGAATTACTTGCTCTAATACAGAATGCACAGGACACACAAGGGTAGTTTGAGGATCTGACTAAGGGGAAGTCAGGATGGGGACATAATTCGCTTGGCTTTACTGAGATGTATTTATGTGGTCTACAGTTAATTCTGTTTATAGTTATTATTGGACATTCCAGCACAGAAATGGCTTCCAGAAATACTCCTACCACTCATTATGGGTCTCAGCCTCCATGATCACATGAATGTTCATGCACTGAATGTCTCATTGTATTGCAGGATCTGAATGAGTGCTATGTTCCCAGCACCCCAGGAATGTGGAGAGTAGAGAAGGTACATGTTTCATGTATCCACAACATACATGACCATGTCTTAGCGTAACTGACACGTCTTGAGGTGATGAAGTTCGGCAGTTCTAGACAAAATAGCAAGCAAAATTGCCCCGAAGCGACTTGAACGCTAATGGAAAGTTGAATGATCCTTTAATTCTGAATTCTACAGAAATCCCAAACATTGAACCTGACATAGGATTTGGAAAAGGGCATCTTCCAGAGAACAAGGGCTCAAACTATAACAGTTTAATTAGAATGTATTTGTATGTTACTTGTAAAATGAAGACTTAGGAGGATGAGGAATGAAAGGCATCTTCCCACAAGTATGTGAAGAGTTCATCTGAGCCTGAAGATCCCTGGCAGAAGGCCTCTGCGCCCCATCTGCGGGGTCTGGGAATAGAGGCAAACAGGTTGAGATCTTGTCTGAGCTGGCAGTGCATCCAGCCAGCTGCAAACAGTGGCTACAGCTGATCCCCAGAGGACACGTCCCTGGTATTGAAAAAAAAGGGTGACAAAAAAGACTGCCACACTTGTGGTTTTGGATATGACACAGACAAGAGACCCAGCTCTAAACACAAAGGAAAGCCTGTCCTATGTGTCAGCAGAGTGTAAGGGAGCGCCCGTGTTTTCACTCTTACATGTGAACTCAAGAATGATGCAATTAGGGACTTCCCTGGTGGCACAGTGGTTAAGAATCCTCCCGCTGGGGAAGGGGAAGCTGGGACGAAGTGAGAGAGTAGCATTGACATACCAAATGTAAAATAGATAGCTAGTGGGAAGCAGCCACATAGCACAGGGAGATCAGCTCGGTGCTTTGTGACCACCTAGAGGGGTGGGTAGGGAGGATGGGAGGGAGGCTCAAGAGGGAGGGGATATGGGGATATATGTATACTTACAGCTGATTCACTTTGTTGTACAGCAGAAACTAACACAACATTGTAAAGCAATTATACTCCAATGAAGATATTAAAAAAAAAAAAAAAAAGAATCCACCTGCCAATGCAAGGGACACAGGTTTGATCCCTGGTCCAGGAAGATCCCACATGCCGCAGAGCAACTAAGCCCGCAAGCCACAACTACTGAGCCCGCGCACCTAAAGCCCATGCTCCACAACAAGAAAAGCCACTGCAATGAGAGCCCGCGCACCACAATGAACAGTAGCTCCCGCTTGCCGCAACTAAAGAATGCCCACACACAGCAACGAAGACCCAACACAGCCAAAAATAAAGAAATAAATTTATAAGGTAAAAAATAAAAACATTTTTAAAAAGTAATGTCTTCATAAAAAAAAGAAAGAAAAAAAAAGAATGATGCAATTAAAAACCACCCCAAATAGATAAAACAAGCTTGGCCACGAGTTGATAACTCTAGAGGTTGGGTGGTCAGTATAAGGGTGGTTGTGACATTATTCCATCCATATCTGTGTTTGAAGAAAGTGTAGCATGCTTACTAGTGAGAACAGCTAAGTAAGTGTTTCAAAGTGGTGATGCACGATGTAAGTGAAATGAGTCTTTCAATTAAAAATTCTTTTTCTTTAACACATTAAGACCACACTCTGAGATAATCCACCTTCATCTTTTTTTTTGTCTGCTCAAGGAAGACTCAGTTTTTCATTACCTTCTCCCTGCTTGGGTCTAAGGCCATCGCTTAGGCTCCAAGGTTATGGGCTGCAAATATCTTACCTGGAATCGCTCATCAGTCTCATTCTCTCCGATCTGCCGCAGAAGATCTCCACTGGCTTGTCCAATACTTCCAGCAGCGGTCAAAACTGTCTGTCGAGGCTACGAACACAGAGCACATCTTAGTGGGAAAGAGAATGCATTGCCTCCCCAGCGCCGTCAGACAGGGCAGTGCAGGAAGAGGAATCCTACAGGATGGCCTCCTCCTGCACCTCAGTGAGACTCTTGAACTATCTGCCAGACGGGAGACATCCACGTACTGGTGGAATCTATGCAAGGAAATGCCTGTGGCTCACAAACCAGCAATGGCTGCATAGATGTGAAATGCTCAAATAATGAGCCTCATTCAGCTGGTAGGAAATTAGCGTACAGACTTGTATCCCCTTTAAATGTGTATTGGTCATGTGTGTTAGTTTCTGAGGTTACATCTAATCAAGTACCCTTGGGTGGGGAAAGGAGGCTTCCTACTAAGAGCTCAACCAGTCTCAAAGGTTGAACCATGGTTTCTGCACCCAGTTCACCAACTCCAAACCCCAGAGAGTGGGAACATGAGTCGTCAGGATGGAAGGGACAGCTCAGGAAGCAAGAACCGCATGGGACCCAGAGGCTGCACCTCCCTCAGAACCCGAGTGACTGATGGCCCCAAAGCTCACCTCTCCAGAAGTCGGCTGCACAGCTTTCAGCAAATCCGACACGGCCCCGGCGAGGGTCCTTGCAGCTCTGAGCAAGTCCTCCCCGCTGCCTACCTCATCGTCCATGAGGGCCGCCAACAGCTTCACGCCCTTGGACATCTCCGTCAGGTTGGAAGAAATGGTGGTGATGGCACACCCCACAGCGGTGTAGTCGGTGTCTGCAGGGTCACCTGGGACAGAGAAGGACCATAACCATCCAAGGAGGGTGGTGAAGGTTGAGGGGAGCCCAGGTTGACAGGAAACAGGGTAACACTGGCAGCAGAACCCTGCCCCCACCAACGACGCCCCCATCCTGCAGGAGTCAGACATCTCCCCATCTCCAAGGTACTGCTCTTCATGGGGTCCTTTTACCCCGAGGCCTCATATATTAAGATACTGAGCATGTGCACCTTTAAAATTCCCAAGGAAGAATCAGCATCTCACGGCCCTTTTCAGAAGGCTGCTCCAAGGTCAGCCGCTTGGAGAGCTCAACTCTACCCCTGAAACACTGCAACGCTGCTTGGTGAAGCCAAGATCTTCCCTGGCTCTCATGTGACAGTGCAAGGCTGGGAGTCGTGCTATACAGAGGAGACCGTGGCTGGACAAGACAGAAGAAGGCACCCATGATGGCTAGTCATCTAAAACCATTTTGAGACTGTAAGCTCTCAGAAGGGAGAAACTGGCCTCGATATACTTTGAAGTATGTCCAGCAGCTTGAACAATGAGAAGAGCTGGATAAGTGGTTTTTACTGATGATGCATGATCCAGACAAAAAGGTATGAGATGTTCACCGCATTTCTCCTGGGTCAGTGGGAGAAAATGTCTGAAGCATTGTGAGGGCCTAATAATAGACTCTCCTCTCAGAATAGGACAAATCTGTTGTTTCAATCAAAGAATAAGAACGTTTGTTTTTAACAAAATCACAATACACCACAAATTCCTCAGGGACTTACCGGCTGTGAGGTTAACAACTGAAGCTGTTCCAGCTGTGATGGCATCGACTTGAGAGTGGATTTCATGTTTGGATTCGTCGACTTTATTCTGAACCCATACCCTAGACGCCTGCAAAACCAGACAACTTCATGACAAAAGTGCTGCACAGGATTGCCCAGGAAACCAGAGAAGTTGTGCCATAAAATGAGACCAGCGTTTTGGCCACACTATTTTCACTGGGCCAGCACCAACGAGGCCCTTAAGTCACCTTGAACGATGTACTTAACAGGCTTCTTGCTCATTCACTCATGCTGAATGGCACGTAATTTCTCAGTACTTTTTACTCACGTTATGTTGTCTTTAAGATCTTGGAGAGAAAAATTCTGTGGCTTTATGTAGGTAAATTCAATTTAAAAATTGAAAATAATTAGTATCTCATGGGGCTTCCCTCATGGCGCAGTGGTTGAGAATCTGCCTGCCAATGCAGGGGACACGGGTTCGAGCCCTGGTGTGGGAAGATCCCACATGCCGCGGAGCAACTGGGCCCGTGAGCCACAACTACTGAGCCTGCGCGTCTGGAGCCTGTGCTCCGCAACAAGAGAGGCCGCGACAGTGAGAGGCCCGCACACCGCGATGAAGAGTGGCCCCCGCTTGCCGCAACTAGAGAAAGCCCTCGCACAGAAACGAAGACCCAACACAGCCAAAAATAAATAAATAAATAAATTTAAATATATAAAAAAAATTAGTATCTCATAATAATACTGCACAGTGGCAACAACAACTGTTGCTAATCTTCATCTTGTTTTTTAGAGAATGGGGTTAGAATTAGGGTGTTCTAGCTCATGCGTGTTCTATCAGCATAGCAATTGTCTTTTGTTCACAAGATGAATGTCATGTTGACGTGGCACCTTTCCTGGTAGGGTTTTGGGAGGTGGTTGTCAAGACCCCTGCTCTGGATCCAGCTCTACCACTAACAAATGATATGACTTCGAGCACATTTCACCCAACTCCTGTGCCTTTCATTTCTTCTACTGTGGAATCTCACTCAATGGTCTTTTAAAACCTTTCTAGTTCTTATACTTCATGTTCATTTGACCCTATAAATAGCAAATTCTGTTTTTGGCTGTTTCTGGTCTTAGCCAATAAATGCTCATTTATACACTGGTAATGATGATCCTATGGTTATATAAGGTACTGATCTGCTTCCCAAAACATTCCCCAAATATTAATCTTGGTTCAGCGTATGTCTAGCACTAAAATATTTTACATACTAACTCTTTGAAAATTGGTGAAGCAAGAATATTAAATCCAGATATTTTAAAACTTTCTCTCACAACTGTGCTGGATATGGGAGTCTGCCATATGTATTTTTACTCTCAAGCTCCCCAAAGCAAAATATTTAATGACTTCAGGGGCCTGGGAGAAACAGCACTAAGGATGCTGCACCCTGCAGGTACACAAGTACACAAAGGAAAAACACCGAGCAGGGAAAACTTGGAGGCAGTTAGCCTGGCTGGACAAGATGAGGCTACAAATTGTGTCTTGGTTCTGGCCCTACGAGGGTCAGGCAGTCTTAAAGCAGTGGTCTTCAACCCTGGCTGCATATTAGAATCACAATAGGGAGATGAAAACCCACTGATACCCAGGCCCCACCCACCGGCAACACTGATTTGTTTGGTCTGACCTGGGCCCTAGGCTTCGTCCTTAAAACTCCTCAGGTGATTTTTAACGTGTGAAGCAGGGCAGGGAAGGACAGTGATAGCCAGTGGTTTGCAAATGTGTACACAAAACAGTTAGGAACTTTACTAAAATGCAGATTCTGATTCAGAAGTTTGGGGTAAGGCCTAAGATTCTGTGCCTCTCGCAAGATCCTAAGTGCTGCCAATGCTGCTGGCCTGTGGATCACAATTTAAGGAGCAAGGGGCTAGACAATTTCATGCAGCAGCAGCTACAGGAAGGCAGCTAATCTGCCTCGCTGAAAAGCTCAATAGTAGTAACCCAGTGGTTTGTGAAGCATGGTCTCTGAACAAGTAGCTGCAGCACCTGAGAACTTGCTGGAAATGCAAATTCTCAGGCCCCACCCCAGACCTACTGAGTCAGAAACAATGGGGGAGGGGCCCAGCAATCTGTTTTAGCAAGCCCTCTGAAAGACTGTGATGCTTGCTCAAGTGTGTGAACCATGGGTAAATACTAACAACAAACCCAGCTAATACTCACCGGGCTCTCACTACGTGTTAGGTGCGGGACTCAGAACTCCTTACATGATTGGATGGTTGGGTCTTCACAACAGCCCTACTCAGGGATGACAGAATGGAGGCTTAGAGAGAGTAAGCTGCCCAGATTCACACAGCCATTGAGCAGTAGAGCTGGAATCTGGGTCCAAATGATAAGACTCGAGTCCAAGTTCTTAGCCCTTATGGGGTACTGCCGACAGCCTGTAGCACCCTAGGATTGTCTCCTCCTGTGGTGCAGCCTAGAGATGGAGACTCCATCTCTTGAAAAAACATGGACTTCCAACTCACCTAGCTGGAGACAGAGATTCATCTCACTGAATCTAGCCAGAGCACAGAACCCCGTTTTCTGCCAGGGCAGAGACATCGAATAAAAACACTGAACAACACTTACCATATCCTGGCCGAGAGGCGGCAGGGAGTCAAGTTCACTGAGGTCGTCCTGGGCCTGCTGGACAGCGTGCATGCTCGTGTTGATGGTCCCCATGAGGGCCTGCTGGGCCGAGGTCTGCAAAGGCAGGTAACACAAGGGGTCACACCACACTCCTGGACTGGCAACACAGGCTCTACATGAGCAAGGAAAGTGGACCTGAGATCATGAGAAAGCAGCCCAGGGTATGTCTCAACAAACTGCCTGAACCAGCTCCTATTTCAACGGGGGGCCAGTAGGTATTATAATACATTAGTAGGACACTAAATATGAGTGTTTGCAATAGGGTGATTCTCATCAGCAGAGTGTGGAAAACAAGAAGGCTCAGGAAGAGTCCCTGCAGGGGAGCTCAGGGGACCCAATCCTTGAGTGCTCCAGACAGAAGGTCTCCTGCACAGGAATCACATGGGTGTGCTACATCAGAACTCTTCTTGGTAAATAAGATTCCACCCAAACCTACAGTCAACACGCTTCTCCACTCAAATCACCTCTGGACTTTAAGGCTCTTCTGCTTTCAAAAAGTTCTTGCCCCAAAGCATGGGATTCCAGAGCAGGCCTGAGAGAGGCCCCGAGTCAGGTAGACCAGCACAGCAGAAAGAACCAATGATCCGCTGGGGGGAAATGTGTGGATGGGAAGAGACTTGGTCTACTTCTAAGCCTCTCTGAGGGGTATCTGGGCCAATGAGCAGGCAGGGGAGCAGGGTCCTATCCCTCTCTTGCAAACCACGTGGAGAGGCCACTGGTCCTTGTCCAGCCCTAAAGGACACCTGTGGTCCTAGACAGGGCATTGCCAGAGCCACCCATTTAAAAGAAAACACACTGGGAATTAGGCATTGGGACTGCACAGCTGAAGAGCCAGGATTCAGACAGGAAGTAGTGAGAGTGAGGATGACACACACAACCTATCCCCAGGCTGGTGTGGCTCCCTGGACACCAAAGGCAGCATAGTGACGAGCAGGGCAAGTCCCCTGGTAGCCTCACCAGCGGGGGCATATGGCCTCGGTGCATCTGTCCAACCATGACCTGCTGCTGTGGGGAGGGCATGCTTCCAACATTGAAGGTCTCAGGCCCGCTGGAGCCGGAGCGCATCACGGCTGGCAGTGCCACTGAACCATGCTCCACCTTCCCGGTGCGATTGAACTGCTGCTGCAAGATGGTGGACCTAGGGGGACAGACACTTTGGTCACTGCGAGGTGGCCATTCACAGGGAGTGTAATAAGATACCACCGGTGTCACCAGTGTTCACTGCTTCATGCAATGGCAACAAGTTTCCAAGAAGCAAATACAGACAGAATTGTGAACGAAGTAGCAGCACTAAAATGTTTCAGCAGAACCCTGAGATGAATTAATCCTTTTATAATCAGTAATATAAATAACTACTCCCAGTGTATCTAGTTGATAGGTTCATGGCATTATGCTATTAGTTGTTCTTAAAAAAGACACAAAAAATAATGATGTTCTAGGCATAAGTGAATGTTTTGGATACACTGATCTATTATTTCGTAAATTCTACCTGAAATAGCATTCATTCAACACCTTATCTACTGTGTGCCATGTTCTATTCTAAGCCCCGGGGACAGAGACCATTTATCCTTAGCTTGAAGGAAGAAGCGTGGAAAAGAATTTAAAATCTCCCACAGCTTAGCTCCCCTTCCCCAGGTCAAAAGCCATTGACCACAAAGGCTGTTTCAACACCTTAGAAACTTTGATGATTGGCAGACTTTGGCTCTCTTCCAGATCATTTCAACTTAAGTCTGGGAAGACTCCTAGGGCATCTAATAAAAAAATTGTCAGTTTTTTTACTTCTTGATATTTTCCTAGAATGAGCAGTGAGTGTAAAGGACTTTGAGCATATGAAGGTAAGAATCTGAGGGTGGCACAGGTGCCTCATAGCCCAGTGGACAAACCCACAGGGAGAGTCCGGGGGAGTCTGCGGGGTGGGGGGGCAGGGGGGCGGGGTGGGGGGCAGGGTTGCTGAGCAGCTGCATTAAGGCACAGCAGCCTCTGTCCCAGGGTTCTGGAACCACTGCAGGTCACTCCCTGTTGTCCAGGGCAAAGCTTGTGAGCCAAGCTAGGATTCCAAGCAACAGGCATCCACGCAGCAACATTAACATCTGCGGAGGGGCTGGCACTAGGGAGGGTGGATCTATGGCTCCTCTCGGAGCTCAGCTGCATTGCAAGATCTCAGCCAATGTCTAATACAGGGCGAAGTGGAAGGTCTAGTGATGAGGAACTCCCCTGGACCACTCTTCCTGCTTGCCGTGATGCCGTCTGCATCAGTGGGGAGGGTCCTGGCACGCGGGGCTCAGACACTTACTGAGCTGCTCCTAGGAGAAGTTCAAGCACAGCAGAATCCTAGGAAGTGAACAGCTCACCCTATTAGGAAGTACTAGGTTACTAATGTCCATCTAATGGTCATTAATAATTTCAAGAAATTAAGGTCTTTTGCCAGAGGGTAGCAAGTAGTACTTGAAATGCACCACATCAAATTTGGTTCCAACTTGCGTACAAATAAGGGACAAATGGAAAAGCACCTTCAAGGGGATTATGATGCAAACTGTGAGAAAGTGTACAGAGTAGCAACATCAGAGAAACAATTCCTATTACTAGACAACTTCAACGTGGTGGAATATGCTCGAACTCTCTGGCAGTGCACTATAGGAGACATCAGAACACCTGAATCTGAGTCCTGGCTCTGCCACATGTACGCATCTCAACTAACCTCTAGGAGCTTTGGTTTCCTCATCTATGAACTGGGGATGATAAAATCTAGCCTACCTCTTCCACAAGGGGATGCTGCTGAGATCAAGTGAGACAGCAAGATGGGCACACACAATAAAGTACAGACAAGACAAGTTATTACTACAGTGCTCTATTTAACATCAAGGGAGTAGCTGAATAGGTTTTGGTCAACAAGTCTCACTTATTAGATGTTACTTAATTTTCATAAATCTCAGTTTCCTCATTTATAAAATGGAGCTAAATTGAGATTATTCTGAATTTAAAATGATGATAATAGTAAACATTTATTATGTACCAGGGATTGTTTTATGTGCTTTATTAGTAACTCAATCATTAAATTCAAACTTATGAGGTAGTACGATCAATCATTATTCTCATTTTATAGATGAGATGAAAGAGACAGAGAAAATTCATAATGTCCCCAAGGCCACACATTAGAAAACAGACCTCAGATTTGAACCCAGTAACTCTGGCTCCAGGGTCCATGTTCTTTTCTTGTTCCTCTGCTGCCTTATGACATATGTATCAAGCGTGGCAGGTAAAAGCATCCCATAAACAAAAACTCCTCTACCAGCCAGGCCCCTAGCCCAAAGGTACAGAATTACACTCAGTCTCCAGGCTCTGATGATAATGATGCAGTTTATGAGATTTAAATCAGAAATTCAGAACAGGACTCATGAAGGCTCACTGTGTCTAAAGGTGGAATTACGCACTACATCTTGTTCAGTGTCTCCCTGAAGTCCCCAGCCACCGCCGCCCCAACAAGACACCCTCAACACTGATGACAATGGTCTGGGGACCACACTTCGAGAAGCAAGACTCATCTATCTCATCCACTATCACCTCCTCCACGTGAGGGACTTCAGGGCAACAGCCCCAGAGCTGGCACGAGGAAACCTGCCCCGTATCCAGGGAGAAGCCAGTTCTCCAGTGCTCTTAACGATACTTACTTTTTGGGGGAAACGGACTCTTCTAACATAGTTGACTCCTCATCGCCCTCTAGTCCAAATCTATCTTTACTTTGTTTCTGAGGTAAAACAAGACAAAAACGAAAGTCAGCAGGTCTTGACACAAGACCCTTTTAAGAGGCCTTTTAAAATGAGCCACACAAGCAGATCTGTTAAGGTTTACCCCAAATTCGTTGTATTGGATAATTAATAAGTGATGGGTGAAACAAAGCAATAGTAATGAAAAAGAAATATATTATTTAATACAGAGAGATATATAATGTCTTCTGTGTAACATTATTGCACAATTTTATACAGTTAAAATCAAGACATAGATACGAATATTCCGGTAGAACTTGCTTATTTTTGTGGGCTGTATCTTGAAGCCCTAGGAAAGGTATACCACTATGGCATATAACCCATTAAAATAGGTAAAAAAAGAGAGAGAGAGAGAAGAAAGAAAAGGAATATCTTCAGACCCTAAAGCCAGTTTCTATAGAGGCCGGAAAGCATAACAATTACGTAGAGAGGAAGACGCTGAGGGGTTAGCCAGGCTCATTCATTAGCTAAATGATGCACTATTGCTCATGACTTGGCAGTCAATGACACAAATATGAGCTGCAGCACAATCAGAAATCTCCTAGGATATGAGGTTAAAGACTTCACACTTAAGCAATCTTAATGTTAAAGATTCAATCAGTGAATCAAGTACTCTCCATGAGGTGCCTGCTTGCTTGTTTGTTTTTCAGGGAGCTTCACCACCTAAACTGAGTCTTCTAATAAAGAAGTGTTGTCCAATTTGCATCAGTATGAAATACCTTTTTGAGGATGATGTCAATGTAGCCTGCAATCAGCTGGGATATTTGCTCTCCCTCAGTGGTCTGTACTGAATAGTAGCTTTCCTGATACTCCCCAAAATCCTGGGGGGACAAAACCCACATTAGAAGAAATACAGCACATCAGCAGTTTTAAAGGTGAGGGGGTCCAGTTTTGGAACAGGTTCTGGCATGGATTCACTTTTTCTTGCTTGCCCCCTCTAAATACAACTGAACATCCTAAAATTTATTCAACAAGCAATGGTAAAGGGCTCTGAAAGCTGGAAAGGTAGACTGGCTGGTGACCTCAGGACCTGAAGAACCACAGTCTGAAGAGTTCTTGAGTTTTGTTTTAGATCCCATACCCCCAAGACTGGGTGCTGGAGAGGGCTGAAACTTGGAACGTCCAACAGTAAGTTCCCAAAAGCCTGTTCTCTTTGGCCAAGGGACCAGGAGAGGGGAAGCCCAACAGAGACCTAGTTGGGAGCCTCAAGCAGCTCCACAACCTAGGTTGTTGCTCACCAGCACCTGCAAAGCAGTGAAAGTCTGGCCATCCCAGGCCCTGCTCCACAACCCAGGCAGGCAGGTGATCTGGTCACTTTGCAGCAGTGGCCACAGTGAAGCCCTGTGTCTCCCTCCCCTCCACTCAGTGGCATAAGTAGATTCAGGCTCAGTAGCTTCTACCTCCCCTAACAAAGGTCAGCCAGCAATAGCAGGTGGCCCAAGGAAGTACCTTCTTCCCCCACACCCCGAGCACCAACAGGCTTTGAACAGGAACCCCAGCAGAGTCAGAAGTACAAAGCAATCCAGAATAGCAATGCAAGGGCTCAGAAAATAAACTGCCATTGCAAATCAAGTCCACAAAGACTTGAACACTAGAACACTACACACTAAACCTACAGCCAGAACACTACACACTAAACCTAAACAAGTTGACCGTCTGCTACAACAGAAGATATAAATAAGATCAAGAGTCTCCTATTATCATAATCAAAACATCTAGGATATAATTGAAAATCACTATTCATGTAAAGAACCAGGATAACTACAACGTAAAAAAAGATAATCAGGGCTTCCCTGGTGGCACAGTGGTTGAGAGTCTGCCTGCCGATGCAGGGGACACAGGTTTGTGCCCCGGTCTGGGAAGATCCGACATGCCCTGTAGCAGCTAGGCCCGTGAGCCATGGAGGCTGAGCCTGCGCGTCCAGAGCCTGTGCTCCGCAACAGGAGAGGCCACAACAGTGAGAGGCCCGTGTACCGCAAAAAAAAAAAAAAAAAAGATAATCAACTGAGGCCAATATTGAAATGAAGCAGATGTTGGAATTATCTGATGAGGAATTTTGATTTTGAATAATAAAATATGTTTCAATGCCCAATTAAAAATTCTCCCAAAACAAATGAAAACAATAGAAAGATTCAACGAAGAAACCCAAGTCATAAAAAGGAACCAAATTGAAATTTTAAAATTAAACAATACCATAACTGAAGTAGAATGCACAGGATATAAACAGTAGTATGGAAATGACAAAGAAAAGAATCAATAAACTTGAAAACAGATCAACAGAATTTAGTCAAGCGAAACAACAGGAAACAGACAAAATGCAACAGAGCTTCAGGGGTCTGTGGAACAATTTACAAAAAGACCTAATGGGAGTTCCCTGGTGGCCTAGTGGTTAGGATTCTGGGCTTTCACTGCCACAGCCAGGGTTCAATTCCTGGCTGAGGAACTGAGATCACACAAGCTGTGTGGCATGGCAGGGGGAAAAAAAAAAAAATATATATATATATATATATATAAAAATATATAAAATCCATAAAATCAGAAATATGAAAGGAGAGAAGAGTGTGGGACACCCCCCCCCAAAAAAAAAGTATTAAAAGAAATAATGGCTGAAAACGTCTCTAAATTAGTGAAATATATAAACCTACAAATTCAAGAAGCTAAGCAAACCCAAAATAGAATCAACCTAAGAAACCCATCCCAAGAACTTTTGAAAACTAGAGAAAAGAAAAACTTAAAAACATCCATAGAAAAGCAACATATTACCTACAAAGGAATACCAATCCGATGACAGAAAATTTCTATTCTGAAACCACAGAGGCCAGAAAGAAGTAGAATGACACTTCTCGAGTGCTAAAAGAAAAGAACTGTGGATCTCAAATCCTGTATTTGGCAAAATTAACCTTCATGAATGAAGGGGATATAACATTCTCAGATGAAGGAAAACTAAGAATTTGTTGCTAGCAGACCTACCTTTAAAGAATGGCTAAAGAAAGCTCTCCAAACATAATGAAAATGAGAAAAGAAGACTGGGAACTTGAAAGAGAAAGAACAATGAGATGGATAAAAACAGAAGTAAATGTAATAGACTATCCTTCACCTCATGAGTTTTCTTCAGTTTTATTTTATGGTTGAAGCAAAAGCTGTAACACCATCTCACGTAGTGGTCAATGTATACAGAAGAAATATTTAAACAATTATACTCAAAAAGTGTGGAGTGTAAACAGACCTAAATGGAAGTAAAGTTTTTATATTTTATTTGAAGTGGTGAAACATTGATGCTAGTAGGTGGTAATTAATTTCAGACATATATGATAGTATCTAGAATAACTACTAAGAGCACTATGCAAAGAAATATGCTCAAAAAGATTATAAATAAAAATGGAGGGCTTCCCTGGTGGCGCAGTGGTTGAGAGTCCGCCTGCCGATGCAGGGGACATGGGTTCGTGCCCCGGTCCGGGGGGATCCCGCATGCTGCGGAGCGGCTGGGCCCGTGAGCCATGGCCGCTGGGCCTGCGCGTGCGGAGCCTGTGCTCTGCAGCGGGAGAGGCCACAGCGGTGAGAGGCCGGCGTACCGCAAAAAAAAAAAAAAAAAAAAAAATGGAGGGGCTTCCCTGGTGGTGCAGTGGTTGAGAGTCTGCCTGTCAGTGCAGGGGATACGGGTTCAAGCCCTGGTCTGGGAGGATCCCACATGCCGTGGAGCAACTAGGCCCGTGAGCCACAACTACTGAGCCTGCACGTCTGAAGCCTGTGCTCCACAACAGGAGAGGCCGCTGCAGTGAGAGGCCCGCACACTGCGATGAAGAGTGGTCCCCACTTGCCACAACTGGAGAAAGCCCTCGCACAGAAACGAAGATCCAACATAGCCAAAATTAAATAAAAAATAAATTTATAAAAGAAAACTCTGGTGAAGCCTTTAAAAAAAAAAAAGGAACTCTAGGGACTTCCCTGGTGGCATGGTGGTTAGGAATCCACCTGCCAATGCAGGGGACACAGGTTCGAGCCCTGGCCTGGGAAGATCCCACATGCCGCGGAGCAACTAAGCCCCGTGCATCACAACTACTAAGCCTGCACTCTAGAGGCCATGAGCCACAACTACTGAGCCCACGTACCACAACTACTGAACCCCACGTGCCTAGAGCCTGTTCTCTGCAACAAGAGAAGCCACCACAATGAGAAGACCGCTCACTGCAACAAAGAGTAGCCCCAGCTCGCCGCAACTAGAGAAAGCCCACGTGCAGCAACGAAGACCCAATGCAGCCAAAAATTAATTCATGAAAAAAAATTTTTAAAAAATGGAACTCTAAAAAAATGTTCAAGTAACCCACAGGAAGGCAAGAAAAATAGAGAATAAAATAAACAAAAAAAAAATAAAATGGTAGACATAATACCTAACATATTAATAATTAGCTTAAAAGATAATTGGCCTAAATACATTGATTACAAGAGTGAATTTTAATAAAAAGCACAACCCAACTCCATGCTCTCTACATGAAATTCATTTAAAACCTAACAATATAACTAGGTTTAAAGTAAAAGGGTAGAAAAAATATAACATTCAAACACCTAATTTAAAAAAGCATGAGTGGCTATACCAATGTAAGATAAAGCAAACTGCAGAGCAAAATCTTTACTATGAACAAAAGAACATAATGATAGAACAATTTCTCCATTAAGAACATAGCATAATCTTAAATGTACAGATACAGAACAGCAGAGCTTCAAAATACATGAAACAAAAACTGATAGAGATGAAAGGAGAAATAGAAAAAATCCCCAATTGCTGTTGGGAACTTCACTCTCAGGAATTGTTAGAATTACTAGACAGAAAATTAACAAGGATATGTAAGACTGAAATACCACCAACAGCTAACAGGATCTAACTGGCATTTATAGGACACTACACCCAACAGCAGAATGCACATTCTTTTCAAGCACTCATGGAACATTCTCCAAGAATGATCATATCCCTGTGATATAAAACAAACCTTAAAATTCTACAGATTGAAATCATACAAAGTATGTTCCATGAACATTAACAGAATCACAGTACATCTCACTGACCATAAGAGAAAGAAACTAAAACTCAATAACAGAAAGACAACAGGAAAATCTCTAAACACTTGTATATTAAATTAAAGCTGGGTAGGAAGGAAAGAAACTTTACAGGTTATAAGCTTTAATCCAACTTCAGCAAAAACATTGATATTTGTTCTCTCTTTCGCTTCAGGTAGTTACTGCAATTCGCAACAGTTTTTAATAACTTTTTGTTTTTAAAAAAGCAGTACTTGGGTCTAGCTTAAAAAGACCAATAGTATCAAAATGTATATAACAAAACATACCTATGCCTGCCCTACCCATTCCCACCTTCACTTTCCATCCCCCATGCAACTACTTTGAATCCTTTTTAGCAATTTCTTCTAGTATTTCTAAATAACATATTTATATTGATTTCTTGATTTTTCTATTTTAGAAATTATCCACAATTACCTACAATGGAAGATGAGAACTTAGTTCACTAAGCGTGAACACCTACTTTTTAAGGGCCATGTGGATACAGCTGTTACAGGAAAGAAGGTATGTTTTCTGAAGATTCCTCCCAACTGGCAAGAGTCTATCAATCAATGATCAAATTAGATAACTAATACTCCCACCAAGGCCCCTTCCTTATACCTTTTTTCTGATGCCCTATTATAAGATCTTGCCTAGATGCAGTTATTTCAAGTGTTCACAAGAGCTGGAGAATAGTACAATTCAGGAGTGCTGAAGAAATTCACAAATGTCAACACTTTCTGATTTCTCTTATGGCTCGATATGTGCTACAAAATAATTGCCCTACCAATTCTCACATACCAATGTGGCTGGCTACAGTTAAGGCCACATGGTATACTCTGTTAAGAGCAGATACTGAGATTGGGAGGAAGAATTCAGAGGTTTAAAGGTCTGGAACAAATATTCTCCCTACTTTCCATGTATTTCACTTTGAGCATTTTATTATCATCGTCTCATTTGATTATGACAACTCTGTGAAACAGGTATTACTACCCCCATTTCACAGCTGAGGACATTAAGGCTCAGAGAGGAGAAGTAACTTGAGCAAGGGCACAGAGCTGGGAATGAAAGCTGATTTCGAACGCTACCCCACAGTCTATGCTATTTCCACCATACAACAATGTTCTCTTCATAGGCAGGCTGGGAAAACACAGCTTGGCAAGTTGTCACAATTCTTAGGAACTTCTAAAACAACTAGAGATGAGGAGGGAGCCTTTGTACGGGCCTCAGGGCATTATAAAGTTGCGTTTTAGGGTATACTAGGCATGGCATCAGGACCACAGAGACTAAGAATCATCCTTGACTGGCTCTTTCTAATTAAAGAACTCAGACAGACTTAGAGCACTAGAGAGGAAGAGGTGGCCAATGAGACCCAGCTCTCAGACATCTCGCTCACTTCTGGACCAGTGCCCACCCCTGCCCTCGTGGACCCCCACCATCTGTCCCTCTCCAAGGGCAGGGAAACGCAATGGGCTTGTATTGTTTCCCTGCCCCACGATATCACCCAAGGCCATGCTGGCCCACTCACTGCCTTCAGCCAGTCCCTACCAGTGTGAAGCTCTTGGGTGAGGCTGCCCAGCGCTTGACTGTGGTGAGTGGCCACTCCTGCAGCACTTCCTTGGTCTTTTCATCCACGCGCATCACCGAGTCCTTGGTGATCCCCAGCAGGCGAGGCACCAGCTTGTTCTTGCCTTTCATCTTTTCCTGAAACAGGAGGTACCAAGAGTCAGTGCTCTTCCTCTGAATACATCTGATTTTTCCAAGTTATCAGTGATTTCGTGATGTTTTACCTACGGTCAACCTACAACACTGTGTTTTGAAAACCGGCAGGGCTATCGGAAAACCAGAATTTTAAGACTAGATAAATGACTCATAAATTAAAGGAATGGAAGCTAAAACAGAGCCATCAGAAGACTGGAAGGATCCACAAAGGCACACTTCCTGGAGAGAGATACTGTCCAGGAGGGCAGGTTGCTCCAAAAACAGAGATTGTGACAGAAAAAAGATATGCAGAGAAAAAGAAGTTAAAGTGAACTCCAAATATTATCACTCCCAGTAGCCACCTCAGTGAGTAACAAAAAAGGGTTAATGTGGAATTTAAATACGGCACTTTAGCTGTTTAGAATCAACTACAACTGCCAGAGTAGCATCTTCTCAATACTAAACACAGCCTTTTTTTTTTTTTCATAATCACTGAAATATATTTCCATTTGGGTTCTTCATTTTGGTATTTTTTATGTGTATCTACTGACCCTTAAAATATTTTATGATTAGTTTTAATAAGTTTTTAAAGAAACAGTCATCATGCCTATTAAAATAATGAATCCCTACCTCACACTCATGCCACAAGAAATCCAAAAAAGGTAAATCATTTAGGAAGAACACACAGTTGGATATTTTTGTGATTTCTCAGGGGGAAATGACTTCTTAGCACAAAAGCTAACATAAAAAAATAACTAAAGGAAAAGATTAATAGCTTTAACTATAAAATATATGGACTTTGATACATTTTTTTAAAAAAGAAAGAAAGAGTGGGAGAAAAAGAAAGAGACCTCACCATAAAGAAATTAAAAGGCAAATGACTGGGGAATAAATATCTACAACAAATAGTATGATAAAAGATTTCATACACTTCATATACTAAAGGTTATCATAAATCATCAAACATAAGTGGCAAAGAACATGAACAGAAAATGTTTAAATAAGTAACTAGATAATAAGCAATAAGATAAATTTTCATGTATATGTAATAGTTTTTTAAAAAACTTAATACTCAATTAAAGAAGGTATGAAGGGGGACCACTACTCGTGGGCATTTAAAATAGCAAAGGCTTTATGGAAGAAAAGCTTTAAAATTCAAAGCTTTAAGATTCAAAGCTTTAAAAATGTTTCTACTTTTAACCCAACTTGCTTTTCAAAACTTATTCAAAAAGAACTTATAAATGTGTATAAAGATTATGCTGCAAGAGGATCAACTAGAGTTTATCACAGTGAAAAACGAGAAATAACCAACAAAGTTCAACCACAAGAGATATGATAAATAAATTATGGTACATCCAAATAATAGACTACAACTCTTAAAAATCATATTATAGGAAAACAAGTGGATTCATAATAAAAATTCATTCACATTAAAAAATTAAAAAGTCGACTGTACAGCATGATCCTACGTGAAATAAAATTTTAAATAGAATTTTCAGAAAATTCATTACATGACAAAATGGTGCCAATGATCATCTCGTACAATTTGTATTTTTTCATGTGCTTTCCCTTTTTCGAAAAACTTAATACACATTCCTATTGTTGTCAGGAAAAAAACAAGCTTTTCAAAAAATATCTGCAGAAACCTAGCAATGCCCAAACCACTATTACCAGAGGAATACATATATAAATTAGCACAAAGTACGCAAGTATACACGGGTGTGTGTACAAGGAGACAGGCACTTAAAACAAGCCAGGAGTGTGACAGATACTTAACAATCATTATCCATTAATTTTCAGAGCATCACCCAAATGCTGGCGGCGGTGGCATCATCATCATGCCAGTCTTGAAATGAAGGAACCAGCGACTTGCCCACGGCAAACAGTAGTAAGTGATAAAGCCAGGATTAGAACACAGATTTCAGCAGCTCAAAAACATCTCTGACTTCAAAAAAGACTGTCTACCACAGTATACTACTTCTGATGGAAGCAATTAGAGAAAAGGCAAAAACACTCCTCCCAGCCCCTGTGGGCAGTTCATAAACCGTCAAACAGTGAAGGTCACGGCACATCTCCAGTTTCCTCCCAAGAGGAGGAGATAAAGGCATTAGGAATCTGTGTGGGTGTCTGAGGAGGGGAATATGGCACTGTAAGGACCTCCGAGTTAGGAAAAACTCAGAGAAGAGTCAGATCCTTTGTGGAGAGGCCATTTCCACCAGGGGTGATATCAGCGCAGGGTGGACCACGCCAGTACACATCACTTGGCTTCAGGAGCCACAAAGATTTACGTGGAGAGGTTCCAGGCGGCTAGTTTAGTCACACAGGGTTGGTACCAGCCCAGCTGCTGGCACCAGGAAGGGGATCAGAAATAAAATATGGTTTGCAGCTGTTGCCTTCCTCCTTTCAAATCTGTACTTCCCCAGTGAGGGGCTTTGGGGTGAGGGAATACAGGATAGTGATGGATTGCCCTGACTCCTGTCGAGATGGTTCTGGCCTGGGAGAGGAAACCAGAGTGAACAAGCAAACAACTTACAGTGGGCATTCCATTAGAAGGTCACGACTACGGGGGAAGGGTATATAAGGAACTCAGAAAATACTGTCACTCAGCAACAGAGACCACCATCAAGGGACACAATTAATTCAGTGCCTACCCGCAAAATGCAGAGCAGCTGGAGAAAGTTAAAACAGCGAGGGGCTCGGCTCTGTGCTAGTGATATAAGGGGCTCCCCTGACAGAGGACCTGCCTTAGACCCTCAGTGGCAGACCTGTATGATAGAAGGTCCAGAGGCAATAAGGGTCCCCCTTCCTCTCCAAATCTCGAATCTCAGTCCACTCTACATGTCTCCTTTCCAGTCTTCCAACTACAGACACCAGCATCCTTTATCTCCAGGAGAAGCAATTAGGCTAGGCAGGATGCAGTGAAGACCCGTCTCTCTCGTGCAGACACACGCAGACTGTGGGTGTGAGTTTGCCAGCTACCTAGCAACTTCTCTCTCGAGGCAGTCCTCATCAGGTTGGTTTTGTTTTGAGGATGTGTCGCGCTCACATGACTTACAGGCAGGAGAAGGTATGTATTCTACCAAGGAAAGTCAGGATCTACTAATAAGCCCTGCCGCTCCTCTTTCAAGCACATCTCAACCATTACTGTGGGTTCGGTCCTGGCAGCTGGCTGTTATCAATCCTGCTCAGCCTCGGGCTCTTCTCACAGGTGTGGATATTGGCTGATTCTGACATCACCTGTGCCTTACATCAGATTCGGACTTGGGTGGAGGGATGCCAGTGGGCTAAGCGTTGGGCATGCTTTGGCTCTAAGCCCAACTTCAATGTGGCCTAAGCCTGTGATCCAGCTGTGCTCACCAGAGTTCTCTACTGGCTTCCTGCCAAAGTGCTGCCTTGTGTGCTTTGCTGTGTCATCAGTATGCTTTTTTCTTTTAGGAGCACGGCAGAAAGGGATGGCTGCTCCAAAGCAAAATGGTGCTAAAGACCCTGTTCATTAGCCATTTCTCTGCCTAAAACAACTGGCAAACCATGTTGATTTAATTCATGATTCTGAGATGCTCTGAATGCCCTCTGTGATGTTTTTACAGTTGAGGGGAGAAGAGGCTCAGCTCCCAAGGTATCTAACCCTCAAGGCTCTGGTTGTGGTTGCAGGGAAGGTTAAAGGCAAGTTTATAACTCAGAAGGTTTCCACAAGGGTTTCCGGGAAAGAAACAAGATTCTTTGCAAGTCATGGGAAATGCCTTACCGTTCCTTATGGGGTTCTGAAAAACTTATCAAGATAAACTGCAAAAGATTTCAATGAAAGAGGAAGACTGTAGATGTTTACAGCTCCCATTTATTGAGATCATTTGTGCAACAGTCCCCTTTTCTATATTACGTCCTTTAACCTCACAAAAACTCAGCACTCTAGGTGAGCAAGCTGAGCTTTAGAGATGGAAGGTAAAGTAACTTATCGAAGGTCAAACTAAGTGGCAAAGCCAGAATTCCAAACCCAGGTCCCAGGTCTTCCTTTTCGAAGGATATGTTCTTAGCCACTGAGAACACTGCCACATAACAGGCTTATTACAGACATCCTCTCTATTGGGGTCAGCAAACTATGGCAGGTACTAAATGCAGTTTTCTGCTCCCCCCGGCACCTCTTTTTTGGCCTGAGAGCTAAGAGTGAATTTTCTATTTTCAAATGGTTGAAAAAAAAATTAAGAGTAATAATACTTCAGGAAACGTGAAAATTATATGAGACTGAAATTTCATAATCCATAAATAAAGCTTTACAGAAACACACCATGCTCATTTATTTACATATTGCCTACTGATTTCAGGATACAAGCACAGAGATGAGTGGTTCGACTAGCAAAGGCTAAGATATTGACTACCTGGGCCCTTTACTAAAAAGTTTGCCAACCCGTGCTCTGTATCATGAACTCTAAAAGCTAATGAAAAGTTGGAGGACTCAAGGGCCAGGAATTAGGGAATTGTGAAGAGGGTTAAGGAGTTGGGATAACCTAGAATGTATCAAATATCCCTACATTCCAGCTACTACATTTCTTTACATACATTACCTCACTTAATCTTCATTAGAGCTCTGTAAAGAATTACCATTCCCATTTTTCACATGAAGAAACTGAGGTTTCAGAAGGTTAAGGATGTCTCTCCAAGTCACGAGCTTCTGTCATTTCTCACATAGGCAATATTGCATCAAGAATTCTAGGCCAGTCTTTCCGACTCCAACACCCAAGCACTTTCTCTTATAACAATATAAAATACAGTATGAAGTACCCTTGAACCACATGGGTTTGAACCAGGTGAGTCCACTTCTTTTCAATAGCTAATACTATAGAACTACATGATCCATACGGGTTGAATCCACAAATGTGGAACCGTGAATACAGACAAACTGCAGGTACAGAGGGCCAACTGTAAGTTATACGCGGATTTTGGACCGCGCAAAGGGTCGATGCCCGCTAACCCCCACGTTGTTCAAGGCTCAACTGCATAATGCTCTGAATATTAGGACAAGATGTACACAGATACAGAGGAAAATATGATGGAAGGACCTATAAACATATCAAACTAGTTCTCTCACAATATATACTGATCTGAAGGCCATGTGGTATGATTAAGTGTGTTTAATATCAATATTTACATTTTATAAATTATGATTTCATTGACTTATTTAATTTAGGATTTCAAATAGTCTATCTAAGTAGTGAATTAATCACTTTTAACGTACTTCTTAAATTATGCCAATGAACTTCCTTCACAATTTAATGGTATGTTCAGATTGGGGGGGTCTAGAGAAATCTGTTACTTATGCCTTTAAAACACATACTGTCCCTTACCCAAACAATTTTGTGTGTGCATATGTGCTATTCTGTGTGTGATGTCTTTTAACCATATATTCTAAATGGTTGCACTTATTTATACACACACAGGTTATTTCATGCTGCTGACATATGTGTTGTAAATTTACCTGCTCTATTCACTGAATTTAAAAATAAACCTAAAAATTAAAATGACTGTATATTGTTATAACATGTATAAGGATCTGCACACTGAAAATTACAAAATGTTGATGAAAGAAATCAAAGAGGATCTACTATCATGTTTATGGATTGAAAAACTCAACATAGTTATCAATTCTCCCCCAATTGATCTATAAATTCAATGCAGTGCCTATCAAAATCCCAGCTAAGTTTTTTGTAGATACAGACAACCTTGTTCTAAAGTGTTCATGGAAAGGCAAAGGACCTAAATTAGCTAAAACAATTTCGAAAAAGAAGAAAAAAGTAAAGAGAATCATTCAACTTGATGTTAACGCTTACTATATAGCTAAAGTGATCAGGACAGTGTGATTATCAGTGGAAGGACCAACACAAATCAATAGAACAGAATAGAAATAGAAATAGATTCATAGCAATGTATTCAAATGAATTTTGACAAGGATACAGAAAAAATCCAGTGGAGGAAGGATAGCCCTTTCAAAAAACAGTGCTGGGGCAACTGGACATCCATAGGCCAAAAATGAACCTTGACCTAAAAACCTCACATCTTATACAAAACAAACTCAAGTGGGGACTTCCCTGGTGGTCCAGTGGTTAACAATCCACCTTCCAATGCAGAGGACGTGGGTGCAACCCCTGATCAAGGAACTAAGATCCCACATGCCGCGGGGCAACTAAGCCCACACACCGCAACTACTGAGCCAGCCCCCTCTGGAGCCCAAGTGCCACAACTAGAGAGAAGCCCGCACGCCACAAGAAAGATCCTGCGTGCCGTAATTAAGATGCGATGCAGCCAAAAAAAAAAAAAAAAAATTAAAATTAAACAAAACAAACTCAAATGGACCATGGACCTAAATGTAAAATGTAAAACTGTAGAACATTTAGAACTAAACACAGGAGAAAATCTTCGGAGCCTAGAGTTAGACCTCTCAGACGTAACATTTAAAGCAAGATCCATAAAAGTAAAAAATGATAAAACGCCCATCTTCAAAATTAAGAACCTGTATTCTGTAAGACCTTGTCAAGAGGATAAAAAGACAAGTTACAGACTATGAGAGAATATTCACAAATCACATTTAACCTAGGATATATAAAGAACTCTTAAAACTCAAGAGTAAGAAAAAAAATCTAATTAGAAAGTTGGTCAAATAAAACATGAACAGACATTTCACTGAAGAGGATATACAGATGGCAAATAAGCACAGGAAAAGATGTTCAAAATCATTAGCCATCAGGGAAATGCAAATTAAAACCGCAATAAGATATCATAAAACATCTATCAGAAAGGCTAAAATTAAAAACAATGATAACACCAAATGCTGAAGAGGATGATAAGAAACTGGATCACTCATATTTTGCTGGTAAGAACGCCAAATGGTACAGTCACTCTGGAAAACAGTCTGGCTGTTTGTTATAGCGCTAAGTGTGTTCTTACCATATGGTTCCGCAATTGTACTCTTGGGCGTTTAGCCCAATGAAATGAACACTTCATTCTCACAAAAACCTATATACAAATATTTATAGCAGCTTTATTCAGAATAGGCACAAACTAGAAACAACCCAAATGTCCCTCAGTGACAAATGGCTAAACAAACTGGTACCTCCATACTATGGAATACTATTTGGCAATAAAAAGCAATGGACTACTGACACACATTATGACTTGGAGAGACCTCAAGGGAATTCTACTAAATGAAAAAAAACCCTCAAAAATTTATGTATCATATGATTCCGTTTATGTAGTACTTTTGAAATAACAAAATTATTGAGACAGACAATACATCAGTGGTTGCTAGGGGGTACAGAGACCAGGGGAAGGGAGTAGGGTGTGAGGAGAAACAGGAAGGGGTGGGACGTGTGTATGGCCATAAAAGGGTAGCACAAGGTATTCTCTATGGATTAGAGTTCAATATCTTGACTACAGTGGTGGTAACATAAACCTACACATGACAAAAACTGCATAGAACACACACACACACACACACACACACACACACACACACAAATGAGTACATACAGAACATGAAATGTGATTAACGTCTATGAACTGTACCAAGTCGATTTCCTGGTTGTGACATTGTACTATAGTTACCATTGAGGGAAACGATGAAAAGGGTATTATTATTTATTTTTACAACGTTATTGAGATATAATTCACATACCATACAATAGACCTATTTAAAGTATCTAATTCAGTGGATTTTAGTATATTTACAGATATGTGCAACTATCACCACAGTCAATTTTAAAACATTTTCATCACCTCAAAAAAGAAAAATCCTGTACCATTAGCTATTACTCACATAGGTCCGCTGATCCCACCCCACTCTTAAGCAGCCACTAATCTACTTTCTGTCTCTATGGATTTGCCATTCTGGACATTCTATATCAATGGAATCTTGTGACAGGCTTCTTTCACTTCACATAACATTTCCAAAATTCATCCATGCCTGTAGCATGGAGCAGTACACTTCATTTCTTTTTATGACCAAATAATATTGCACCTTATGGATATACCACATTTTGTTCATCCATTCATCAGCTGATGAACATGTGGGTTGTTTCCACATTTTTGCTAAATGCAGCTATACACTTTCAGGTACAAGTTTTTCTGTGGACATGTGCTTTGAATTCTCTTGGGCACATGTACCGAGGAGTAGAACTACTAGGTCATATGGTATCTCTATGTTTAATAATTGAGGAAGTGCCAGACTCTTCTCTAAGGGGGCTGCACCATTTTACATTCCTAGCAGCAGTATATGAGGGCTCCAGTTTCCCGACATCCTCACCCATACTTGTTACTCTGACATTTTGATTCTCTGAATTATTTTTCCAACTTCCTGTAAATCTATCATTATTTCAAAGTACATAGTTAAAAATATGATTCTGTTTATCTTTGTTAAAAGACAAACAATCATAGCAAAGAGTAATAATAATGTTTCCATTTCCTAAAGTTATGCATTTAAAAAAATTTTTTTATGTCTTACCACACTTCCTATAACTTCCAAAACAATGTTAAAGGGTAACTTGTTCTGATCCCAATTTTTATAGTTTTCTCTCTAGCACTTCTCTGTTGAGTAGCGTGCTGATGATAGGTTTAAAACATTCTACCCTGTTGAGGAAGTACACTTTTATTCCAGCATTTTATGGAAATGTTTATAATGAGTACCTGAATTTTATCAAACACCTTAGTGGCTTTATCACTTATCAAATGATCACATGATGCCATCTTTTCCAGCTTTATTTAGATATAACTGACATAGAACATTATGTAAGTTTAAGGTGTGCAATATGATTTGATATATGTATATATTGAGAAATGATTACCACAGTAAGGTTAACACATCCTTCACCTCACAAAATTACCTTTTTGTAGTTGCTATGATGAGGACATTTAAGATTTACACTCTTAGCAAGAATATTAAAAGCAACAAATAATATACAAGGGAACTACCATAAGGCTATCCATTGATTTTTTTCAGCAGAAAAAATCTGCAGGCCAGAAGGGAGTGGCAGGACATACTTAAAGTGATGAAAGAGAAAAATCTACAACGAAGAATACTCTACCCAGCAGGGCTCTCGTTCACATTTGATGGAGAAATCAAAAGCTTTATGGACAAGCAAAAGCTAAAAGAATTCAGCACCACCAAACCAGCTTTAAAACAAATGCTAAAGAAACTTCTCTAGGTAGAAAAGGCCACAATTAGAAATAAGAAAGTTGTGAAATGGAAAAGCTCACTGGTAAAGGCAAACATACAATAAAGGTAGGAAATCATCTACACACAAAGCTAGTAGGGAGGACAAAAACAGTAAAATCATCTGTATCCACAATAAGCAGTTAAGGGATACACAAAAGAATTAGATGTAAAATATAATATCAAAAACAGTAATCGTGAGGGGAGGAGAGTACAAATGCAGGGTATCTAAAATGCATTTGAAATTAAGAGATGAGCAACTTAAAACAAGCAGGTATATACATACACTGCTACACAAAAACCTCACGGTAACTGCAAGACAAAAATCTATGATAGATATACACATAAAAAAGAAAAAGGAAGGCAAACATAACACTAAAGATAGTCATCAAATCACAAGAGAAGAGAACCAAAGAAGAAAGGGGAAAAAAAGACCTACAAAAACAAACCCAAAACAATTAACAAAATGGCAATAGGAATATACATATTGGTAATCACCTGAAATGCAAACAGATTAAATGCTCCAGCCAAAAGACACCGACTGGCTGAATGGATAACAAAACAGGACCTGTATATCCTGCCTACAAGAGACTCACTTCAGATCTAGAGACACATACAGACTGAAAATGAGGGGATGGAAAGAGGTATTCTAAGCAAATGGAAATCAAAAGAAAGCTGGAGTAGCAACACTTAGACAAAATAGACTTTAAAATAAAGACTCTTACAAGAGACAAAGAAGGACATTACATAATAATCAAAGGATCAAATCAAGAAGAAAATACAATTGTAAATATATATGCACCCAACATAAGAGCACCTCAATATAAAAGGCAAATGTTAACACATATAAAAGGAGAAATTGACAATAACACAATAATACTGGGGGACTTTAACACCCCACTTATATCAATGGACAGATCATCCAGACAGAAAATCAATAAGGAAACACAGGCCTGAAATGACACACTAGACCAAATGGACTTAATTGATATTTACAGAGCACTCCATCCAAAAGCAGTAGAATATACATTCTTTTCAACTGCACATGGAACATTCTCCAGGATAGATCACATGCTGGGCCACAAAGTGAACCTCAGTAAATTTAAGAAAATGGAAATTATATCAAGCATCTTTTCCAACCACAACACTATGAGGCTAGAAATTAACTGTAAGGAAAAAACTGCAAAAAATACAAACATGTGGAAGCTGAATAATATGCTACTAAACAACCAATGGATCACTGAAGAAATCAAAGAGGAAATTAAAAAATACCAAGAGACAAATGAAAATGAAAACACAACACTCCAAAAAAGTTATTAAAAAATTTTTTAATAAAAAAAATTTACTCCCTTAGCAACTTGCAAGTATGTAATACAGTATTGTTAACTATAGTCACCATGCTGTACATTAGTTCCTCAAAAGGTATTCCTCTTGGGCTTCCCTGGTGGCGCGGTGGTTGAGAGTCCGCCTGCCGATGCAGGAGGCGCGGGTTTGTGCCCCGGTCCGGGAGGATCCCACGTGCCGCGGAGCGGCTGGGCCCGTGAGCCATGGCCGCTGGGCCTGAGCCTCCGGAGCCTGTGCTCCGCGACGGGAGAGGCCGCGGCGGTGAGAGGCCCGTGTACCGCAAAAAAAAAAAAAGGTATTCCTCTTAAAACTGCAAGTTGGTGTGCTTTGACCGACATTTACTCATTTCCCCACCCCAGCAACCACGAATCTACTGTTTTTGTGACTTTGGCTTTTGAAAATTCCACGTATAAGTCAGATCATACAGTATTTGTCTTTCTCTGATTTATTTCACTTAGCATAATGCCCTGAAGTTTCTTTTTATTTATTTATTAATTAACATCTTTATTGGAGTATAATTGCTTTACAGTGGTGTGTTAGTTTCTGCTTTATGACAAAGTGAATCAGTTATACCTATACATATGTCCCCATATCTCTTCCCGACCTCAAATTTCATCCATGTTGCTGCAAATGGCAGGAATTTCTCTTTTATGGTTGAATAATATTCCACCATATTTACCTACCACGTTTTCTTTATCTATTCATCTGCTGGTGGATAGTTAGATTGTTTCCATATCTTGGTTATTGTAAATAATGGTTCAAAGAACAGAGGAGTACAGATATCTCTTTGAGCTTGTGATTTCAATTCCTTCAGATATATATCCAAAAGTGGGATTGCTGGATCATACGGCAGTTCTAGTTTTAAATTTTTGAGGATCCTCCACACTGTTCACCACAGTAGCTGTATCAATTTACATTTCTACCAACAGTGCACAAGGACTCTCTTCTCTCCACATCCTTGCTAACCCTTGTTATTCCTTGTCTTTTTTTTTATAACAGGGGTGAGGTGATAGCTCCTTGTGGCTTTGATCTGTATTTCCCTGATGTTAGTGATGTCGAGTACCTTTCCACGTACCTCATGGCTATCTGAATATCCTCTTTGGAAAAATGTCTACTCATGTCCTTTGCCCATTTTAATTGGATTATTTGGGGGTATTTTTGTTGTTGTTTTTTGCTATGGAGTTATAAAGAATTGCTTATATATTTTGGGTATAAACCCCTTACCAGATACATGGTTTGCAAATATTTTCTCCTTTCTGTAGGTTGCCTTTTTCTTTTGTTGTTTCTTTTGATGTGTACAAGTTTTTTAGTTTGATGTAGTTCAACTTGTTTGTGTTTGCAAATGGCAGGAATTTCTTTGCTTTTGTTGCTTGTGCTTTTGACGTCATATCCAAAAAATCATTGCCTAGAACCCTGTCAAGGAGTTTACCACCTATGTTTTCTTCTAGGATTTTTACAGTTTTATGGCTTACACTTAAGTCCTTAATCCATTTTGACTGAATTGTTGTGAATGATGTAAGATAGAGGACCAGTTTCATTGAATCTATAGATGGCTTTGAATAGTATGGACATTTTAATAATTTTAATTCTTCCAATCCAAGAACACAGGATATCTGTTCATTTACTTCTTTGATTTCTTTCATCACTGTTTTAACGTTTTCATCATATACATCTTTCACTTCCTTGGCTTAACTTATTCCTAAGTATTTTACTGGTTTTGATGCTACTGTGAATGAGACTGTTTTCTATATTTCTTTTCTAGATAGTTCAGGGCATATGATGTCACCTTATTTGACCTGCTCTGATTTATTAGATGTATTAATTCATAATATTGCATTATTCCTGAATTTACTTTTAAAATAGGGCAAACTATGATCAAATAAACTCTATCAAAATCAACTTAAAAATAAAATGTACACTAAATAAGACCACTGAGCAAAAAACTGAAATGAGCAGTGTACTCACTTTTATAGTGACAAAAAATAAAAGTAATGAAAAACAAAATGTGAATGTCTAACATGTATATGAAAGCTGTCAGTGCTGCCTACCTCCTGACCCTTACCTTCCTTCAAAGAGATGTAATTTTTAAAAAATGAAAAGGAAGAAAGGAAGGGAGGAAAGGAAGAAGGAAGGAAATTTGCATTACTTTCTTACTTTGCCTTAAACACTTCTGTAAAAGAAGAGTTTTCATTTGACCAAACCTGCAAGACCTTGCAATAACCATAGCATCTGTGTTTTACCTCTAATTATCCTACTAGCCATGGACAGATTCTTCCCAGGCCCTAAATTATATGTGGAGAACAAATTTCTCTTTTCTGGAACTTGCTATTCAATGTCTCTTTTTAATTACATGCAGACTGCTGTGTGCTATGTATTTTCCTAAATTTACTGACCTTTATGCACAACACTGAAACTGACTCTGTGTGAAGTTTGATGGTATTAATAGAAAACAATATGAATTTGAAAGATAAATTTCATATATGAAGGACTAGAGAAAAACTCAAACCCACACAACCATGGAAAATGATACCAGTATCATTGGAGATGCTGAAAACGACTTAATCTTTGTGAGGTATTAGAACTCATCAGAATAATAAATGAAAAGCCGGGACTTCTTGGTGGCGCAATGGTTAAGAATCCGCCTGCCAGTGCAGGGGACACGGGTTCAAGCCCTGGTCAGGGAAGATTCCACATGCCACGGAGCAACTAAGCCTGTGCGCCACAACTACTGAGCCTGTGCTCTAGAGCCTGCACTCTAGAGCCCACGAGCCACAACTACTGAGCCCACATGCCACAACTACCGAGCCCACATGCCACAACTACTGAAGCCCGCGCACCTAGAGCCCGTGCTCTGCAACAAGAGAAGCCACTGCAATGAGAAGCCCGCGCACCGCAACAAAGAGTAGCCCCTGCTCGCTGCAACTAGAGAAAGCCCGCGCACAACAACGAAGACCCAACGCAGCCAAAAATAAATAAATAAATAAATTAAAAAAAAAAATGAAAAGCAGACTTTTCTTCTAAAACAAGCAGATCTAAACATGTACTCATGGTGGGGATGTGGGGGTGAGTAGGATAATGAAAGCAGGTGAGCACATATCAAATGGGGCCACCCTAGGTAAGTCAGCATAGCCCACTGCCTGGGAACACAGGCTTTTAAGTCAGAGAGACCTGAATTCAAGTCCTACCTCCTACAGTTACTAGGCTTATGGTCCCAGCTGAGCCATTGATCTTTCTGGCCTTGATTCTCATTTATAAAAAGAAGATAATAGCAGTAATTCTGCCATTGGGATGCTGACAGATTTGAATAAGACACGCCTGACATATAATTGTTTACTGTTATTAATGTCATTATTAATATTGGGAAATTACCTAGTCATTACCTAGAATACCACCATCAGCACCATTCAAAAACTGATTGATAGTTTAAAACACACTGAAATGAAAAATTCAATTTCTGAATTATTTTTCTTAAAAACAAAGTGATTCACCTATGCTTTCTTTATTTGCAAGGGCCCCAGCATTTTCTGGTATAAAGCTGAGAGCTGTTTGGCTGAAATAACTAATCAGCATTAAACATACACCTTTTTTCCATATAATATCTTTTATTTCTCTTGGCCCCAAATGAAGCAGCTTCCTCCAATGAGGACTGGAGTCAAGAAAAGCATCCATATGCCCAAACATTCTAGTAAACAGCAAAACCTCTTTCTTTTCCAGTTCTCTTTAGCTGTGGGAATAGACACCTCCTTAAACCACCCTGTCACTGACCTTCCAACTTCAGTCCCTAGAAGCAGCTGCAACACAGCTGGTAACACTCCCCTGGGCCTTAAGCAGCACAAGAAAGTTCATCACATGGTAGAGCTTTCTCCAGGGTGAAGAGCAAGAGACAGGAGACCCAGAGTCACAGCAAAGCAAGTGGAAATAATGAAACCTATCAGAGGGATGACTACAAGAGAGTACGTGAGGTCAGGATATGAAAACGGGGAAGGAAGCTACTGGGAGGGCTTCTTAGTGAATTCAAGAACACACCCTCTGCTTGCTCACAGGTTGAATTTCAAAGATCCACCTCTGTCCCTCTAGTAGTCAGGCCAGCAATTCCTGTGAAAACAGATCTGAAGGCCACAGAAAATCCCAAGACCCATCTAAAAGGATACAAATTCAGTACCATAACTACCACATGAATTTGATTTGGCCTGCAGTGGTCAACAACCTTCACTTAGTCCAGTGCACTCTGGAAGATCTTAAGTGAAACATTCTCAGGGGAAAGTGCTAGCAATTGAAAGTAAAGGTACTCCTTCAGGGACTTTATAGCAGTGACTGAGAGCAGAGCCAAGACACAGCTGTCCTGAGGCCTGCAGGCAGCCAAGCTCACTCACCAGCCTCACAGCTCTTACACCTCATGTCTGTCCCACAGCTCAACTCAGGTCACCACCGCCCAGATGCTCCATGTGCAAATGCTAGGGGTCTAGAGATGACAATCAAGGTTAACAGCAAACCCTTTAACAAAAGAGGTGGTGGCAGAGGCAAACGCCCCCTCCATCACGCCCAACTCACCTTCACCAGGAAGAAGGACACACCGTACGTCCGGAGAGACCGGGCGAGTTTGACATACTTGACCTTGGCTTCTATCTCGTTCATCTCTCCACAGTTCTTGTGCTCCTACAAACGTGACAGAGGCAGGGACCAGTTACTGCAGCTCTGACAGCAGGTGGACTTTGTGAGAGGTGTTATTCCACATGGCCTCTATGCCTTTGTGGAGGCATGTCCCTGCTGACCAAGGGTCAGAGCACACAGAAAGTGCTAATGCACAGTTTCTTAACTAGAACATGAACCCAAATTCCTTATAGATTTCACAGTTATATGCAACAATTCATGCACGTGCAGCATGGCAAGAACAGGGTCCATAATTGTAACCTAATTTTCAAAGGGCTCCACGTTCCGAAAGGTTCAGGACCAACACGTCAAAGGAGAACTAGAAAAATGTTCTTGTCCTGAATTCTAACATCCAGGCAAGATAAAGTTTTCCAAAGAGCAGGATATATAAATGCCTGGATATCTCAGTGTGTGCAAACAATACTGGATTTAAAAAAAAAAATGTTTTTATACACATGAAATTTATCTCTTCCAATTTATATTTACATTTCATTGCCAAAACACTTTGGTATTTTGGATTCACTAGAGTGAGTGTTTCCTGGCAAAGTTGATGACAGGGCTTTTTTTTACTGGTTGCCTAGAATAGATAACTTTCTGAATTTTAGAATAAACCTGGATTTTAAAAAGACACCAGTTCCCAAATTCTGAGGTTCAAAAAACAAATCTCAGGATTAAAAAAGGCTTCTTGAAGTGTCTGCCTCAGTGCATTTTAATGGCAAATTGCCTTGTTTCAATGCTTCCAAGATAACGTCTCTGAAATTAAATGTATGCACATTTTTCCCAGAAGGGCTAAGGAACCTTTAGCAAGAAGGTATGGATTAAGATAATAAATCTGCCCAAAGTAGAACTGTCAGTTTCTTTACTCTGGAGTCACAAATCATTTATTATATAAGCAGAGTACATGCATGGGGTATGAAACTATCGTGCAGAGGCCCCTCTTGGACTAATAAATGAGGATAGGCTTTGTGGATGCATGAGGAGAATAATAAAGTGAGGAGAATAATAAAGTTCTGAACATTTCCAGTACCTGAAATATTCTCTTTTCAGCTCCTCTCTGCTTGATGTATTCTTTGGGCAGGAATTCCTTTAGACTGAGAGAGAGAGAATAAAAAAAAGGTAAGGCATTTATCATACTCTATGTTGAGGAGGAAAGAAAAGAAACTTTTCATAAAACTCACAGTTAAGTCCCTAACTCTCAGTATTTTATGGTATAATTAATAACAGACAGCCATATCCCACAATGCTCTTCAATAAGATGCAAATATAAAACCAGTCTGATAAAAAGGGTCAAACATATTCAAGAAGAAAGATTGTCCAGGATATACTGAAAATGACAAAGTAAAGCACCCAAGAGTGTACAGTATGCTAACCTTTGTGATAAAGGGGGGAAAATATCCTCCATTTTGTACTGTTAATATGTATTTTAAAAAACATTAGAAGGATAAATCTAGTACTAATATAAATGATTCTTAATGGAAAGAAGGAAAAAACAGGGACAAGGGAACAAGAATGGAAATTAAACCTCTTAATTTTCCTTGTACTATAGTCTTCACTTTAGAACCAAATGAAATCACAAATGGGTAAAATGCAACACCTAAAAATCTAAAGCAAATTGAAACAAATGAACCTAACAGTGTATGGAACCAACAGCCTAACTTTGAAAAACAGTCTTTTGACAATACCCATCCCCAGTGAGATATATCTTAAAGATAAAATGGACCACAGTAGACTTGTTAAATATTGATATCATTATTTCAAAACTAATATCTACTCTTCCCCCTAAATATATACACACACACACACACACACTATAAAATTAGTATATTACATTATCTAAGTAGGTAGATATTATATATAATTAGGATAAAGTAAATAAGTAATTGTTAGTTGTTAGAAATCAATATTTGTAGCATGAAATAAATAAAGCAAAAGAAGTGAAATGAAAACCCTGCAATCTTTCATCTGAATTCAAATATTGATCTGAATGTCTGATTCATTTTTCTTTTTCTGAAAACATCTTCTACGTGTGTCCACTGCAGAGGCTAAGGGCAAGGACAACCGGGTGGCAATGAGCACCCCCAGTGCGTCAGCCAGGTGGTCTTCCAACACCATTTCCCACTAAGAGGAATCCAGGATCCTTGGAGAAATGACCGATTCTAGCTTTGGGACAGGAGATGTATAAAATGTTCCTGGGGCTTCTTGTGCCTGAGGATCAAGGAATTTATCAAAATGACATTGGACTGACATCAAGGGATAACCGATGGCCAAACATGGGGTGATTTTTAAAACCTCATACAAAAGAAGAGAGGACAGGGCTTCCCTGGTGGCGCAGTGGTTGAGAGTCCGCCTGCCGAAGCAGGGGACACGGGTTCGTGCCCCGGTCCGGGAAGATCCCACATGCCGCGGAGCAGCTGGGCCCGTGAGCCATGGCCGCTGAGCCTGCGTGTCCGGAGCCTGTGCTCCGCAACGGGAGACGCCACAACAGTGAGAGGCCCACATACCGCACAAAAAAAAAAAAAAAAGAAGAGAAGACAGAACAATGTGCTCACTGACCAACTTCAACAATAATAACTCATAGCCATTCATGACTCATCTACTCCCTTACCCACATGCCCTCTCATGGATTATTTGAAGCAAACCCCAGACATCATATAATTAATTTCATGTGAGGGGCAATTTGAGCATCAGAAAGAATGAAGACTGCAATTGGTCAAAACACAGGTACGTAAAATTCAATAAAGATTCTTTGAAATAATCATTGATCACCTTAAGAGGTTGCTAGGGCACCAGCTCATACCGAAAATTGATAAAGGAAAAGAAACAAAGCTAATAAATGCAGAAGGAAAAATAGAATTCCAAAATCATCATTTTACAACTCTTAATGAAATAGCCAATAGATCAAAACAAGCATGAGTGGCTGCTAAAACCAATAAGTAACAAGTTAATGGGGGACTTTATAACAGAAGGATCAGTCTGATCCAAACCCAATGATCAATTCTAAATGCGAGTGGGATAACCACACAGCATATGCCTTCTGACTGATGTAACAGTACCATACTTCCATACTGTATACTTCCACCTATACTTCCTAGGTGGAAGTATACAGTACCACCTAGGAAGTATTCTTGGCGATAGAGAAAAGATAAGTAAATATATAACTGAATATGAATTTCATTAAGAGTCTAAATATAAATCTAAGTTTACAAAAAAAAGAAAAAAAAAACCCTAATAGTTTAAAAAGCTAATAGTTTAAAAAAGAGAGAGAGAGAGGAACATGGTAAGTGACACTACCAAGATCCAAAGAGCCAAATCCCATCATTGTAAATATTATACAAATAACCCAGGTTTTTCACAAATAAATGGCTTGCTGGTAGAGGTGCAAAAGATGACACACAGATTAGAATCAGAATGACACACAACACCAGCAGTCATCAGGAAAACACAAAGAAAAACCACAATAGCGTACCAGTGCATACTCAGTAGGACACTACAGTAAAAGAGAGACAGGAAGGCGTGTTGGCGAGGTTATGGAGAATTTGGAATCTTCACACACTGCTAGTGGGAATGTAAAATGGAGCAGCTGTTGTGGAAAACAATTTGGTAGTTCCTCAAAAGATTAAACAGCAATTCTACTCCTAGGCATATATCTAGGAAAAGTAAAAACGTATGTCCACATAAACATTTGTACGTGAATGTTCATAGTAGTATTATTCATAATAGCCAAAAGGTGGAAACAACTCAAATGTCCATCAACTGACGAGTGGATGAATAAAATGTAGTTTAGCCATGCAATGTAACTTTATTTGGCAATAAAAAGGCATTAAGCGTGATACATGCAACAATATGGAAACACTGTGCAAAGTGAAAGAAGCCCATCACAAAGGACCACAAACTGTATGATTCTATTTATATGAAGCATCCAGTATAGTCAAATCTATAGAGGCAGATAGGACTAGAGGTTGCAAAGGCTGAGGAAGGGAGAGGGGAACCTGGGGAATGACTGTTAACGGACACAGGGCTTATTGTAGGAGGGAAACAAATGTTCTAAAATTAGATTGTGGTAATGGCTGCACAATCTTGTGAATACACGAAAAAACGCTGAAATATAAATTTTAAATGGGCCAATTGTATGGTAGGCAAACTCCATCTCAATAAAGCTGTTTTTTAAAAAAGAAAAACACCAACCACTACAGGCCTTGTTTGGATCCTGATATTAACAAAGTATAAAATGACATTTTTAATACAATGCAGGGGAGAATTTAACACAGACTGGGTATTAGACGTGATTAAAGAATTGCTGCTAATTTTGTTTGGTATTAGGGTGGATTTGCAGTTAGGCGGGGTTTTAATTATTTTAAAAAATTTTTTCATTGTCAGAAAAACATACTGAAGTACTGATAGGTGAAATGGTATGCCGTCTTGGATTTGCTTTCAATGCTCCAGCCAAAAAAGGGGGTGGGTCAGGTCCAGGTTCTGGCTACATTATGCCTTGAATCATGATAGCTCTTCAACCTGCAAACTACATCTGCAGACAAAAATTCTGAGTATATTTTCTGGAATGTCAGGGATCTAGGTTTGAGCACCACCAGAACACTCTGGCCTAATCAAGAGACCCCCACGTCAGTCCACAGGAAGGAACCTAGGAAACATCTAGGCAGCAGCCCCTTAGATGTTATGACTACTGTTAAGCAACTTCAGGGAAAAAAGGTCTGGTTGAGAGAAGAATGGAAGGCATCAATGTCACAAAAGAGGAAGCTGAGTCACAGAGAGGTCAAGTGACTTAGCTGAGGTCACAGGACTGGATGGGAGCAGGGAGCCTCTGACCTCCAGTCCAAGAGCAGATGCACATGAACACAGGGCTGTTTCAGGCTCCCCCAGGAACACCCTTAAAATGATAACCAGGAAGCATCCTGAGGGGGCCACTGCTGTGAGCCTCTGGACAGCAGCTCCTATGCCATCAACAAAGGAGACCTTGCAAAGGTTATCAAAAGCACCCAAAGAGGGCCCCATGCCAAGCCCACTCACAACGATGACTGCTACTAGAACACCAGAGGGCAGCATCCAGTGGCCAGGCTGGAATATGTTGGGTATTTATGGCAATAAAGTTCTGTGTGGCCACAAGCTGCCCTCAACTCAAACTGCAAACTAACCCTCCCATTCTTTGGAAGGCATTGAACCTCCCACTCTTCAGTAGGTACAGAAACAACTTCCAGAAGCTTGCACCAGAGGTGTGACCCCTGGTGTTGCCAGAGGCGATCTGGGGGGAGTTTAGTGTAAGGTATGTTCAAAAAAAGAAGTGAGTGTGTGGGTGTGCGTGCACGTGTGGGGTGTATTCTTTCCAGTAAATCGACAACGTGCACAGTGTCAGCAGGGATGCCTGCCAGCCGGCAGTTCAGCAGTTCCAGCTCGGTTGTGTTTTTGATTCCCAAACCCAAGTATGGAAGGCTCCTAAGCATCTGCGGCAGACATACAAGTGAAATCTGTCGGCTTTCTCTGAGAAAATGGGTCAGATGGTCAAACCTGATTGGGAATTTTTCTCCTAATGAAGCAAGCTCTGACCAAAGTCCCTTGCACTGCCACCTTAAACATTCCCACCTTAAAAGGGCAGCCTCCAAACCCTCTGCCAGCCTTGTGCATATCATTTCTTCGGAGTGCAATGGTAACAGATCTCCCGTTTTACTAAGACGGCAGACTAGTCAAAGTTCTCACACTCTGAGATCCATGGAAGGTTGAAATCAGCCAAGAGACTCTTCTCTCATGAGCTCTACTTTCACTCTGGCCGAGTCAGTTGCATCTCTTCCCCCATCTATATTTATCTGCATTTGCTCCCCAATCTCGCTGCTGGCTGTCTATCACATAATTATGTAATAAACCAATACAGCCCATAAACTGTTAAAATAGTCCAAAAGAGAGCTACTAAATGCTTCCTAATGGTAAATATTTACAAAAAGTTATTGAATTAGATATAAGCGAGACAAATGTAAAATACTGAAAGGAAAAAATAGTGAAAATGTAAAAACAGTCTGTCCTCAGAGCGCTTCATGATCATCTTTATATTCTCTTGCAGATGGTGTGGTTCATCCAACAAAGATAATGTGCAACCTTAACTAGGTGACCCACACCAGGAAAAAACATTGGTCCGGTATCAAAAGATTGGCAAATGAATGCTTAAACTGAAAGTTAAAATATAGGGTTTCAGAGAGGTAGTAGCATAGATTCTTTACTTTAATTAACTTTGGGGGATTATCCAAGCAACAGTAAACCATGTTGATAGAGGGTTTTCCACTACTAATGGCTGCTGTTTTATTGAAAGGCAAATAATGTTTCAGGTGTTTTACATGCATAAATAGATTAGTTAAACTCTGACAAAAGTCCTTGGAAGAAAATATTCCAATATTCCAGTTTTTTATATATGGAACAGGAGGTTCAGCGATACTAAGTAAGTTGCCCACAATCATAGCCAACAACTTAAGCCTCCTCTGTGGGCTCCAGAGACCATGCTCTTAGCTACTTAGCACCCTGGTCTCTCCAAGCTACCCTCTGATCAAAAGACGTACCATGTGATCAGTATTTGAGAACTTTCAGACAAAGAGAGGAATAAAATAACAGAAACACCCAATCAGATAATGGTAACAATGACCATAGTGGTGGCAGTCAATGTTTTAGAAATGCCAAGAGGCAGTGAAAAAGGGAAGGGGAATTTAATAAACACATCTAGAGGGAGAGGGATCTGGATTCAAATACAGCCATTCACTTAAAACTTCATTTTCTTACATAAATGTAAGCTGCTTCTATTAGTTATTCCAAAAGAGGCATTCTAAAGATGTTCCCCGGTCTGAAAATAAGTACACAAGTTCATGGGAGGCAGCCATGATTTGAGGAAAGGTTAACTGCTTCTCATCTGTCCCAGAACTGTCACCTAGTAGTCACACCACCACGGGCAACTCACCACCTCTCTAAGCTGATCTTACCACCTGAAAAGCAGATAGGATTCCTACCTAGGAATGGTTTTGCTCATATGAACCGAAAGCAATGGCTTGCCCCCTCATTCCTGGGGAATGAGGGCATCAATATGAACACACAAACAAAGCAGTGAAGAGCACATGTGGTGGAATAAAGGGGAGGGAAGGTACCGAGGTACAGCAAGGACGGTATCACCCAGAGGACACTGGAACACCCAGGTTTCCTGACCCCAATCTTTATGCTCAACCACCAAATAAGTAACAATAACATCTCAAATTTGGTATCTCGAAGTGTGGTCCCAAGACCAGCAGCATCAGTACTACCTGGCAACATGCTAGATGTGTCAATTTTCAGGCTTTGCCCCAAACCCACTGAATAAGAAGCTCTGGAGGTGAGGCCCAGTAGTATGTTTTAACAAGCCCTTTGGATGAGCCTGACACATGCTAAAGGTGGAGAACCACTGGCCCAGTGGGCCGAAAGCTCAAATGATGAAGTTGGATACATTGAATTTAAATCCAGACTCAAAGATGAAAACGTCTGTGACTTAGAGTATTGGTCAAGTCCTGGATAACTGAGGGGATGATGTAGGTGGAAGAAAGCACTGGATGAGTTGGAAAATAGTTACAGTGGCAAGAAGTGGAGAGTGAAGACAGCACGGGGAAAGCACAGGAAAGGGTTTGAGGGCCTCAGTCACACAGTAGTTCTGTGCTCCTGAACCAATCCCAATGCCCCTTAGTGTAAGGACAGGAAATCGTCCAGAGGCTCACTGACAGCTCCGGGCTAGATACATTCAGAGGTTCCTGGTTTGAAAGTTCTGGAGTCTGAAAGTCGTTAGGGAGAGAGACATCAACCTTAGGAGGCTGCTGCTAGGAGGAAACAGTGAAGGCACCACTGAGTGGTCATCACCACTCCAAACTGATGAGAGCGCGCCAGGCTGTCAGGGGCACGGGACAGAAGCCAACGATAGAGAAGCTAGTGCATGGGCAGTGGTGAGAAACAAAGCTGAAACGCTTGCTTCACCGTTAGTTTGAAAACAGAATCTACAGCCAAATTATTCTGACAAAAACGCACAGAACAACTCCAAAGGAGGAATATGTGTGTGAACAGATGCCAAGAGAAAAACTGACTTAAGACTTCCTACTGTGTCAAGAGCTTTGCTTGTTGACAGTAGAATTATCTTGAGTTTGTGGGGAAAAATTTCCAAGTCCACACTAAATTCTTCCTCAGAGATTCATACCCTGGGTTGCTGTGTTTTCTCAGTGAAATACTTTTGGGGAACATGCCAACAGGACGAGGGGGCTACGGTAATCTAGCAGGAGGGAGGTTTCCTCCACCTGCTAGCTCCCTGCCTGCCTGCACCCAACCACTGGACCATTTCTCCCTGTGACATACAGAGTCACGGAACCTTTCTGTCTGACCTCCAAGGCCCATTAATTTTGCCTTTAACACACGGTATATATCCAACCTCGGTGATCAAAAGCTTTTAGCACCTCACACACAGACTATTGCAACTGACTTTTTTAAAGACACGTTAACTGTGAAAACATATGAAATATAAAGAACAGTATATACCTCAATTTATATACCTATCATCAAGGATAAATACATGTTACCATGTTGTCATATTTGCTTTATGATTGCTACCTCTCCTTCTGTTTGTAAAGAACAAATGACAGATTTAGCTCAAGTCCCACACCACCCTTCTTTCTCTCCCTATGGGTCGTCATTTTCCTGAAGGTAATTTCCACACATATTTTATCATGTTCCTACATCTCCTTATATCTATAACACAATATATTCTGTTTCTCATTGTATTTTTAAATTCAACAGGTTCACCTTCTAAAATATCTTGTTTTCTCTGTAAAGTACTTTGCTGTTTTCATACATTAAAATTTGTGCCCATCTGGGACTCCCCTGGTGGCTCAGTGGTTAAGAATCCACCTGCCAATACAGGGGACACGGGTTCGAGCCCTGGTCCAGGAAGATACCCACGTGCCACGGAGCAACTAAGCCCGTGCGCTACAACTACTGAGCCTGTGCTCTACAGCCCGCGAACCACAACTACTGAGCCCGCCCGCCTAGAGCCGGTGCTCTGCAACAAGAGAAGCCACTGCAATGAGAAGCCTACGCACCACAACGAAGAGTAGCCCCTGCTCGCTGCAACTAGAGAAAGCCCACATGCAGCAGAAAAGACTAAATGCAGCCAAAAAAACAACAACAAAAATAATAAATTAATTAATTAAAAAATTTGTGCCCATCTGAGAGACAGGAAATGCTATCTCCTTATTGATTTTGCATTCTGGATTGCTTATGAGGCTGAGTATTTTTCCCTGTCTTTAGAAGTCAGTTGAATTTCCTCTTCTCTCAAGTGCCTATCTGTTATCTTGATCTTTTTTGCTTAGAAGGTGTTATTTCCTTTTTCATATTTTCTGGACATTAATTTGTTCTTGGTAGTATGCACTGCAAATATACAAGTTTCTTCTTCCATTCTGGGGCCTCACTCTTCATTTGGTAATGCCTTTTGCCTAGTATTTTAACTTGCATTAAGGCAAGTTCATCAACCTTTAGAACTCTTAACATCACCCTACATCAATAATGGAGTGTTTTAATTACTCTAGCTCTCTAAGAAATTGGGATAATTGTGTGAGTCCTCTATATATTTTCACACAAATACACATACAAACATATCTTTATTTTTCACAGTCCTACAGGTGAATATCATGGTTGTCTGGATCTAGGTGGTAATAAGCTGCCTTTATGTATTGATCTTTCTTCCAGAGACTTTCCTTTCTATTAATAGTTCTAATTAGTTTCTTCATAGATTGAGTGAATTATCTATGTAGATAAACCTATCACCTACAACTAATGACAGTTTCATTTTTCTAACCCTGAAATCATTTTTTTCTTTCCTTATTGTATAATTTACTTATTATTTAATATCTGCCTCTCTGAACTAGAATATAAGTTCCATGAGGGCAGGAAAGTTTGACTGTGTTTTACACTGCTGTATCCCTAATGTCTAGTGCCTACAGGTAGAAAGACATGTAATAAATTATTTATTGAACAATGAATTTTGCATTCCTGGAGAAACCAGTTACAAATTGCAGTTATGTATAAACACATGTCATGCTGGACTTTATTAATTTATAAATTTTAGGGAAGGCATCTATATTGAGTTTAAAAGTGTTACATGGTCTGTATACAATTTTGCTATTTTAATTCTGCTAGCTCCAAGTTAAGGTAACCAGTTTGGAGGTTTTCTTTTTTTTTTTCCTCTTTCTGTTCTCTGAAATAACCTGAGCCTACTTTTTGTTTTGTTGTTTTTTCATTGGTATATTTTAAACTGCTAAGACTATTTATTTCAAGATCATAGATCCATCCAGATTTTCTAAGTATCCATTTTTGTCTAGATTTTAAATATTTTGGCTTCAAGTTTTCATTTCATTCTCTTATGATGTTTAAAATCCCTATCTGAAGTTCTGTCCCCGTTACTAATAATGTTTATTTTTGCCTTTTTCTTCTTTTGTTTCACTTGATCAAACTTCCCAGAAATTTACATATTTTATTAATTTTTTCAAAGAAGCAGCTTTGGGTGTTGCTGATTCTATGATTTCTCTTTCATTACTTTCTCTTGACTAAAACATTTTCTTTCTTCTATTTTGATCTTGTTTTACTTATCACTCCCTGAGGGAAGTATGTTAAATTATTCCACTAAAAACATGTATCTGGAATTCTCCTTGTAATACTGCCTGTTTTTCCTTTTTATATTTTCAGGTAATGTTAGATGCATACAGGCTCACACCCTGGCGAATTAGCCTTCTATCTTCATAACAACCTTCTTTGTCTCTACTTATGCTTTGTTTGCCTTACAGTCTATTTTTTGTGACACTGCGTATAGCTTCTCTAGCTTTGATTTAACCAGTTTCTTGGTACACCATTTTATGCCTTTAAACTTTCCTGTGTCCTTAAACTTTAAGTATGTCTTATAGAAATACTATAGAGCTGAACTTTTAAAAAATTTCATCCAATGAGAACCTCTGTCTATTAACTGGTAAGTTTGATTTACTTATATTTGCTATGATGCCTAAGATATTTAGAAGTATTTCTCAGATCTTATTTTGTACATTCTACTTACTGTACTTTTTCTGGCTTTGTTTCTGTAAACCACCTTGTACAACTCCTACTGTATTGGCCAAGTTGTTGGTATCACTTCTCCATTACCACCCCGCTCCCCACGACACACACACACACACACACACACACACACACACACACACACACACACACAATCTGGTTTGGAAGTTCTACAATCTATTTCTATTCTTTTAGGCTAGCAATATTTGCCCAACATTTTATTATGAAAAAAATCTCAAACTCACAAAAGTTTAAAAGAATTATAGAGTGAACATTCTATACCCATCACCTAGAGCTATCTAAAATTTTATCACATATACTTGATTTAAGGTCTAAAGTTTATCAGTGTATCTAATATTCTTTGATACAATAAGCCATAGAAGGCTTTGATCACTTCTTTTAAAAGTGAAGTATAGTCGATTTATTAAATTATGTAAATTTCAGGTATACGACAGAGTATACCTTAAAATTTTTAAGTTTACAATTTTTAAAGATTGTACTCCATTTACAGTTATTATTAAAGACTGGCTATGTTCCCTGTGCTGTACCATATATCCTTGTAGCTTATTTATTACACACATAGTATCAATAGTTTGTACCTCTTAATCCCCTACCCCATCTTGACTCTGATCACTTTGTAAAGTTTTCTACCAGTTTTTTTTTTTTTTTTTTTTTTTTTGCGGTATGTGGGCCTCTCACTGTTGTGGCCTCTCCCGTTGCGGAGCACAGGCTCCGGACGCCCAGGCTCAGGGGCCATGGCTCACGGGCCCAGCCGCTCCGCAGCGTGTGGGATCCTCCCGGACCGGGACACGAACCCGCGTCCCCTCCATCGGCAGGCAGACTCTCAACCACTGCGCCACCAGGGAAGCCCTCTACCAGGTTTTTAAAGGGCCTGAAGTTAGTCATTATTTTAATAGGTTTCATTGTTGTTGTTGTTTTAAGAGCTAATTCTTTAGATTTACCTTCTATTTTGCCAAATTCTTCTGTCAACATTGCTTCTTGCACTATATTATTGCCACATTTCTTGAAACAATTCACAGTAGTCCCCAAAGCCTGCAACTTTTGGAATCCTAAATAGATTCCAACCATCCTGCTTTCAAAGTATAGTTAAAGGTTAGACCTTGTTGAAATTACAGGCACGTTTTGGCTCTCCAAAATAACAATTTCATATGCTTATCGCCAAGTAGACTGTAGCCTCAAAAACAGCAAAGAATTAATCTACAATATCCCTTGTATCTTCCCTACACCTGGCACAACAGAGCACACATATGAAGTCCTCAGTGAGGTACCACATGGCATGCTTTCTGCAAGCATTTTCAGAACACAGGAGAGCATAAAGAATACATATGGTTACTAGATTGTGTTGGTTATACTTTATGCTCCCATCAAATGATAAAATCTCCCTCCCTGGGACTCTCTGGAGATGACCTGAAGAAAAGTGTCATGTATGTAAAGCACATCAGATAGGATTTGGGACAACTGGCTGTTTCCTGGCTTCCAGCTTCCCTGGTTCTGTTCTTTATTTCTGTCCCTATCTCTCTTGCACTTATTTTCCCCACCTACAGAGCAGATGGGGGACACTAAATAATCCTTAAATCCCTGAAAACTCTGAAAATCTTTTAGTCTCTGCTTTAAATTTTTCTAAATAAAGACCTTTACTAAGGTGGTACTGAGTATAGAAATCATTAAAGGGTCTAAAGAAAGGTGAAAAAAATTCTCATAAAAAGGTCCGTAGCAACTACCGTATGATCTAGCAATCCCAGTCCTCGGTGTATATCCAAAGAACTTGAAATCACTGTCTTGAAGAAATAACTGCACACCCATGTTCACTGCACCGTTATTCACAATAGCCAAGATATGGAAACAACTTAAATGTCCTTTGATGGATGAACAGATGAAGAAAATGCGTGGCAGATACATACAATGGAATATCATTTTGCCATAAGAAAAAAGGAAACCCTGCCATTTGTGACAACACAGTTGAACCTGGATGGCTATATGCTAAGTGACATAAGCCAGACAGAGAATGACCAATCTATATGGTCTCACTTACATGCAGAATTTTTTTTTTTAAGCCATTTTCACAGAAACAGAAAATAGAATGGTGGTTTCCAGGGTCAAGGTAGGGGAGAGGTGAAAAGGGTAATGTAGGTCAAAGAGTACGAATGTTTCAATTCTAAGAAGAATAAGAATCTAACATACAGCACGGGAACTATAGTGAATAATATGGTATCGTGTACTTAAAAATTGCCAAGTAGTTACGCATTCTGACTACACACACACACACACACACACATATTAACTATGTACGGTGACAGATGTGTTATTTTGATCTTGGTAATCATTCTATATGTATACGTATATCAAATCATCAAGCAGTATACTTTAAAAATATATCAATTGTAGTTGTCAATTATTCGTCAATAAAGTTTTTTTTAAAAAGGTCCGTAGTATGCTGACTTTGAGCACAAGTGCTGAACAAGTTTTCAAAAAATTAAAAGAAATAGAGTCATTAAACATACTTCCATGTACCTCACCCTTAAGCTATGTGACTAAAATCTCTGCCTGGCTTTATCTTCAACCAGACTCTGTGGCAAAGTCCAACTTTTTTTTTTTTTTTCCCCAAATGAATTGTTCAAAGCCAATAGTATATATGAAAGCTAGATGGAGAAAAACAAAGGCTGGCAGACACAGCCCAGCCACAGTCACCAGGGACAGCCCAGGGATATTATCGCTGAACAGTCTCGGACTATCCAACATACAATCAGGGAAATGTGACCTTGCTGTTTTAATTAAGAGGAGACGAATACCCTCAGGAAGTTCTACCTGTCGTGTACGTGCAATAATATACACAATTAAACATCTACATGAAATGAAAATCCCTCATTACCTAGACTAGATTTGGTCTAATTAAAGAGAAAATCAAATTCATATGGAAAAATAATTGCTACCAGGCACAATAAGCTTGTTTTAATCTGGAATCTGAGTGAGGATACACATACACTAGGGGCATGAGCTCCATACCATAATCTCAGAAACAAGAAAACTGAACAATGGCTTAACCTTGACGGCCTCATATTAAGAGAAGGAACATCTTTAATGGAGTGTAGGTGTGCAGCATTCGATAGCGCATAAATCGCAGGAACAGTGTAAGAGCAATACCAGTGCTCTCACGCTGTCTGTAATCCCTACACAAGCAGTCGGTGGTGTGACAGTATTCGCTGTGATGTAGTTGTCACAACCAGTGACATAGCAAAGAGACCAAAGAACCTTGCGATCACATTTTAAAGTACTTTCTTAATCTTGCTGCATATTGGGAGACCAGTGAAAGAGGCAACTCTGCCCTCCAAGTAGGAATCTGTTTGTAAATCCCAGTGTAAGGAGTCAGAAGCTACCTGCAGAAAAAATCTATGTCACTGTGAACAAGCCACATCTCCTCTCTCTGCTTCTTCTTCCACATCTGTAGCTTAAAATATACTGCTTTCTCAATTCACAAGGGGGCCCTGGGAATTATCTGTCCAAAAGCTCTAAAGAAAAGGCATGAATGAAATGACCATGGTAGCCTCATTTTGGGCACCCAGTGAATGGCTACATGTGGATCACCTTCTCATCAGGGCCAGATAGGCTCACAGTTACAAAAGCCTGAAACTAAACATTTTATTTTAAAAATTTTGGTTCATAAATCTTCTCTTCATTTTCTCCTATTCTTCATCAGTCACTCAAAGAAACAAACAAAATATGTTTCCTCCCTCCAGGGCTTAATAATTCGTGGTGTTATCAATTTCCATGGCCATAATCCACAGGTTTATGACACAAAATGTATCTGAGGGACCAACTGGGAGGTTAGAATGTGGCAAGGTGAAACTAGTAAAAGCTTGTGTGCATGTGGTTTTCTGAAAGGCATCTGGGGTGTCAGGACAGACAAAGGCAAGCTTCCGTGACTCCTGCAGGAAGGAAGCCAGACCAACTGGGTAGAAGTGGCCCTGAGGAACACTTGGCCATATGACCCGTTTGGAGAACACAGAACAAAGTCAATGACAGGACCTGCTCAGAGCCAGTCTCAGTCTCAAGGTCACTGTACAGAATACTGTAGGACAAAGCACCACTTTAGAAAGGCTCCCCAGGATTCATTAACACAAGGGTAGAGGTTTTTTTTAGTAACAACTCAGTTTAGACCCAACAGCGTGCAGCCCAGGCATTCTCTGCCACTAGGAGAGAAGTCAGATTTCCTTTTTACCTTAGGGCACATGCTGGTCCCAACTATTTTCCACCAAAGTGAAAGTGAGGTCAAGGGCCAAATAAGCATTTTATTCTCTCCTCTCAACACACCCAGACACAATACAACAGATGACCTACTCTATGCATCTCACGTCGGCATATTCTACAGAAAAGCTGATGCCCACCAACCCCAGCTGGCATTCCTGTCAGGTCCCCACTACAAGCTGCACTCTAGGTGAGAGCATGGTATTGACCAGGTTAAGACTTTCTGCAGTGATTTTTTTTTGGCTCAGCCAAATGTTTCATCTGATTTAAGAAACAGCAGAAGAGAGAAAAGAAAAGGCGGGGAAAAACAGATAAAGGAAAGAAATGTTATCTAGACAAAATCCTTGGAAAGCCCAGACCAAACAGAGGGGAAAATGAACTCTGACGAACAGCAGCCTCCGTATGGCTGGGCTTGTCTGCTGGGCATTTCTAGGAAAACCAACCCTAAGGCCCACATTCGGAGGAGCCATGACGAATCCGGAGGGTTAGCTTTCTCTTGAACCCATAAGTATTGAGCCACAAAAATTACCCCCATCATTTTATAAAAGAGAACCAAAGACCAGATGGAAGAGTAGAGCCAGTATTAATGTAGGCACCACACTTGCAGAGCAATGAAGATTTCATAAGATTACAATAAATAATGTGAAGCTCTCTCTTTTATACTCTGTTGTAATATTGGAGGCTTAAAAAGATATTAAACATGACAAAATTTGGTCCCATTCCCATAGGAATATCCCAAGGAGCAGGGGTTTCAGAAGATGGGGGAAGTGACTTTCTCAAGTCCAGAAATACCCTGGACAACACCTTGGAGGGATGCCACAGACCCACTGGTCCAGTGGAAACCACATCCTGCCCGAACACTGGAGCAAGTCATCTTCAGTCATCCCAGCCCTGAATTTCCAGGCCCCTTGCTTTCCCCGAGGCTCACAAATTTCATCATAGATTGAATCGAGTAAAAGCTAACAATCTCACAATTTACTGAAACCAGGCTGTACACACATTGCATAGCTAGCTCAAATATAAACAGTGAAGAGAAAAGAAGGCTAAAAAGAAAAACAAAAGGTCAATTACTCTAAGAATCCAGGCTTGTGTTTATGTTCCACATGAGGTCCAAACTGAATCTGGGCTTGAAATCCACCAAACTCACAAGCTTTCTCGAAGGAGACAGGGTGGGAGCCATTCAGGATATCATCCCGAGCCTGCAACACAAGAGGAAGCAAAAAGCATCAGGAGCTTGGAAGGAACAACACATTCTCTCCATTGCCATGTTCCTGCATCCCAGCGTACCCTCTCTGTGGAACAAGGGGAAACATGCCAGCCAAGCCAGAGTGAGGCATTCAAGACACTGTGAGTGATCGTAGCACAGCAGAATTAAGGCAGGGACTTCCCTGATGGAGCAATGGTTAAGAATCCGTCTGTCAGTGCAGGGGACACAGGTTCAACCCCTGGTCCAAGAAGATCCCACATGCTGCAGAGTAAACGATCCTGCAAGCCACAACTACTGGAGCCCGCGTGCCTAGAGCCGGTGCTCCGCGACAAGAGAAGTCACTGCAATGAGTGGTCCGCACACCGCAACGAAGAGTAGCCCCCACTCGCCGCAACTACAGAAAGCCTGTGCACAGCAATGAAGACCCAACGCAGCCAAAAATAAATAAATAAATTTATTTAAACAAACAAACAAAAAATGAATGAAGGCAAAGGGAAAACAAGTCCTTGCCCCAAACTGCCTATAGATGGAAGGCATCAGCAATGCCCAGTATATTAAAACTGAAGCTTGAGTGTAATCTAGGGAGGTCGAAGTGATCATGAAAAATACAGAGGCAAAGGGAAATCCTTGTATAATGACCAGATTCATAGAGGGGGAAACAGAAATGCAATATATTTTTTATGACCCTAAATGATAAAGCTAACAAAAAAATCATCTAGAAGTAAAATCAACCAATCCCCATCCCAAAATATATAGAGAGAACAGACAAGAACTCAATACTGCAGACATTTGGGGGAAATGATCAGCAAATGCACAGTCCTGGAATCAGGAACCCACTGCACCTGAAGTCCTGAAGTTCCCATTTCCTGACCCCTCACTGCTGTTGCTATTTATTCCTTTTCTTTGTCTTTCCTTTCTCCAGTTAAATGACTCCTAGAGCACTCTCAGATGGACACTCTAACCTATGGCCCTGAGCCTTAAACCAACAACCATTTTCTTATTGCCCTGATATCTCCCTCCCTTCTGGCCTCCCAGCCTATCTCCTCCCAGCCCTCCTTCCATCCACTAACTCAGGGGTCAGCAAACTTTTCCTGTAAAAGACCAGAGAGTGAATAATCTACACCTCTGGGCCATGTGGTGTCTGTCCCAACTACTGAACTCTGCTGTTGGAACATGACAGCTGCCATGGACAACACGTAGACAATTGTGTGATACAGAAGGGGATTTACCAACGTGCAATACATAAATGAATGAGATGTGGTTTCAATAAAACTTTATTTATAAACACAGGTGACGCTGTGGCTGCATTTTGCTGACCCCCCCCCCATTATTTCTATAAGCTGATAGGTAGATAAATAAAAGGAGAGGAAAGGGAAAGGAAGAATGAAAGAAGTGAGAGTGAGAGAGAGACAGAGACAGAGACAGAGAGACAGAGAGACAGAGGGAGGAAGATGTTTTCCTTGAGCCAAAAGAAACCTTTGGGACTGTCTAGTGCAAAGCCCACATCTTACATACTGGGTAACTGCAACTCAGATAATTTGAATGACTCGCCTGAGTTTAAACAATTAGTTAATGGTAAAAACATAAAAGGTTACTGAGAGAGTAGTATCTTTCAGTTAATAAGAAGTACTGATTTTCTGACCAGTAACCATCCTTGTATTCTAGATGCGAGGTATGAAAGCTGTAGTGCGTGTGAAGTGATGAGCCAGGTAAGTGCTGTGAAGCCAAGCAGAGAGAGGCAGTAGTCGCCATGAGGACCCCACCTGGGAGGCAAACAAAGGCCCACCTCTGGATGGCCAGCTCACAGTGGACACCAACCTGTACCACAACCCAACCCGACTGGAAAGTGCGTGTCACAGACACGGTGAGAGCCGGAGCCCAGCTCCTGCCCACCACGAGCCACAGCCAGAGCTTCCGGAAAGCTCACCAACCTCAGCGTCTGAGTATTCAATACTGTACCTGAACATAGAGCAAGTTCAGCTGCACGGGGTCTCTCGAGTCCACATTCTGATCAGAGTAAAAGAACTTCCGTCTAAGCAGCAACGTTTCATTTTCATCTACTCCTTGTTCTCTGAACGTTCGGCTGTGATCCAGCCAATTTACTGCAACACAAGACGACATATGAAAGAACTGTGTCGATTCTTCCTCTTAGTTCAAGGGGATTAACCCAAACAGCAGTGTGATGCAGACGTGGATTTCTAGGATGCTGATGTCCAGTTATAGTTACTTCTTAGATTAGATCTGAGCTTTTTAACTTTGCAAAGTAACTGCACATGTACCATATGACACATGAAAAAGCAAATGAGGGAGAAATCCGCAGCGATTCCTCACTTAGTAAAGCCCCAGAATGAATCCATGTGCCTTCCTTGGGGTGGTGGGATAAGGCAAACAGTGCTTTATGCCAAGACAGTCAAGTTTGCATTTCCTTTTAAGTCAAGGCTGGTCTTTAGTCTGATCAGGTGAAATAATTTATAAACTCTAAGCATAATGAGTTACTACCTCTGATCTTAAGTAGAAAAGAGGAGGAAAATGAAAGTAATTGGGGCAAGGAGAGGACAGGCCACTAAGGGGTCGGGGAGGGTAGAACCTTGCCCATGGCACACCTGGAATCTCACTCATTTAGAAAACACTTCCCTGATACCTAGGTGCAAAGGGATGGATCACTCCTCTGCACTTCCCACAGCTCTCATTCCTACGCTCCTCCCCGGGCCTAACACACACATTGTGAGCAAGTATTTATTACAGGCCTCAACTTTGGCACAGGGAATGTGTTGGATGGACCTCATCTCCCACAGTACCTGGAAGAGCAACATGCACAGTATAAAAATCCTCAGGATTTGTCTACTAAGGTCTCATTTGGAAAGAAGTATGCAACTGTAAATCAAATGAGGCGAGAGAGAAAGAGAGAACGGAGAAAGGGTCAGAGGAAATGAAAACCCCACGGAAGATCAATAAACCTAATGCCAAGGATGACATCTTCCCAATGCAGCACTGAGAGAAAGAACAATGAAGGGAAGAGGCTGGGAAGGTCTGAGTGAAATGTGCATGAAGTAAGATCCTTGGGGGTGGGGTGGTGTCAGGCGGTCAGGTGCACAAAGCACAGGTCTGGGGGACACATGGGGTATATATACTGGCTTTTCTGTATATTATTAGCTCTGTAGCTGTAGAAAAGGACCTTCCTACGATAGAATTATATTACTGTTTCATAACCCCTAAGGAAATAATGGATCTAAGTAATGATCATCAATGGCTGTTAACACCACAAAAAAGGAAACAACCAAATTCAACTTCCTAATGGAAGTACACAACACCACATAGGAGTCTTTATTTTTAAACACACATACATACATACACATACACACACACACACACACACACACACACACACACACACACACACATCTGATCAAGCCTCCAGATCTCAGGAATTAAAAGGGACAGATGAACATGTTACATGACACCACAGGTCATCTAACAAAATCCAGGATGTAGAAACTTCTATACAAGTAACAATCTGGTTTCTTCCCCTCAAAAATTATAAGGCAAAAATAAAACAGATGGAGGGAAACTCTTGAGACTAAAAGAGTTAAACAACCTATCATCCAATCTTATTTGGACCTTCATTTAAACAAACTGTTACAAAAAAATTCTTTAGACAGCAATGGAGAAGATGGGAACACAATGTGTATATTTCGCCTTAAGAGATTACTTTTGAGATGTGAAATGGTATTATCATCCCTTTTTTTTTTTTTCCCTTAAGGGTCTGTATCTTTTAGTGACACAGGCCAACATGTTTGTAGATGAAATAAAACAAAGGCACAACCACACACTCCTGTCCTGGGTCATACAGGTGATGGGAGAGGAGTGAGGCTTGGCTGACCATGTGCCTGCATCACACCTCCTCTTCAGACACTCACGGTCATCATCCGTGTGAAGCTTGGCCTTCAACTTCTCCATCTTCCTCTCGTCTCGTAACAGCGTCCTGTCTTTTTTTAATGTACCCGTTCCTTCTTCTTTCTTTTCTTCAATTGTTTCTTGGATTAAAGAGTATTCTTCATAGTTTGTAATTCCTAAAATTATCAATTAGGTTATTATAATGGTCAGTGATTACATTGCTATCAACTCCTTTCATCCTGGGGCCTACAATACTCCAAGGAGTCCCTGGGGGCAAAAGATGGGAAGGAAGCCTTGCCAAGATGAAGGTCAGGGTCACCCAGGGAGCACACATCAAGGAACTGGCCACAAAGGAGGATCTTTGGCTAGTTAAGTCACACTCAAATGTCACGTTCAAGTCTCCTGACTAATTTTTGAGTAATAAGAACAAAGTAGAGATCATACAGAGGAAGGCAAGACAATGTCAAGCAATCAGTGTCTGAAGGAGCTGGGCTTCCTTTACATGATGAGGAAACTAAGACAGGCAAGGCCACTTTCTGAAGATATTCAAGAGGCTTCACATAGAAAGGAGAGACAGACTTGTTCTGAGGAGACTAACAGAAGCTAGGAGGAAAAAAGATGCCTAAGAATTGTACAGGCTGTCCCCACAAGTCTTCAGGAGAGATCCTGGGTATCAGTGATGCTGACACAGAATCACAGCCGTGGGCAGGAGACTGAATTATATGGTTTTGAAACATTACTTTCCATTGAAAACTCCTATTGGTTTTGAAATAAAAGCTCTCACTTGTGACTCAGTGAGAAGTTCAAGTGTTGACAACACCAGTTAGTGGGTCAGCAAATCAGGAAAATGAACACACTCTCTTGGGACTGGGCCAAAGTCAATGTGTTACAATATATTCAAAATTGCCTAGATACCCAAAGGGGGTGGAAAAAAAAGAAGAGGCATATTATTAAAAACAAAACAAAATCCAGAAGCTCTGCATGTGTACCCTTACCTATCCTGCTGCAAATAGTAACCAGGAGCTCCCCAACAGTCTTGGAATCATCCACCATCACTGTTTTCACAGATCCATCCAGCATCCGAATTTTCTGAGGTCTCTGTTTTTTTTTATATTCCAAAATATCCTACAGCAAAATCATACAAACATCTCACACTGCGTGGGAAATGAGGTAATAAACTTGGACACTTTTCTTTAAAAAATGACTTTTCCCGAGCACCCTCTGATTTCCTCCTTCTAAGTTTTCATGAGATTTTGGCCACTAATACAGAATCTCCAGTGTGATAAACTGCTTTCATAAAGTTTTCTTTAAACTCTGATAGTAAAATTGCACCTCAAAAAGTCCTACTTATAGTTCAGAGTTACTGAAAACTAACCTCTGTAAAGTGAAAGTAGCATATGTCCTCCTGAAAGGCTGAGAACGGTCTGCTGTAATGAGAATTAGCAGAGGAAAATTCCTACTTGTTTTTTAAAAAGTTTGTAGTGTGCTTCTTCAATGACCTCTTACATAGTTATAAGCAATTTTTAATATATATGTCATGAAGGACATAAGTAATACCCCCATAATTCTTCACGGTAGTGGTGTATCACAGTAAAAGTGGTTTTCTGCCAATAATGGCAAGACCAAACAGGCGTAATAAGTTTGAGAGTTATGTCTAAATAAGAGACTCTCCTTTTACTACACTTCTTAAAAAGAGAACTATGGGAGGGAAAATTAATGGCAACTCATACTTTGCTCCTGCTTATGGAGTACTGACCAATCCGATGTGTCTATTCCGTAAACCAAAACCCAATATATTTTGGGGGTTAAGCTAATATTGTGTTAGTTTCAGGTGTACAGCAAAGTGATTCAGTGTTTTATATATATATATATATATATATATATATATATATTAGATTATTTTCCATTATAGGCTGTTACAAGATACTGAATATAGTTCCCTGTTAACACTTTTTTATTCATTATTTTTTCCTACTTCCATAACACAATTTTTTATTGTTACTGTTATTAAACTCATATCTAATGTAAACTTTTTTATAAAAGCAAAACACTGATTAATATTTAATTTCTGGCTACTTTTAGGATTATATTTTTGTTCTCTCTCTATGCTTACTTTCTATCACCAGTCACCAGGGTACTTCCTACATACTTACAGGAAGATGCTATGTTTCATAACTACCAAGTCCAACAATGGCATGTAGAAACAGCTTAAAATCATTACCTCATGCTGCTTTAATTACTTTGTGGAGTTTCAAGAATTTGGACTGCTGATATTTTCTATCACTAACCTGGACGGCCTTTACGAAGTGTATTACATCAAAACTATTAATAAAGTGCCCTTGTGGGCTTCCCTGGTGGCGCAGTGGTTGAGAGTCCGCCTGCCGATGCAGGGGACACGGGATCGTGCCCCGGTCCGGGAGGATCCCACATGCCGCGGAGCGGCTGGGCCCGTGAGCCATGGCCGCTGAGCCTGCGCGTCCAGAGCCTGTGCTCCGCAATGGGAGAGGCCGCAACACTGAGAGGCCCGCGTACCGCAAAAAAAAAAAAAAAAAAAGAATAAAGTGCCCTTGAATCAAAATAGTTGTTGAATCTCTCTTTTTCTTTGAAGCATAATCATGTTAGCTTCTATGGAAGGCCTAGGGACAAAGTGATGAAAAAAATAAAAAAAAGATCAACAGCATACCCCATTTCGCAACATGTAGTAATCCAGTGTTCTGCCTGCTTCCAGCCAAATTCCTTTCCTGGGGTCTTCATCTGAGAGAAACAGCCCATAGTCAGAAGCTGGAGGGAAAACAGAAAGAAAAATAAAAAACAAAGTGATGATGACGCCATCACTGACTTCCAGGCTCTTGAGTCTGCTGACTTGGCAAGGGGTTCTCCTTCACTAGAGAAATACTTCATTCTGACAACATGGGCAGCCGCTGGGACTAAAGCAGATGAGGAGGAATGAGAGCTGAGCTGCAAAACCAACACCCACATACAGGGGTCATGTTTCTTAAAACAAGTGGGCAGCAGTCGTGTCTAAAATTTAGGGAAACGCCGAGAACAAAGCGGTCCAAATTTCCTTCTAACTGAATTGGGCTTTGTTCCCTATCACATGCTGTAAAAGCCAGGCCAAGAACCCAGGAAGAATGGTAAGACAGCTGTGGAGAAACTATGCACATAATCACTCAAGCCAAGGCCACTTAAGCAAAGAGGGGCCGATGGAGCCTTGACACTTGGAATAATCCCTCCATCACCCCCACACAGCACTACAAAATAAAAGGAAGAGTTCCGTGTGAGACGAAGTCGCTGCTCCCCATGCCACCAAATTATGAGTACAGTTGGAGAGTTAAACCCTGTGTTCTTCACAGAAATCCTTTAATCCGACCCAGGAAGTATAAGCGGGTGGAGGAAGGAGGAAAGCAGTATCGTTTCCTGTCTCAAGACTTCTTTCTTCCTAAATGTGATTCAAGGAAACCTCAGAGACCCAGATGAGGGCCAGAGCTCCTGTTGTTTCTTAGAAAAACAATTTCAAGATCTGTAAAGGTTTGTATCTTCACCAGAGTTTTACAGCAATCCAACCCAAACAAAGTTTTAAAAATCTGGGAATAAACAGTAACAGAAAAGTAAAAACACCAGATATGACTGGACAACCAGATCTTGAGTAAGGTTGGGAATGTGAGCAAACTTTATTCTGATTTTTGGGTAATCTAGAAATAACAGTGTTTTGAATAATATAGATATTGCTTTTGGACCAAAAGATTCGTGCTTTTGTGAGTAACAGATCTTTTCAAGAAGACCCAGGCCTAACAATAGCTATCTTTGAACGTTTGATTTTTATGATACCAATTTTTAAGGAAAGTTTTATTCCATTTTCACACTAAAGGCTTATTAATTTAGGAGTAACCCCAATTTCTCAAGCATTAAATACTAAATAAAAGAAGGAAATGTAGAGAGAAGACAAAGGGAAACGGAAAATAAAATTGTATGAATGACTCTTGTTTAAACTCAGATTAACAGTGGTCAGTGGTTCAACCAAACATTAAACACAACACGTATCAGAAATATTTTTTTTAAGGTTTAAGACAAAGATGATAAAGCCCCTGCAAAGTACTTGAAATATAAGGCTTGCCCTGGGTCCTGATGGCTGTTCCAGTCTTCTTCAGGCTGCTAGCAGTGGAAAGTTTTCAGGCATGAGAAAGAGCGCTCAGGATATACAAAAGCGGTAACTGGCAGAGCACCTTCATCTGTACTCTATGGGGCTTTATAACAAAAAGTGACTTGTAAACAGAGCTCAATGCTGATGTATGGAAGGGTCATGACAATGAGGACGGCTCGCTGGCAGCTGTGATCATTGTCGTTACAAGTCTCACACAGGAGGCAAGTAACGTCCAGGATAAGAAGACATTTCATTTGAAACATACACACCTGTGTACCACTCAGAGCCTCCGTTTCCTTAACTATTAAGGGAAAAACATACAAACACATTTCAAGCAGCCAGTAAATAACCAATGGCCTACCTTGGCCAGTTTGTGCCTCGGGTACCCGTTCCCGAATGACTCGACATGCGTCGTACACCGCCGTCGATGGTTCAAACTGCATGGTCTTCACCACGTTGCAGTGGCGGACACAGATCTTTAAGGACAGGGCCACCATTTTTCCAGATGACTTGAGGACTCTCACTTAGAATGTCTGGGGAACACAAACGAACAAACCGTGATGTTCGTGATAACTGTCCAGTAGAAAAAAAACGTTAGAGTCTGAATCAGCTTTAAAAATCGAAAGAAAATAAAATAGCAATTAAAGAGAAGGCTCCGGATAAAAACACAAGTTAAAAAATAACTTTTGAAAATTTGAGAATAGGACAGCAGCAGTCGTGGAGTTACCATTATCATAGGGTGGCAAGGAGAGCCCCTTGGAAGGAGGGAACCACAGGAGTTCACCAAGGCTCCTTCCTCAAGGCTGCTCCCTACTTGGGGTTTCCCCAGGGAGAGTGGCATTTCCCAGGTGAGTGTCCTCCAGGTGAGAGGCCGAGTGTCCTGGGCGCCCACTGCTGTCTCCTGACGATGCCTGTCAGCACCCTCAGTTGCGGGGCTCCCTCCCCAGCAGCTCCTGGGCACAGGGAAGAGGCACCTCTGCCCTCTGGGGTGCTTCTCACGGCCAAACTCCACCACATCTTGTACCAGAAGACCTGGCTTGGAGGCCCAGCCCTATCGCCAGGAGACAGCCAACTGGCCACTCTGCTTCCGTTTCCTTGCAATAAAGGAGCCATACGCTGCTATCTGCCCTTCATAATTCACAGAAGAACTGAATCCTGAGGGGACCTCAGTGCCAGGCCAAGGCACAGCCATCACTAATGAGGCCAGAGCGGCTTATTTTAAACACCCGGTGTGCCAGGCAGCTTCAGACTCCTCAGGGGTCTCAAAGTGAAGAAAATGCCAATTTAGTTGTTCTTTCATTCAGACAAACGCCTGGGATATTTTGCTTCTTATCCAGTTCAATGGCTTTAAAAATAGATAGGTGCTTAGGCTGGGTTTGAATTATTTTGTAAAAGCCTTCTTTTTACATTTTAAGTCCAGTCATTTAATGCATTTTCTGAGTTGGTGGCTTCTGGGTGATTTCAACTACCTGCTCCAGTCCTTGGCCAGAAACTTACCCCCCAACTCAGGCCAGCCTCTATATCAATGCATACCTTGGACACAAGTGGGAGGCATCTTCCCTGCACCTGAGAAGCCAACACAGACCTACCCAGCTCACTGTCATCCTGGAAACCAAAATAAGGCACTTCACAGTGAGTAGCTTACTAGAATCCTAGAGCTGCATGGATAACAAATCCCCAGGAGTTTCAATCTCACACTCCTTTCTCGTCTTTTATTAGAGAATCTACATGTAGTAAACCAGGACCACAGCTCCCTCTGGGAATGCAAGTGCTAAGAAGCAATCAGGTGGCCACAGGCAGAGAGGGCAGCAGGCTGACCAGGGGTGGGAGCCTCTAAGGCGTTGCTTCTCAGCAAGCCTCACTAACCACTGGCTTCCTAACATCCAGCGACTACAGTCACTTGGATACAGAGGACAGTTTTCAACAGATGCTCTGGTATCCATGGGCAAGGTGTGTACACACTCTCATGCAGCAACCATTTACGCTGTCCAACTGTAAAGTCATTCTGACCTCTGCTTAGCTTCCACATAAATCTGGCCCATGAAAACATGAAAATATTTCTTATTTGAGAAATGTCAAGATACACTTCTCCACAAACAATAGCAGTATTCACTGACAATCTGCCCTAAACAGAATTAATTTACTACAGCCTGGGCAGTGACTAGATTGAGTTGTTCAAAATATCTGATGATTTTCCATCTACAAGATTGAGGTCTTGTAAAGCCACATACGTAGGCATCCCTCGGGGATGTCGTGGGTTTGGTTCCAGACTACCACGATAAAGTGCATATCGAAATGGAGTGAGTCGCACGAATTTCTGGGTTTCCCGGTGCATATAAAAGTCATGTTTACACCATACTATGGTCTATTAAGTGTGCAATACCATGATGTCTAAAAAAAACCAAATACACTATCAGAATATACTTTATTGCTAAAAAATGCTAACCATCCTCTGAGCGATCAGCAAGGCGTAACGGTTTTGCTGGTGGAGGGCCATGCTGACTGACCAGGGTAGTAGTGGTTAAAAATGGGGGTGGCTGTGGCCATTACTTAAGACAGCAACGTCTTGTGCCGTATTGATCGACTCTTCCTTTCACAAAGGATTTCTCTATAGCATTTTTGATTTCCTTCCAGAACTTTTCCTCCTTGACTGTTGGGGGCATGAGGTCTAGCTTTCAGCCTGTCTTGGCTTCCTCACTAACTAAATCATTTCTAGCTTTGACTTAAAGTGAGAAACGTGTGACTCTTCCACTTACTTGACCACTTAAGAGGACACCGTTGGTTTATTAATTGGCTTAATTTCAATACTGTTGTTTCTCAGGGAATAGAGAGGCCTGAGGAGAGGGAGAGAGATGTGGGAACGGCTGGTCAGTGCAGAAGTCAGAACACATATTGGTCAGTTAAGTTTCCTGTCTCGTGTACAGGTGTGGTTCAGGGCTCCCCAAAACAATTACAATAGTAACATCACAAATATAATAATGAAGAAGTTTCAAATATTGCAAGGGCTACCAAAACGGGTCACAGAGACATGAAGTGAGCAAATGCTGTTGGAAAGATGGCGATACTGATAGACTCGTCTGAGTCAGGGTTGCCACAAACCTTCAATTTGTTAAAAAACAAAAAACAAAAAAACACAGTCGCTGCAAAGCACAGTAAAGCAAAGTGCAATGAAACAAGGTATGCCTGTAAAATGCTCTACCCAACTCTTTTTAATAGGCATATTTAACCAACCAACTCTCCAATTTGAAGAAATCAAACTGTACGGTATCACTTATACGTGGAATCTAAAAAATAATACAAATGAATGTATATGCAAAACAGAATCAGACTCACATATAAAGAAAACAAACTTGTGATTACCAAAGGGGGAGGGACAAATTAGGGGTATGAGACTAACAGATACAAACTATTATGTACAAAATAAACAACCAACAAGGATATACTGTGTAGCACGGGGAATTACAGCCATTATCTTATAACCTATAACCTACAGCCATAACCTACAATGGAGTATCACCTGCAAAAATACTGAATCACTATGCTGTATAGCTAAAACTAAAATATCATAAATCAACTATACTTCAATAAAAATACAAATATAAACTCTAGGGATAAACTGACAAATTTGCTGGGGTGTAAATCACTCCATGGGTTAGTTTTTCCCCTGCAGCTGGTGACAACTGTGGGGTTTCCTGAAATGGTGAGATCCATGAGCATAGCTGGTGATAACAGTCGGTGGGAAACTTGATGACATCATGGGTGCTGTTTACACAACACAGCAGAGAGAGTGAAATGGTTAGTATCTTCCATCCCCTGAGAATAGGAAGTAGTCCAGTATAAGTATCCCTGCATGAAAGCGTCCCTTCCCAGGCTAGTAACTGGACTTTCTGAAGAGCAAATGAATGGTCCCTGTAGCCAACCAGAGAAAGACTCAATCGCCGGGAAAGGCAGAGCCACGACACGGGGCCGAGAGCAGAAATGCGCAGCAGGACAGACCACACGGGAGAGCTCAGACGGAAGTAGAAGACACAGAGGGGAGCGAGGAGAAATGGGCAAATTGAGGAACGGGGGGCTGCAGGACAGAGGGTGCAGAATCAATGAGCAACACGGGAAAGAAGCCCAGAACATGGGGAAGCGGAAGACAAGAAGAGAAGCAGGAAAGTATGACAGGGAAGGAACATTTCTATCCAAAACAACTGGAAAAATGAAGAAGCCATTGACTGAGGGGGAGGAAGCTGCTGGAGGCACAGGTCTGGGGTGAAAAGTTGCTAAGGAATTCCTCTGGGATGTATTCAGCGAGAGGTGGAGCAGAGTCAAACACAAAACTGGAGATACGATGCGGGGTGTGGGAGTGTCGCCATGTTCAAGTCTTTCGGGCTAGAAAGATCATCTAGGGAGTGAGCACGAGAGGGAAGAGACCTGAGGTCTGGGTCCTGGAACAATGTTCTAGAATCAGAACAAGAAGGAACCCGCAAGGAGACCTAGTGGTAGGAGAGGGAGGAACATGGAGAGAGGGTGGGACCAGAGGGAAAGTGCCTCAAGCAGGAGGGAGAGATCACATGTGTCAAATGCTAATCACAGTTCAGGAAGAGGGGTGCTGAGACAGGACAGCAGAATCTGGCTGCTTGGAGGTCTCTGGCAGCTGGGAAAAGAGCAGGGGTAAGGCCAGAGCAGCAGGTCTACGAGACAAGTGAGGAGGGGGGCTGGCCCAACAAGTACAGAGGCCTGATGGAAGGGGGGGCGGAACAGGCGGTAGCTCTGATTTACGCTTTGAAGGCTTTTTATCCAGAAACAATGCACCACATGGATGCTGCAACCTCCCTTTCTAGCCAGCACCTATACAGACCTGGTTTCCCCTTATTACGGCCCTTGGGGGCAGGCCCAGGACAGCTAAGTGTCCTTGCTGGAGGCAGGTGCCTCGCCACACAACGCCGCTGCCCGTGTGTGTGAGAGCAGCGGGGAGAAGAGGGTGAGTCTTGGTTCAAGCAAAGGGCGCTGGACTAGGAGTGTGTGGTCCAGGTTCAGTCCCAGCCTGTCGATGCCTTGGACCTTCTTTCTCTGCTTTTCAGAGAGCAGGAAGCCACCAACTTCCATGAAAGGAGCCTCCCAGCAGGCACGTGCTGCTTGGCCAGCTCCTCCCCTATTCTCCTTATCCTGACATCTCACAATGGAGGCCACTATCCTTAGCTCAGGGCAGATGTTGAACGGAATAAGGGACACCAGAGATTTATTTCGCGGTCTACCATCTCAAAACAACCACTGCGAAAAGCATCAGTTTCCCTACACGGGAACACGTTACGCAAAAAGACAAAAAATCCACATCAGTCACTCTGAACGAGCTCTGCACGGTCGTCAAAAACGAAAAGGCTCCAATTTCTTCTACTTACTCTTGGCTCTCTGTTTTATTATGACTCAGTGTTCCCAAGTATGAAAGCATGAAACAGGACCGACAATTTCCTGCACGGGAATGTTTTAAAAAATGCAAATTATGCACATAAAAATGCTTTATAAACGACAAAATTATGTATAAAGCCAAGGTACTTTTCCTACTATCACGCAAGAGGACCCCCCACACAGAAAAACCTCAGTGAGGTCTGAATCCAAAGTGGATGGCGATTGAATCACCATCCCACGGGGAGCACGGCAATGAGCTGTTTCTAGCCCTCCTCTCGACACAATGAGAGACGTGCAGAACAGACATTTGTTGGAATAAAGTGTACTGACTTGCGGCAGAAAGGAGGTAGGATTAAAGCATAAAGCAACCTAGAGATGCCAGCGAAAGCTGAGCGTGTATTCAACGCCCGTGAGAAGTCTCACTACAGATCCATTCAAGCCTTAAGAAAATCATGCAGCTCTGACAACACGCCATGATAAAACTTGACTTTTCCCCTCTCTCCGCTGTGATGTTTTCAGGTCAGCGCAGCACTGACCCTGACTACAACTGACCCTCAATGTCCACTTTCCTGTAACCTCACCCCTCCTGCTAATTCCTGTCCCTCCAGGCTGGGAGCCTAGGAGAGCTGACCAGGCTTCCTCTTCTGGTTTGGCTGCACGAAGGCTGAGGGCCGAACATGTATGCTGTTTCTCACAGTACTGTTAGTGTCTAATTCGCCTCTATTTTATGATCCTATCCTTGTTCTTCTTCTGCCCCAAGTTAAATGTCTATCGAGTTGAACTTTAAGTCCCTGTTCATTTTTTGCTAAAAGATAGGGTACAGGAATTCCCTGGCAGTCCAGTGGTTAGGACTCCACACTTTCAATCCTGTTGGCTTGGGTTTGATCCCTGGTCAGGGAGCTAAGATCCTGCAAGCTGCGTGGCATGGCAAAAAAAAAAAAAAAAAAAAAAAAGACAGGGTGAAGAGGCATAAACCATCCATTACTTTCCTTTGCATAATCTCTTCTCACTCTGACCATTTTGGCCCTGATTGTATGTGTGAAGGTCACCTGGACCGAGACAGAAACCCTTCTGTGCCATCCATTGTGGAAGATGAGCCAATAGTTTCACCAGTGATGAAACCCAGACATTCTCTCCTTTCAAAGTAAACACTTTTTAGTCCCAGGGAGCTGTAAACAGCCCAGTATGATGGCAGCGATGCAGGCTGCAGGCTCACCCCAGTCCACCCTGGGACAAACAAGCCCAACTTAGCCAAGACCTCCTCCTCTCCAAAAGCAATGGTGGTCAAGATGAGCAACCACCCCTTGGCTCTCTGCCCTGGTGAGGGCCATGGTGTTCCAACTCCACCCCTGCCTTACCAGCTGCCGCCCTAGGCTGGTCACTTAAGTGCCATCTGCCTCAGTCTACTCCTCTCTAAAATAGGAGACGATAATAAATCGACCTCAAAGATTGTTAGAGGACTAAAGAAGTTCATGCATGTCAAAGGCACAAAGAAAGTACAGGCTCAGGGTTTGTTGTTATTAGTTATTAGTCATGGCGGTTGGACAAACACTGAAAACAGCATACTGTGTTCAGCCACCACCTGAGCTGCAAAATTCATTTTATTATTTATTCTGCATCTATCATATACTAGATACTATCACGGGCATTCGGGAAGCAACGACAGACAAGATTCCTGCCTAGTTGGAGCTCACCTTCTAGTAACCCTTTTCACTACACAGTTCCTGTGTTCATCCTTATTCACATCATACAACGTGATTTTTCTAGATGCAGAACTATCTAAGGATGAGCCCTGAAGTGGAACGTTTTTGTGGATCAGGTAACTCCTAGTACTCCTAGCTGTCGCTCTTGCATGTTAGTTGAATTCCCTCAATCCAGGAGGCCAAAGGAAAAAACACCTCCCCCTCTGGGGCAGGGCTGGCATCACAATATGCCCCTGCCCTAGGGCTTGTCAATGTCCTCTGCCCAGGAGTAACCCATGTGAGGTGCCACTGGTTCTGCATACTCTGCTGTACAGCAGAGGAGTGGCACTCAGCTGGCAGGACCACAGCGACAGGCCACCAAGCCTCAGTGGAGCCCTGGATCTGCAGGAGAGTAAGAGCTACCCAGCAATCCCAACCTCTCCCTCCAGCCGCTGACTCCATTCTGACCCATTGGAAGACTGCTGAACCCAATTACGATGGCTGTGCCTGACCCCTTCTGTAGGTCTGTTCCTCTCTCAGCAGGCAAAATACAGCTCTGTTTGGTAACAGCATGCATCACATAACTGAATGTCGGCATAAAATGTGGGCCTATATAGAAGCTATTATTCATCCGTGTTTCTATCTCCTGTGAACGATTCTGCTCTCAAAGAAATGCCCCGGAAAGAGCTTCCCCGTCTCTCCACCCCTTACCTGATCCTCTGAAAGGGAGGAGGGGGGAAAGCCCATCTGACAAGTAAGAACCCATTGTAACTGGGCCACGGCTACCCAGAGATGCCTTGAAAGCTAAGCCCCGGAGGGTCTCACACTCCATCTCGCTCTCCTGGGCTGTCTGTGCTCCAGTACCTTAGGGCTCGCCTTGAACATTCAGACTCCATGTACTGAGCCCAGCCTCAGTGCAGGCCTCCACAGGTGTCCGTCATCTTCTAGGAAGGTAAGTCAGGTCAACCATTAATTGAGAACCAGGTGTCTAATTCCAGGAGGGGCCAGGAGGAGAGGAGGCTGAGGGTCCCATCTGGGGCTCATCTCCAGCCTTAATCACCTTATCTCCCCACTGGGACCTCATATCTCTTCCTGCTAGTGAGAGTGTAGAGGTGAGAGTCTGATTGGAGAGGCTCCCCTGGTCTCCCACATCAACAACTTGTGGGAGCTCCGGCTACGAGGCTTGGAGAAAACAGTAAGAAAACACAGCTGACGTGATTTTTTTTTCCATGCGCCCAACAGCCCACTTAGAAAAAGACCAGGAAACAAGAGAGAACAGTCACTTAAGAACATCTCTTTAGTCCTCCTTCACGGAGGCACGGGAAGCCAGGATCGCTGTTTGACTCTGAACACCTCAACTAGAAATAACTGTCATTAAAAAGTCAGGTGGTTAAGGAGCATAGGACAAATGATTAACCACCCACAGGTGTGAACTTAGCAGGCCAGGCAAGTCAACAAAAATTCTAGCCCAGTGGTTGGCACCCAGGGCTGCTTTGCAAACGCCCCCAACCCACAGGGCTATCACTTTGTATGCTTGCCTGTCCCCATTACACCAGCATTAAGATATACACAACACAGTGTCAGGAATACATTTGCCACGAGAGGTCCATTTCCCCCACTGTCCTCTGAGAGCAAGGACTATATCATTTCGGCCACACTTGAATCTCAAGGCCATAGCACAGTGCCCACCACAAGTAGATGATTAATAAATGTTTGTGGAATTAATATGCACATCATGGAAAGACGTACACCAATTTTTTTTCTAAATTAGTCATTAGGAATTATTCACACTCACATCATGACTCAAGGATGAACAGAGAACAAACATCCAGCAGACCCCACTATTTCTACTCATCCGCAACCATGTACACTGACCACAGAGACTAAACCTCACGGCTCACAAGATGAAGTTCCTTATTTTTGCAAATGAGAAACAAAAAAGAACCAAATCCACACCAGGTGGAAATAACTGGAAGCTCCCTGAGAGCAGGAACCATGTGTATCGCTCACCATCAAGTACCTGCCAGAGAGAAGGGCTAAGTATGTTTAATGCAGGTACGGAGGTGCAAGTCACCAAGAGAACCAAAGCGTGCATACAACGGTGAATACAGAATGATGGGAAAAAACCTTTGAGATTATTTTCCATGTTCAGATGAAGAAACTATAATCTTGAGATCAACTGATCTTCTCAAGGTCACACTGGTAGCAAACCACAACCAGACCTTCCCACGTTGCCACAATGAACAGGGTTGGTTATAGGTGTGGTGTGATTAGAGCCCTCCGAGGATACCTCCAACTTACCCTCCCGTCCCCAGCCGGCTCCTGGCACTGGCACCTGAAACTCCATTGCTAAGTACATAGTTGGTCGTAATGATTTGTGTCCAGTTAAATTTTGCTGTAAAAGCAGGCATTTGCATTCATCACTGTCTTAGAAAGTTAAGTTTTAGAACCTTTCAAGCAAAGGAGCTGAGAGCTGTCCTTTACTAAAGATGATTCCTAATTACCAAGAAATTCTGAGGTGGGAGGGATAGTTTAGTGCACACCAATCCAGAACCTGGCACTGCTGAAAAAGGGCAACGAGCAGAGAAGCACAGGAAGACCCGCTAAAAGGAAGGGGAGCAGACACCTATGTGTTTATAGCGTTATAATTTGCTTAGAGCCAATTTTTAACACATACAGCATTTTGAAATATATGGGTAATCAGGCTCAAACTGCTTAGCTCAAGGGTCTGGGCCCCCCATTCACCCATTTCCCATCTCACACTGTAAGAACTCTCCATTTTAACAGAACAAATATATTTTCAATCCCTGCATAACTCAATTATTTTCCCCTGTGTGGCATACATCTGTCTGAAATGCACCATCATGCTTCTCCATTCTTCCTGGTTACTCACCAGCATCAAGCTTTGCTTTGAGAAACTAGTCTTTCCAATCACCCCAGCTGGCAGAAACCCTCTCGTCTCCTAGGCTCTCAGAACACTCATCTGCAGCCTTCCCAGGGGGAGGTCCCCACTGAAACAACCACGAGATGCTATGCCTCGTGTCCACATGGCACGGAACAGTTTCATGGCACTTTCACAGGTGTCTTTTTACTTGATGTGCTCAACAGGTTACAAAGGAAAATAGGTTTTGTTTTGCACCCCCATTTCACAGACAAAGACAGAGGATCTGGGAGCAGAGGTGAATCCCTGGCCTGTGTGTGGCATATACTGCTGTCTCCCATCAGACTACTAAGAAGGCAGTGCTGGCTTTCCAGCAATCCCACTGTTTGCCTATGCTTGCTGAGACAGCTGAATAAATCATCCACACGTCTTAGTGCCTTTTGCATGTTACCTTTCAGTCCTGCTACTTCCTTCCTCTGACAAGTAAGGAAGAAGGCTCTTAACTCTGATTTTGAATTCTCTTATACCCTAACTCATTCAAATGATTTGAGGCTGTTTACAAAAAAAAAAAAAAAAAAAAAAAAAAAGAGAAATAAAAGGTCAGGTCTAAGAAGAAAAACAGAAGAAAAACAAAAGTGAAGGTCAAGACCATGAGAACTGTGAATTATTCACCATTCATTTGGCTAACTGGGAATAAACGAATCCCATAATTTCTTCTGACCCTTGGTGACAAGCCTGTAAAATCCTAAGAAAGATTCTTTAGGCTACTGCTGATGCTGATAAACACAAGCTTTATCACTAAAGGCATCCATCTATCTGGGATGGGTACAGATAGACTAGCTTTTACTTGGGAAAAAAAGAGAGCTTTGTTCTACAATGATATGGGAAAAATATATTCAGTGTGCTCCAGACTGAACCTGGGAGAATGCGTGAAAAGAACTGCACACACGTTCCCCCTCAGGTCACCTTCCTCATGCTTGTGCCTAATTTAATGCTAAAACAGCACACACCTGACTGAAGGCTAGCTGCCAATGTGGACTTCAGTGGTGAGGTGACAAGGCAAACCATCATGCTTGGTTTCACTTAAGAAACTGAAGAAATCTCCCACTTCCTGGCTCCATTTTCTTTCACTGAAAGGGTTTTTCACTGCTGACCTCAGACGGCTGAATTCCAGGCTACAAACCCCCAGCTTCATCCATCACTCAAAAAGGTAATAGTGCGTGGTTTTGGCAAGGACGGATTCTGAAGAAAACAGAAAGTATTAAAACCATATTCTTGCTGTTTCTCTATGTTAATCCATTAACCATAAATCAGAAGTGCATTTCTGTTAGAGCCCAGACCTAAAAATCTGGCACTTATGTGGAGAATGGAAACAAACCAAGGGATGTGACTAAAACTTACATTTCTGGAGATTTAAAGTCCATTAACGTATTATCAGAGTGCCAATCCTAGCAATTACTCATGAGATTAGATTTTCCAAAGTATCTTCATTTTCCATGGCTACTCATTCCAAGATCACCCTCATTTTATATCTAAAACTTGCAGTGTTTCAGTTACACTTAACATAGCCTGCGGTATCCCAAATCTCAGACTTAGACATCATCAAGTCCAGCTTTCTACAAGATACATAAATCTTTGCTATAACTTTCCCAATCTCCCGAATTCCTTAACTACATTTAGTTTTTAAATTTCTTAAATCAAAAAGAAAAGCAGGGAACATATAAGCGATTATGTGTCTGGCACTGGTTCTAAGCCCTTTTTGTAGTCACTGAATCTTCACCATAACCCCATGCTAAGGAGTTTAGGCTTCACCCAGTGAAGGCAACCAGGACACAGTGGTTACATGGCTTGACAGAGGCCACTGCACTGGGGGCTGTGCCTCCAACTGTGTGCTTTTAAAACAGAAAGAAACATGGAAACATAAACGTAGTGCTGGGCTTAGGAGAGTGGTAAAATGGGTGAGACGTGTATTGTTTTTTACTAACAAACTTTCACCGGTTGCATTATTACACGTCATACACTGAACTAATAAGCACTTGACTTAATGAGTCAATGAGAGAGTCCTGTTTGCTCTGGATAATCAGGCTGAAGAGGCTGTGTCTCCTAAGCAACAGGCACACACAGGTGTAAGGGGAGGTGTAAACCCAGACCTACCAGAATCCGGCCTTTTGTCTGGCCTCACCTCACTCAAGGATAATAAGCACTGCTAACGTTCTGGCACATCTCCTTTGTGTTGTTTATGTATAATTTTAAGTAGGTTGAGATGACACATTGTATAGAATTCTGCATCCTGATGCTTTCCTCCATTCTAAGAACACAATAATCATTTTCCACAATACTGCAAACTTTTTAGAAACACTGTTTTAAATAGATGCATAACACAGCAATGCAAGGCATCATAATTTACTTTGCTCTATCTTCCTTTTTGTGTACATCAGCTACTTGTTTTTACTATTATAAATAAGGCCATGAGAGGATTTTTCTAGTTAAAAACTCTTGTTCTTTATTTCAGGTTTTCTTAAGCTAGATTTTTTTTTTTTAAGGAACCATCAGTATTTTTAAAGAGCAACCCCGAAGATGTTAAGGCAAGAAGAAAAAATCTGAATGTACAGACATCAGCAGTTTGATTTATAGGTTAGCTAAATGAATATGCATTAACAACTAGAAAAACCAGTAATCAATCTATTAGATTTTATAGTTCAATCTACCCCACAGAATGAGTCTGCTATCAAGGACTCAGGCTGCAAAGGACCCTATCAAACAAGTTGACAAAAGGCATGAATGGGGGAAAAACATCTGGCATGGGCAGTAAACCAGATTTACAGAAAAGAGGCAGAGGAAAGATAAATGCTTAACATAAATTTTAAAATATATTGCAAACAGTGGAAATGACAGACAGAAAAAAGGATCAGACTAGACTTTACCAAAGAAAATAGCATGGATGTGCCCGATAAATATCAATGCTCTGCTTTCTGTAAGCACAAGTTTCAAGAACTGCCCAGTAGATCGAACCAGAATTACAAGAGAGATATTAACTAAACTGAAGGGCTCGGATGGAGTACCATTTTCCTATACTTAATAAAATAAAGCCAAATCAAAAGTCCTGCCAATTTCATCAGTGAGTGATGGATAAGATGTACATTTCTAAATGACAAAATCAAATTTAAGTCTGTGTACAAAAATATTACTTCATCAGGAGCACTGGGAAGAAATAAACATGTCCCCAGGGCTATGACATGAAATGATGAACTCTTGACAGTGTGGGTGAGTATAGCATAGTATTTTAAATTATTATTTTAAGATAGTGTCATATTATCAGTCTCAATAACCTAAACTACTTGAAAAACGATTTCGAGAACAAATACAAAACTTAAGCTAAAGATGGAAAAATAACAGAAGAAAATACAGAGATGGGTCAAGACAGAGGGAAACAAAGGATAAGGATCTCCAAAGAAATGGCAGGACTGAAGAATTTCCTGACTTTGAAAGTATGAGTGCCTCATCTACAGGAATTATGCTACAAAATTTTGTCACCTATCAGTAATGGCTTATAAAATTGATACTCATCTTGTCCTCCAACAAAAACACCTAAGAGAATGTTATAGGTTGAATTGTGTCCCCCCCCCGCCCCCAGCTCCTGAAATTCACATGTTGACGTCCTAACCCCAAGAATCTCCGAATGTGCCCTTATTTGGAGATGGGGCATTTATAGAGATAATCAGAGTAAAAGGAGATCATCAGGGCAGACCCTAATCCAAAATGATTGGTATCCCTATAAAATGGGGAAATTTGGACACAGAGACATGGATAGAGGAAAGCTGATGTGAAGAGACATAAGAAGACAGGCATCTACAAGCCAAGGGGGGAGAGGGGCCTGGAACAGATCCTCCCCTTCTAGCCCTCGGAAGGACACCTTGATCTTGGACTTCTAGCCTCCAGAAGTGTGAGACGGTCAATTTCTGCTGATTAAGCCACCTAATTGGGGGTTCTTTGTTATGGCAGCCTTAGCAAACTAATACACTTCGCCAGGCTAATTATGGTTCAATTCATATTTCAATTAGTCCCATTTTCCTAAATACAAGAAATTAGTACAACTTTGACACAAATGACTAACAGCACAGTCAATATACGTAGTAATATGTGTTCTGTTTATGAACATGTAAACGTAGGCACAGATGTAGCTACTGGTGTATGCAAAGGCATATGTATAATATATGGGTTTATTCTGCCTAAGGTCACAAAAATAGTAAATGACAGGGAGGACTCTAACCTGGGTATACCTACCTTCAGGGTCCCTGGTCTTGCTAGAATACCATCCAACGAACTAGACTGCAATGTGGAAAATGTTTCTCGTTGTAGGATACTGCGATTGAAGATATGTAGAATTTTGGATTCTTACAGGAAAATATGGAAGACACTATGTAAGTGTTTTATTGGAGTGGTAAAATTGTATTTTTTGAGTTTGATTTTTTTTTTTTTTTGCCTTTAGTGATAGTATACACTATTTTTTCAGGAATTTAAATAAATTCAACTACAACACAAGACCACTTTCAATTACTCTAATCTTGATGAAACTGAATGGCTCTCTTCCTTGTAAGAACATCCCCTCCGTTGTATGAGACAGGAAGCTCCCCAGGCAAGTCCATCCTTCAATTGAGTTATTTTCACAACCTTCTCTGGAAACTCCCCCTACTTTCAACACAACTACCTTAAGTTGTAGAAATAACTATCGAGGCACAAGTAACTCATAGACACAGGATGAATCAGATCCAGGGCTATGGTGAAAGCAACGGAGCAGGCTGATAATTGGTCAGTCACTTATAAGGTACAAGATACTGTGCTGAGAGCTTCGCAAGAAAAAAATGAGATGGAACAGGGCTGGACCTGCATACATGGGCTGAAATGCTCACAACACACATATGACCCACACCCAGAGAGAGGACTCCCCTATGAGCTAATAAAGAAGTTATAGAAAAATGCAGATGCAATGACAAGAGGACCAGAAGTACCCACAGAATGAAGACAGAACTTTGGGTAGAGTCAGTTGGGAATAACATTAGGCTGAGGGTGAGATATAAGCTCAGCCTTAAACAAAGGACAGGATTTGAGTAGATAAGGGAGAATGGTAGCCTTCCAGATGGTGTTAGAAGCTACCTTTCAATCCCAGGGGAAGTTCTGCTCTTTCTTCAAGATTCAGTTTGTCACACCGCCTACTCCTGTCTCAGACAGTACTCACCACCCAGGACTAGTGACCACCATGACTCCAGGGCCTACCACAGAGCCTGGGAGATGAGTAGGTATTCCATAAAGACTGAACACTGCGTAACTATTTCTGAGCCTACACTTCACACATAATGATGGGCTCCTGGATGGCCCACCATTCCTCATTATCCTCACCACCAGGCAGACTTTCAGAACTATTTGATATACAGTTGGATGCAATTCCTCCATTTGACTTCCTTTCTTTTTATCACAGAGGGACAAGCATTAGAAAGAAATTATAAGTCTGTTAAGAAAATTAGGCCATTTCCTTCAGATTTAAAAAAAACACCTTTCAGCCAATTTCAAGCATATCTCTTCCACTGTCTTGACTAATATTGAGACAAATCATGTTATGGAGAAAACAAATTTGGACTTGGAGTTAGAGCACATGGGTCTCAATGGCAGTACCACCACTTAGGGTCTGTATGACCTTATGATTCCAGAGTTACAATGCATACCAAGTCTCAGTTCATGCAAAACTCACTTAAAATAACACATAGCAAAGATCTTGTTGCTGGAAAAGTCTAACCACAATATTAGCTGCTACTATTAACACCTAATATGCTGTTTGGATAAAAATTTAAAATACAGCATTCTAAAAAGGTATTCCTCTCTGCAAAAGAGATACAAAGACAGATAATTGATGGTCGTTTGGCCAGTGGACAGGGTAGGAAGGGTAATGGCTCTTCAATGGGAACCAACTTAGCATGACTTGCTTGAGGGGTTCTCTCCCCACCTCACCCCCTTACCTAAAAGGTGGCCAGTGGGATAATTTTATGACTCAGGTAGGTTTGTTTGTTTGTTTGTTTTAAATGACTATTTTTAAAAAATTATTTTTATTTATTTGGCTGTGTTGGGTCTTTGTTGCTGTATGTGGGCTTTCTCTGGTTGTGGCGAGCGTGGGCTACTCTTCGCTGTGGTCCGCGGTTTTCTCATTGCGGTGGCTTTTCTTGTTGCAGAGCATGGGCTCTAGGTGCACGGGCTTCAGTAGTTACGGCACGTGGGCTCAGTAGTTGTGGTGCACGGGCTTAGTTGCTCCGCGGCATGTGGGATCTTCCTGAACCAGGGCTTGAACCCACATCCCCTGCATTGGCAGGCAGATTCTTAACCACTGTGCCACCAGGGAAGTCCTATAACTCGGGTAGTTTTTAAATGGAGAAAATTTTTAGACCAGGCAGGGCAGTGCTGTGGCTACTCTAGTTCTTAAATCTTACATAGAACTAATTAAAAAAGAGAGACAACTGAGTTTCAGTCTTGATTCTGCTTTTCACTATGGCAGGAAGCCAACTACTTCAACTGGAATGGTATACAAAATGCTCGCTTCTTAAAGAATGCATTCATCCATTTATTCACTTATTCAGCCACATATACTCATTGAGTGCCATTACTAGACCAGATGCTGCTCCTTGGACAGAGAGGACCCCAACAAGCAGTACAGGGTGATGAGTTTGGAATAAGAGCTGATGTCACTCTGAACGCAAAGTCCTTCCAGTGTCTAAGTGATCGTAAGATGAAGTCAGGGCTCTAAGAGTTCAGGTGGCTGGGAGTCCTCGAGGTTCCTGAAGGGCTTTAAGATTAGTTTGGGTCCTTCGCAGGCAAGACTTAACTGGGTATGATTCAGACAGAATGGGAATGGCCTACGGCACAGGCAAGCAAGAAGTGACCACCCTGAACACCTCCCCACACAGTGGCACAAGTCCTCAGCATGACACTGTGCCCTCTGTGAATGATCTGTCTATAACAATTGAAGGCCAAAAAACAGCTGCTGGAGACGTCTCAAAATCTGTGAGGAGGGGAGAGAACAAGTAACTTCTCGTCAGTACTCATGGGGACTTTGTGGCCACTGTGTCTTACTGGCGGCCTCATGGCAGCACCCGCTGTTATCCCTGTGGGCTCTCACATCACCAAGGCTCCCAATGAAACTGGAATTGACAGGTTTTATCATCATTACCAACATATCGTATATATAAATATAGCTATTAAAAAATACCTACTGGGCTTCCCTGGTGGCGCAGTGGTTGCGAGTCTGCCTGCCGATGCAGGGGACACCAGTTCGTGCCCCGGTCCGGGAAGATCCCACATGCCGCGGAGCGGCTGCACCCGCGAGCCATGGCCGCTGCGCCTGCACGTCCAGAGCCTGTGCTCCGCAATGGGAGAGACCACAACAGTGAGAGGCCCGCGTAACGCCAAAAAAAAAAACACCTACTATCAGGGCTTCCCTGGTGGCGCAGCGGTTGAGAGTCCGCCTGCCGATGCAGGGGACATGGGTTCGTGCCCCGATCCGGGAGAATCCCGCGTGCTGCGGAGCGGCTGGGCCCGTAAGCCATGGCCGCTGAGCCTGCGCGTCCAGGGCCTGTGCTCCGCAATGCGAGAGGCCGCAGCAGTGAGAGGCCAGCGTACCACAAAAAAACAAACAAACAAACAAAAAACCTACTATCGGGCTTCCCTGGTGGCACCAGCGGTTGAGGGTCCGCCTGCCGATACAGGGGACGCGGGTTCGTGCCCCAGTCCAGGAAGATCCCACGTGCCGCGGAGCAGCTGGGCCCGTGAGCCATGGCTGCTGAGCCTGCGCGTCCAGAGCCTGTGCTCCGCAATGGGAGAGGCTGCAGCAGTGAGAGGCCCGCGTACCGCAAAACAAACAAACAAACAAACAAAAAAAACACTACTATCAAATTCTCACACATGAAAAAAACGATAGATGATCATTTGTTTTACAGAAGGCATCCTGACATAACTGTGAATTCACTGAGCGAGCCCTCTTAAAAAATTCACATGTTGAGTCTCATTGTTTTTCATCAAGTCCTCAGGGGACTGCAGCCTTTCACTCTGGGTCCCCCACCAAAGATGGTCTGAAGGGCCCCAGACATTGCTCAGTCTGCTCTTTTATTTCAGTGATCTCAACTTTCTCAGGGTTGGTTCTGATTTTAAAATTCCATGGCCCCATGTTTCAAAAAGATTTTATGTATTCCCCAAACTACATACATTTGTAATAATAGACTTTCCAGTTTCCGGTCACAGAAGACCTATCCCCTGATCAGAAAGTATAACCACCTTCTCCACACTGGGCTGCAGGAACTCAAGCCAAGTAAAAGGGCATGGCTTTCCCTTTGCTCACCTGCCTGCCTGCAGGATTTCTAAAATTCAGAAAGCATGCTAAAGGACCTTCCAAGCAAGGAGGCATGGCTTTGCTTCCAAGCTCCTTCCCAGACCTCTACCCTCCCCAAGAAAGGCGGATGAGCACCTACTGGGGTTGGGCTCTGAGGGTTTCCATCCTTTATTGTGGCTGTCAGACCAGGCGCATGGGAAGGGCCACCCAGGAAGGGCTGAAGCCAGGACTGGGAGAAAGGATGCATTAGGGAAGCCAGAGAGACCAAGTCCAGAGAGGGATGGGAAGCTGGATGGGAAGGAAGCTGGAGGACACATGGGAAGCTGTCAGCCAAACACATCTACGTATTTGGCTTTTGGGGAGCATTCAATTCTCATCCATGCTTCTCCTGACTCTTAGTATCCTGGGTGAGAGAGGGCTGGCTAAATACTGCAATGCCCCAGAAAAAAAAAAAAAAAAACTTTAATGAAAAATCCTTTTGCGTTTTCCCCCATTCTGATTACCATTGAAAGACAAGTACAAAATTTACTGAGGAAAAAGACTCTTCATTCTCTCCCCCCACCCCAGTGGTGACTCTCTCCATGAGCCAGTCTAAATGTCAAAAGAAAAAGGCATCTTCTCAGGAAAATATAAATATTTATAGACAGCATTACTCCATCACTCCTGAAATGTTAAACAGAGCTAGTTCTCCATTTCTCTTCTTTATTGATTTAGTTATGTGGTACATAATAATCAGAAAGCCAAAAAAAAAGGGTAACAGTAGAACTCAAGTCATTAGGTCATGCATCAAATAAATGGAGACCAAAAATAATACTCATTAAATCTCTTTGTGATATATCCCCAGAGAGTTGGCACAGAAACAAGAAATCAATGTCAAAACAAACCTAGCCTCGGGCCATTGGAGATTGGCTTCTCAAGTACTTTCTCCTGTGATGAGAGCGTCCAAGTCTCTGGAATTCCTGCTCTGAGATATATGCTCTTAGAGCTAACTTCCCTAGCTGACTGAAGGGTCAATGGGAAAGAGTAGAAATGTAGGGGGTGTAAAGTCCTCACTCAGCTCTGAAAATATTTGGCTGGCCCTCCACTTTCCTGACCTCCTTTAGACCAGAGGACTTATAAAGTTTCAGGTCCGTTTTGTGGACCCCTCTTATGATACCTAAAATTGGGTTCTACCTGCATGATCAGTCTTCTTCCCTAGTGATAGCCAGCTTGGAATAAGAATTATGATTAGTGAGTATGATATTTGCTATGAAAAGACACAGAGGAACCTTAAATGCATATTATAAGGTGAAAGAAGTCCATCTGAAAAGGCTGTGTACTGTGTAATTCCAACTATATGACATTCTGGAAAAGGCACAGCTATAGACAATAGAAAGGTCAGTGTTTTGGGGGTTGGGGGTGGAGTTAAGCAGAGCACAGAGGATTTTTAGGGCCGTGAAACCAACTCTGTATATTATAAGGATGAATATGTGTCATTATACGTTAGTTCAAACCCACTGAATGTACCACACCAAGAGTGAATCCTTAGGTAAACAATGAACTTTGAGTGATTATAGATTTGGGCCAATGCAGATTCATCCTTGGTTAAAAAGAAAAAAAAAAATTTTTTTTTTACTCTGTTGAGTGCTACTGATAATTGGGGAGGTCTTGCATGTGTGGAAGCAGGGGGTACATGGGGAATCTCTGTACCTTCCTCTCAATTTTATATTGTTAATTCTAAATTGTAAATCTAAAATTTCTCTTAAAATAATTGTCTTCAAAAAATTTTTTTTCCTGTGAGATAAAATTCTTAAAATTCTCTTTGCTTGGGTGTATACCTAGGAGTGTATATACCTAAACATAATTCTATGTTTAATCTTTTGAGGAATTGCCTGCTTTTCCAAAGCAGCTGTACCATTTACATTCCCCACCAGACATGGATGAAGATTCTAATTTCTACACATTCTCCCCGACACTTATGTCTTTTCAATTATAGCCATTCTAATAGGTGAAGTGGTATGTTATTGTGGTTTTGATTTGCATCTCCCTGATGACTAATGATGTTGAGCACGTTTTCATGTGCTTATTGACCATCTGTCTATCTTCTTTGGACGAACAGTTATTCTAATCCTTTACTCCATTTTAAAAATTGGATTATTTGCCTTTATATTGTTGGATTATCTGACTTCTTTATATATTCTTTTCTTACCAATATTTTTTTATTGAAGTAGAGTTGATTTACAATGTTGTGGCAACCTCTGCTCTACAGCAAAGTGACTCAGTTATACACAGAGACATTCTTTTTTTTTATATTCTTTTCCATTATGGTTTATCACAGGATATTGAATATAGTTCCCTGTGCCATACAGAAGGACCCTGTTGTTTATCCATTCTCTATATAATAGTTTACATCTGCTAATCCCAAACTCCCACTGCGTCCCGACCCCACCCACCTCCCCCTTGGCAACCACAAGTCTGTTCTCTATGTCTGAGAGTCTGTTTCTGTTTTGTAGATAGGTTCATTTGTGCCATATTCTAGATTCCACATATAAGTGATATCGTATGGTATTTGTCTTTCTCTTTCTGAGTTACTTCACTCAGGAGGACAATCTCTAGTTGCATCCATGTTGCTGCAAATGGCATTATTTTGTTCTTTTTATGGCTAAGTAGTATTCCATTGTATATATGTACCACATCTTCTTTATCCATTCCTCTGTTGGTGGACATTTAAGTTGTCTCCATGTTTTGGCCATTGTGAACAGTGCTGCTATGAACAGAGGGGTGCATGTATCTTTTCGAATTATAGTTTTGTCCAGGTATATGCCCAGGAATGGGATTGCTGGATCATATGGCAATTCTATTTTTAGTTTTCTGAGGAACCTCCACACTGTTTTCCATAGTGGCTGCACCAACTTACATTCCCACCAACAATGCAGAAGCGTTCCCTTTTCTCCACACCCTCTCCAGCATTTGTTATTTTTAGACTTTTTGATGATGGCCATTCTGACTAGTGTGAGGTGGTACCTCACTGTAGTTTTGATTTGCATTTCTTTAATAATTAGTGATGTTGAGCATCTTTTCATGTGCCTACTGGCCATCTGTATGTCTTCTGTGGACAAATGTCTATTAAGGTCTTCTGCCCTCTTTATATATTATTGATACCGTGGTGTCCTTTGATGCCCCAAAGTTTTTAATTTTGATGAAGTCCAATATATTATTTATTTTTCTTTTGTTGCTTGTGCTAATGGTATAATATTTAAGAAACTGTTGCCTGATCCAAGCTCATGAAAAATTACACCTGTGTTTCCCTTCTAACAGTTTTATAGTTTTATCTCTTACATTTAGATCTTTGATCCATTTTGAGTTAATTTTTTACATACATGGTATGAGGTAGGAGTCCAATTTCATTTCTTCTCTATCAGCTTTAAAAACTAAGAAATAGCTTTCTGCTAACTTCCACTGAATGGTGGAGGTGGAGAGAAAGGCTAGAGAATTCGAATTCAAGATTAATTTATGAGTAGGAAGAGAAGATAGCAATTGAACTTTACCTGATGGGTCTGAAATGACCTTCAGTAATTGTAGAAATCCAGTATTTTGAGCATTGAGGTGGAGCTCAGTGCTCTCTGATTTTCAAATGACCAGCCAAGTAAAGGAAGACTTCACATTTTAAGGGATATCACTTAAAGCCAACAAAATAAATAAAGTTACTGGATACCAGTAACATAGCCTGTACTCTGCTAGCCCCTAAGGTATAGTACACATATAAATATACATAAGACGCAGTCACTCACCCTAATGGCTAAGCTTGTGAAATAAGGCTGGTCCTTCCAGGAAACAGTTCAAAGAGTGAAACAGTTCAATTATATAAGCCTTCGGAGGAAAAACAGAGGTCAAATTTCTTTTAAGAGATATATCTTATTTGCTCAAGTCAACAGGATTAGTGAAATATTCAAACAGGGCACAAGCTTCTTGGGACACTAGATTTGATTTTACAGTCTTGTTAATAACCATTCCAGCAACTCTTTCTATGTGTATTATACAATGGACAACCACCTCATCAAATAAACAAAAAAGAAAATTTCCTGACTTTGAAGCCATAGATAGAAGAGATTCTCTGAATAAAGAATGATGGGAGGGGCTTCCCTGGTGGCACAGTGGTTGAGAGTCCGCCTGCCGATGCAGGGGATACGGGTTTGTGCCCCGGTCCGGGAGGATCCCACGTGCCGCGGAGCGGCTGGGCCCGTGAGCCATGGCCGCTGAGCCTGCGCGTCCGGAGCCTGTGCTCCGCAACGGGAGAGGCCACAGCAGTGAGAGGCCCGCGTACCGCTAAAAAAAAAAAAAAAAAAAGAATGATGGGAAGAAGCTGTTAAAATGCTCTCTACATCCTCAATTACCTTTAGAATGTTCATGTATTCATAAGAGATTTTTCCAACGCTTGAATGGACTCTCAGTTTTGACTGACCCTGGGTCTTTAACTTTTTAAAATAGCTTGATATTTGTCTTTTATTGGGCCCTCCAAACATGACAAAAGTGGAGAAAAGGAAAATATACTCAAAAACATATTTAGCAATATGTGGGAAGAAGAGCAGAAAATATGCAAAATGAATATACCCATTACTCTCAAAGGAACAAACGTTTCACAAGAGCTGCTCTGAGCCAGGCTCCTACAACCAAAGTAAAACCTCCTCCTTCAGAGAGCTCATGGCTTAGTACCTCAGAATGTCAAGGAAACTTCAGAAAGTGGCTCATTTGGGAGAAAAAAATCCACAAAACAGATATCCATACAGAAAGGCGGGCCAAAAAGTACGAAGCTTTAAAAACAAAAATCACAGCTGGTAACACTCAGATACCTTCTAAAGCTCAGCTCAGGGTTCCTCTCTGAATCACCTTAGAAGAGGAGAATCACCTTAGAAGCAGTACCATCTTGGAAAGTGTCACTTAAGAGTGACATGGAAGTATCATCTCACAGAGACATGGGCTCACCATTTATGATCATTATGTGTCAGGCATATAATGTTTAGCCCATCTACCCCATCTAGGGACCACATAAAGTTGGTGACACCAAGGAAGTGCCAGAGCCTAGATGATATCTATCTAAATTTTAGTTCACCACCAAAATGACTGATGGAAAATTGAGAGCATCACCACCGTATAGGTAAGTCACCAGGACTGTCTGGGAATACCTTGTAGGTTAGCAGGGCAGGGGATTCCTCAAGTAGGACAAGACGCAGCACAATATGATTATCTTATGACCGATTACTGTAAGGTCAACCAAGACCCCCTGCTCTGATTCTACAAGAAATAATCAACTTTCTGCTCTAGTGTTTGCTCTAATGAGTAGATTGGTCCTCCTAGGGGCTTCCAAATAAAACGTCCTCTCAAGAGGTCTCCCTGAAATAGGAAACCTCTTCTGTCACTTCACATCTACTTAGTTCCAAGGAACAAGGCTTTATGGAAGGGAGATTCAATTTCCCATTTACATCGGCTGTCCGATTTTCTTTCCCCATACATGGTATACAGAATCATCCAACCCTTCTTCTAATCCTAGATCTTAGTTACGAGGGTCAATTATCAAGACTTTACTTAATATCCAGACCTTCCTTTGAAAAATATCTCTCTTTTAGGACAGGCTTAGAGAAAGCATATAGTCTCTACTAGAATTCATACATACTTATAATAATTTCATTTAATTCAACAAATACTGATAACTTCTTGAAGGTTCTACTGTGTACAATATTCTAAGTATTAATATTATTTCAACTTTTGCTCCTGTTTCAACGGCACTGCCTAATTGGGATCTTGCCTATACAAGGCACTCCAGGAAAACTATGCAGTAGAGCCTGAAGCTGTTGTTTTAAAAGGCTGAGGAAGCCTCGGTGGGTATATGAATACTTTCAAAACTACAATCATTTAATCATATCCCAGAATTATACAATTTAAATAGAGCAATGCTTAACAATTAGCATCACTGTTAATCTTAAGTTTCTCAGTGTAAAGAGTCTTAGGATGCTAGCACAATTATGAAATTCTCATTTCCATATCAGAGCTTTAGAAAAGGAAAATGTTCACTTTCCATGTTGATAGTCCATGTGTGATTTCTCCCTTTTCATAATTTCCTCTACTGAAAGCTAAAGCCATAGCTCAACCAGAATCTTAATGAATGAAATTCCACTGCTAAATACTTCAGAATTCCACATGACAAGGACAACAAACAACGTGACCCCTACCTGGAAAGAACTGAGAGGAGAAACCAAGCAAGCTGAAAACTACCTAATAAAAATCATTCATTCTAAAAGTTTTCACAAGAAGCTTTCTTAAAGAACCGAACCTCAGGGAAATCAGAAAAGGCAAAGAAAATACACGCACTTCATAATGATACTGTAACAACATTATAACCAATTTTTAAAATTTATTTATTTATTTATTTTTGGCTGCATTGGGTCTTCGTTGCTGCACGGGCTTTCTCTAGTTGCGGCGAGCAGGGGCTTCTCTTCATGGCGTTGCACAGGCTTCTCACTGCGGTGGCTTCTCTTGTTGCAGAGCACGGGCTCTCGGCGCATGGGCTTCAGTAGTTGTGGCACGCGGCCTCAGTAGTTGTGGCTCGTGGGCTCTAGAGTGCAGGCTCAGTAGTTGTGGCGCACGGGCTTAGTTGCTCCGCGGCATGTGGGATCTTCCCGGACCAGGGCTCAAACCCATGACCCTGCACTGGCAGGCGGATTCTTAACCACTGTGCCACCAGGGAAGTCCCTATGACCAAATTTTTACACTCAAGTTAAGTAGAGGTAATTCTGGTATAGCTAAGAGGCAAAACCCTTAGCATGTATCCAGTGTGGCTCTATTTTTAAAATAATGCCTCTGACACACGGCAGTTCAATTTCTATGTTAGCCTCTAAAAAGCACAAACCAACGCTTCACAATATGATTCTGTGCATGATGAACCTCTTCACTTATCTCAAGGATAACTGCAACTATTAAATATTATTCTATGAATACAAGGTAATAGCAGAAATGAAGACTTAGCTTATCTAATTCCCTCCTTGGCTGGCTCCCAAAATTCACCAACTCCCTCCATCAGGAGGAACAAAGAGAGAGCAAGACAGAAATGGAAATATCTATAAAGGCTCCTCATGATGAAACTGACCGAGGTACTTGGAATACAAACCTACCCTGCCAATGATACAGAAAATTTAATATCAAATTATCAAATCTTCCTGCACATCCAAGAGGATGAATAAGCCCCTTAAGATTTCTCGTTTGCCAAGAAACAAAAGGGTCTAACCTACTAGAACTGCATTAGACTTCGTTGATAATGAAAGTTTAAAAGGCCTGTGTAATAAAGGCATGGCTCGCATAAGCAAGCATAAAGCAAGGTGTTCCTTGCTTCTTTTACCACCAGCATTTACCTTAGTCCTTCCTTTCAACCCTCAAAATAATAAGCCCACAATCCTATTTTAGTAGGGCAGAGTTTAAAATACTCATGTTAATATAACTGAATGTCTGCCCAGAGGAAAAACATTGGTATCTGTCCTTGTGCTAAAACTCATCCCACACTCCTCAAGCTTTTTTCCCCCTCTATGTCCACCATTCAGCATCAAACGTGATTCATGACATCTTTAGTTTCATCTATATGTCAGCTTCACACCAGTGGCCACAGAAACCTGATCTAACTAAAAGCTCTTATTTATAACTTCCCATGTAGCGATACATGGGCCTCTAAGAGCTGTGTGTCCTTGGACAAGGCATTTATCAATCTGAGTCTCACTTTCCTCCTGGGTAATAAGTGGTGAGAACCAGGTGATCTCAGAGTGGCCTGCCACCATCCAATGCCTTATGTCTGGGTGCACATCTTTCCTGCTGGCTTGCCCGTATCAGGGAGAAAGCTAACTTCAGCCTTGGATTCTTAAGTTCATTGATCTCAAGAGACTCAGGATTTGAAATTAGGAAAGAAAATAATAAAAGGCAGTAATGAGGATGTTTGTTTAGTTCCCACACTCGTCAATAGTACTTTGGCCTGGGCCTTTGACTGCAAACTTCCTGGGGCAAGAGACCTGTTTCGGCTGATGTCAGTAAGCTATTTATGTTATTATTCCAGCAAAGTGGAATAATAAACACCAAATTTTTTAAAATTTTGCTAGTTCAAATGGATGAAAATCAACAAAAATAATTGTTCATATTTTCCTAAGCCACAGAACACAATTCTAGCAGATACTAGGTAGAATTGTTATTCTGAAAAATTGAGTGTCAATAATCTTGAAAGCTTCAAAGGCATGACCAGATTCTGTTAAAATGTGTTATATGTATTTACATGTGCTAATGCCTCACAGGTACTCTTATCTGCTCTTATCCAAATGCTCAAAAATCATTAGGATGAATGGTTTGAAATCAAGGGCTGTAGGAAGACACAGGCTCTCCAACTCGCCCTACGGCACGAGGGAAAATATGGAATCTGCCCACTGTTCAGAACAGAATGTGAATGGATTTTGGAGAGAACTCAGGCCTATCTTCCCTGTAGCCTCCACATCCCCTCACTCCCTCTACTGCAGAATCACACAGGAGTAGCCCATAATCGTCCAGCATCCATTCCCATCTGCCCACTTAGATCTCTGCTCTCCAGCAAAATGACATCACCAGGGTACAGTCCGCAAGCCAGCCTGGTGATACGGAAGCCCAGATTGCCTGGATCTGAAAGAAGACTCTTACAGTTTAAAAAGACAGCTGGCTCCATTTAAGATTCCTCCCTGCCCATCAGCCTCAGCCCATGCTCCCCCTTTAATCCCCCAAACATATGCTGTGGGAGTTCCTGTCCTCTCCCTGCCCTTGCCATTGCACGGGAGCCTAGCTGTTCCCAGCAGCTGCTGGCTTCCTCTTGGCTCACCACTAAGTTCTAACGGAATGGATGCTGAAGACCAGCTCATGGCAAAAGGCATTTCTTCAGATTCTTACCCCTAACCATAGCCTACATCCACTTACCGAACAACTAGTCTCTGACAGGGAAAAATCCTCAGCTTACACTGCAGCCACCAAAGCCTGACCAAAGCCAGTGGGGGCGGGGGGGGCACCAATACAGGCCAGCACGTCGAAAGGTCCTAGTTCTGAAAAGGATGACTCCAACTTGGAAGCGATCTCCTAATGGGTTCACTGAGGCATGAGTAACCAGAAAAGTGGGTCAGGGACCCGAGTCATAGTCTGAAGGCTTATATGCACGTTTGCTAGCAAAGCAAAGCTCCAGATTTCTGGATGGTTTGCAAGGTGTAAACAATGCCATTTGCAAATGGGTCCTCCTGCTACTGCCCCCACCGATACTCCCACATCAGCCTTGATGACCAGCACAATGACAATACACACGCCTGCATCTTCCAGTTATCCCCAAAGGCAGCCGGAAAAACAAGTCATCTCAGATGCTATCAGTACAGCAGTTTTCAGGTCACCATGCTCCAGCTGTCCAAGGCAATGGCCTCTGATTAAGATGGGCTTGATTTTTCTTAGTTGCAATGTTTTTTTTTCCCTATTTGGTCAGTAGATGTCACATTAATGTGGGTTTTTAGCTTTTATACTTATCTTTCTTCAAAAACAAAAAAGTCAGATGTCTTGCCTTTACTCCATGTGCTTATGCTTATGTACATAACTGTATATACACAGACATGCACACACACTTTTGACATAACAAGCAGGACTGCTAAGGAATTAAGTCAGCACTCTAAGTACTTTAAGACAATCTGACAAAGAAGCAGAGGAAAACTGTCAACACTTATCCATTTCTTTGGTTTTCCCCTCTTAACTGTGATAGTTTTTTCTTCTCTCTGCTGCCCCAAAGAGAAAATCTTATACCTTTCAACAGCCCAATATCTGAGCCAAAGCTACAAAATAGCACACTCCCATGTCCTATGTCATTTGAGACCTTGCCCATCCAAGGCCCTCCAGGGTCAAAACACTGCACACCTTCTTTTGGGCTCACAAACAGTAAGATTTGCTCAGAAGGGCAGAGGTGGCTTACTCCATCAGGTGAGAAGCAAGAAATTTCCTGAGTGTCACAGTAACTTTTAAATCCATCAGAAACCATCTAATACCAAGTTTTTCAAGCATCGGAACAAATATGGAAATATGACGATTTGCAAAAAGCAAGCATTGGAAGTCCAACAGTGTAAATCTTCCTGGATCTAAGGAAGGTTAAACCAGCCATTTAAAATCAGCGCCAAATCAAAACCACAATGAGGTATCACCTCACACTGGTCAGAATGGCCATCATCAAAAAACATACAAACAATAAATGCTGGAGAGGGTGTGAAGAAAAGGGAACCCCTCCTGCACTGTTGGTGGGAATGTAAATTGATACAGCCACTATGGAGAACAGTATGGAGGTTCCTTAAAAAACTACAAATAGAACTACCATATGACCCAGCAATCCCACTACTGGGCATATACCCTGAGAAAACCATAATTCAAAAAGATACATGTACCACAATGTTCACTGCAGCACTATTTACAATAGCCAGGACATGAAAACAACCTTAATGTCCATTGACAGATGAATGGATAAAGAAGATGTGGCACACATATACCATGGGATATTACTCAGCCATAAAAAGGAACAAAACTGAGTTATTTGCAATGAGGTGGATGGACCTAGAGTCTGTCATACAGAGTGAAGTAAGTCAGAAAGAGAAAAACAAATACCGTATGCTAACACACATATATGGAATCTAAAAAATCGGTATTGATGCACCTAGTGGCAGGGCAGGAATAAAGACGCAGACAAAGAGAACAGACTTGAGGACACGGGGAGGGGGAGGGGAAGCTGGGGCGAAGTGAGAGAGTAGCACTGACATATATACACTACCAAATGTAAAATAGATGGCTAGTGGGAAGCAGCCGCATAGCACAGGGAGATCAGCTTGGTGCTTTGTATCGACCTAGAGGGGTGGGATAGGGAGGGTGGCAGGGAGATGCAAGAGGGAGGAGATATGGAGATATATGTATATGTATAGCTGATTCACTTTGTTGTACAGCAGAAACTAACACAACATTGTAAAGCAATTATACCCCAATAAAGATTTTTTTAATTAAAAAAAACAGCGCCAATATATTATTTCTGAGTGGAATGCAAAACTCCCTTGTAGCTTTATTGTGAAACCATTTGGAGCAGGGCCCTTAAAGTACATCCTCGGGCCCTTGCTGATACATCAGATCCCTCACTCTCCTCTGTAGTTAGGGGAACAGTGGATATCCTGGATCTCAGCCATCATACAGTTGACTGCAAAGGAAAAATTACAATAATATCCCAAGCAAAAAACCAACTAAGGGTAGATCTAACAAGAGTAGCGAACTTGATGGGTCACTCGTCAATGGAATGGCCAATGAACAGTTCTTATGAGCGCATAAGCCTCCCCCCATATTTAACTCTCTTTCCAGCCTTATTCCCACCCCATATGAAACATATGAACTCAAAGGAAAACCCAAAAGTTCTATGTCTAATGAAAAACTGCCTAATGATAACAGTCAACTTGCTAAGAAGCAAAGGATTAGAAGACGATGCATATTTTGAATTTTTGTCTACATTAGTATTAGCAGTAAGCCCAGAGCTGACTGTATACCACACAGTGATCTCAGTTGGTGCTGGCATGGATTAGCTATGATTTAAATTTAAGGTAAGATAGAGTTACATTCCATAAAGGTCTAATATTTCATGCATGAACACAGAGTGAGCTTATAACTGTTATCTTAGCAACACAGCCAGCAAAAGCTCATTCACAAATTTATACTTGGTTTTGGTAAACAGAACCATCACCAGATCCCTGGGTAAACTATACAAGAGATGCTCACTTTTTCTTTGACGTAAAGCTCTGAGATTTTCAAGGAAAACTGAACAAATGATTTTCCACATAGATGCCAATCAACAGCCCCCCTTCATGTTTAGTCATGGAAAATCATGTGGAAAATAATTCTAAAGGGCTACACTATTTACCTACCCTCACCTGGTTTGGGACTCCCTTTCCCAAAGAGCTTTGCTGCCATTGGTATGGTCACGTTCCTTTCCACTCCAGCACAGGTTTATCTTAAACAGGGCTTGTAAAAACCTCCACTGTCCATTTAAACAGTCACTCCATATGGATATTAAGTAAAGCAAAGCCACTTAGTGATTGCACCATGAGGAGGGGAGGCCATATGGATCATCCTGATTAGCCCCGTCAGCTAGAGTAAGGAAGACTGGCTGGCGCTAAAGGCCAGCTGCGCAGGGTACACGGACCGAGACAATGGGCAACATCGACAGCCTCCAAGCAATTGGTCTGGGCAGTGATGGATGTCATGAGAACAGCCTATGGGGTTATTAAGGGTGTAGAACTGGCCCAAGAGAAACCCAAATTCCATTTCCTTTTATTAAGATAAAGCTGGACTGCCCATGACACAGTGCAGGACTAAGGAAGCTTTTGTCTCTTTTATCACTGACACACCCAAAAAATCAATTCATATATTAAATAAGTAAAAACTCAGGAGGGTGTAAGACAGACATTACAAAATGCTACTCGTCTGTGTTTTAAATTAAGAACAGAATTATAGAATTCCTCAGTAAGCACAAATATAGATTATTTAATTCTATGTTATTTAATCTGTATCGTTAATTGCATTGTTTAAGGGAAGAACAAGGAGCCAGGGCTCTCTCTGCATCCTTTTGTGCATATCAAGGGGTATGTGCTTAGTAGGTAAGGGAACAATATATCACACTGCAGCTCTCACCATATAGGCTAGACTGAATGGAGCCTGCCCCATTCTTCTAGACTAGAAAGAGTCCTTCCAAAGTTGCAATTAAATGGTTGAAATCAGAAATGATCAGAAAAAAATTCCCCTGTATTTATATGTACACCCTTCCCCATTTCTTTCCTTCTGTGCCCCCCAAAGAGGTCTCTACTAAATACCTAATTGTATAACCTGGAATCATTTTAACGTTCTGGTCCTCCATTTCCAAATTAAGACTAATAATCATTTTCACATTAAGAATACCAAGGCCTGCAAACCACAGGAACACCCTGAAGACTAAATCAAATAAGTAATGCCTGGTAGAGTTCACATTTGAAAGGTATTATTGTCCTTCACTTTGCTCCCCATCCCCCCATCCAGCACTTAGCCCCATCAGACACAGAAAAGCTCAGCTCATGTGGAGCACCTTCTGGGAAGAATGAAAGAACATGCTTTCTTCTGGACACCAGCCAGGTGTTTCCGCATGTGCACACACAACATCTACAGCTAGCAGCACAATTCTCTGTTCCAAATTCGTTTTATGTCCTGAGCCTGTCTGGGCTAGGAGACTCCTTTAGTAAAATTAGCTAGAAATTCTGTGTGGAGAAATCTCTGGATTTTGCCATTCCTTTTGAGCACCTAATAATGAAAATATGAGGGTCTTTTATATTGGGCCAGTTCCTCTGTGGTCAGGGAGCTCTTCCGAGCAAATGAGAGGGCTCCTGTTCCAAGAAATCTAGCCAAAGAACATGATGAGGGAGAGCAAGACTGCAGCATGTCAGGAACACTTCTCAGCCACTTCACCACCTCCATCACCACTCCAGGTGCACATATTACTGCTGCACAATCAAGTTCCACTGGATGAGGACTTGACACACCTTGACTTAAGCTTCCAGAATACATGTGAGAATATGGGGCTGAGGGTACACACAGGGAGGATGAATCAACGTCCTCAAGATACTGCATTTTTATCTCTAGTGACCAAAAGAGTCATCTCCCCCTTCAAAGACACTGTTTTCAGTAACTGCATATCAACTTCCCTTTGTCCTCATGCTAACAGTGTGGGGTAGCAGATTGTGCCCCAAATTCTGTGATTCCCAGTGAACATGCAAAAGGACACTGTCGTAGAGTGTTATCTGGCATCTTTCACAGGGTTTTCATCTTGTGGGTTGGCACTCCAACCTGAGTCCTGGAGCACTGAAGGTGTGAACAAATACATACTTAAGAGACGCCATCGACTGCTTAAGTCCCAAGGTGCTAGGCAAGCCAGAACTTGAAAAATCACTTTGGTGGAACAACAAAGGCAACAGGCATCTAGCCCCACAGACCAATTCCTACAAGTTAAGATTAAAAAGACCATGGGAGGGACTTACCTGGTGGCGCAGTGGTTAACAATCCACTTGCCAATGCAGGGGACATGGGTTCGAGCCCTGGTCTGGGAAGATCCCACATGCCACAGAGCAACTAAGCCCGGGAGCCACAACTACTGAGCCCGCATACCACATCTACTGAGACCGTGTGCCACAACTGCTGAAGCCCGTGCACCCTAGAGCCCGTGCTCTGCAACAAGAGAAGCCACAGCAATGAGAAGCCCACACACCACAACGAAGAGCAGCCCCCGCTCTCCATAACTAGAGAAAGCCCGCACGCAGCAACGAAGACCCAATGCAGCCAAACACACACACACACACACACACACACACACACACACACACACAGACCATGGGAGCTCCTTCAATTGGTACAGGATTCTGGTAAATTGCCTTTTACAATATACTGACCAAATTAAAACGGAAGGCATACCAGACAGGCGAGCTTCTTGTGTACGGAAAATTTTACTGCATGGAGTATAAACATTGCGGTTTAAAACCTGCTCACCTCACAGCATCTCAAGCTGAAGGTCAGAGGTTGACCTTCAATCTCTGCCATTTCGTACTGGTTATTTTATCCGTTCCCTAGAGCTGTCATAAAAAGTACCATATAATGGGTGTCTTCAAACAACAGGAATTTATTTTCCTATAGCTACGAAAGCCAGAAGTCTGGAATCAAGAGTTGCTGGTGGGTCATATTCCCCGTAATAACTCTAGACAGAATCATTCCTTGCTCCTCTCAGTTTTCTGGCGGCTCCATCTTTACATATGGCACTCTTTTCTGTGTGCCTCTCTTTCTCCTCTCCTCTTTTTATAAGGACACCAGTCATCAGATTAACCTAGTATGACCTCAACCCTATCTTTAAGTAATTGCATCTACACTATTTCCAAATTGTGTCACATTCTGGGGTTTCAGGCAGGCGTGAATTTGGAGGGGACACTATTCAACCCATTACAGTTACTAATGAAAAGTCAAGTTGGACTCTTTTGGCAAGGATTACCTTGATATAAAAATAATACTTTCCGCAGAAATAGGAAAATACAGAATATATTCAAAGCCATCAGAGCTGGATAATGGGATATGTGAGAGACTCATCTAAGGAGATAAACTGAAGTTAAGCTAAGAAAAGCCACAATTATGAGTAAGCCCACATCAACAGCTTCCCCATTTCTCTCTCATCCTTTGTTAAGGGAACAGAGAATGGTGTTGTCACAACCAAACGAGGAAATTATATGACATTTTTCAGGGGCAAAACACCACAGGTCTACTTTCTTCCCCCACCTCCAACCCAAGGAAGATTATGGACAGCACACAGCACATATTTACCTGGACTCATTGCTACACTCAGTTAAAAATCAGACATTTCAGTGTCCAGGCAACATAACTTCATCCAAACTGGGAAAAAGAAAGCGGGTAATAGTATAGGCCAGCTCCTTTGCTTTTCCAAGTTACTCTGCAAAAATTAAAAAGCACAACTGTTCAATCCTCTAAACTAGCTTCTATGCTGTGAGTTTAACTTGTAGAGTTAATATTAACTCCAGAAGGAAAGCCATTTTAATGAGGCATGTTTTCTAACTGAACCTTTCTTCTGTACACAAAAAACTGGGAAAGGTTTTCAACATCTTCAGCGTAATATTTCACTCTGAAAACTCACACATCAGGAGAAACAATCTAGAAAGATTCAGAAAACCCTTATACAGCTGCAAGTTCTCCAGGTTTCAGGAACAACCACCTTCATTGTAAGAGAAAATGTTTCCAAGAGGGAAACTGTTGAATGATTAACTCCTCCAGCTCGCTGCTCTCCGTGGTCCCTCCTGTGGGTAGATAGAGACTCAGGCTGCATTCAATATGGAATCCTGGCGAGTAGCACACAGCCAGTACCCTGGCTGCAGTGGAAGAGTCCATGCCCCCATTAGTGCCTCCCAGAGCACACGGGAGCATTTTAACACACAACCAGTTCACAACAGTCACACCCAAGCTGTCTGGCCAAAAGCCCCTACGAGGTCTTCTGCCAACACTAGGGGTCCACGGTCTCAGTTATCACCTCACAGGCTCCTGTGTCCACTGGCCTGCCTTTGTGTCATGGGGGCAGTGGGGCAGACTGGAAAGAGGAAGAGAAAAATAAATACCGTATGCTAACACATATATATGGAATCTAAAAATAAAAAAAGAAAAAAAATGGTTCTGAAGAACCTAGGGGCAGGACAGGAATAAAAACACAGATGTAGAGAATGGACTTGAGGACACGGGGAGGGGGAAGGGTAAGCTGGGATGAAGGGAGAGAGTAGCATGGACATATATACACTATCAAATGTAAAATAGATAGCTGGTGGGAAGCAGCCGCATAGCACAGGGAGATCAGCTCGGTGCTTTGTGACCACCTAGAGGGATGGGATAGGGAGGGTGGGAGGGAGACGCAAGAAGGAGGAGATATGGGGATATATGTATACGTACAGCTGATTCACTTTGTTTTACAGCAGAAACTAAGACAACATTGTAAAGCAATTATACTCCAATAAATATGTTAATAAAAAAATACTCAGTAAAATTTACCAAAAAAAAAAAAAAAAAAACCTGGAAAGAGGGAAGAGAAGAACGGAACAAACAACTTTTCAAATCTTGTACCAGGAAATGGTCAGTGACATCGGACATAGGCCCTATTAGAGTATCTAAACAAAAGGTGGGTGAAGAAACAGGAGGTAATTTAAAAATTCAATTTCAAATTCAATAAAACTCTGTGAAAATGTCTCTCATGGTCTTGGGCTACTATGACCCCTCCACTATGATTGAGGGGGAAATGTGTAGCTAAACAATCACCTGAGATGTGAATCAACGTGGATAACTTGATCTCCTTCACCATTCTCCTTTCTTTTCAAAAAAGGACTGTTCATCTGGAAGACTACAACCTCTGTTCCTAGTCCATACTTTAAATGCTATAGCATCTGTTTCCCCTTAATAGAAGGTGTACATTGCTTCCTTTACATCTTCAACACTAAAATCCTTCTCCCCTACTCTATGCATTTGATTTAGATGTTCCTAAAACCAAAATGAATAGAAACCCCAAAGGAGCACCCCTCAGTGTGACAGACACTTCAAACAGTTCAGCAGTCAGAGGCACAAGGTGGCAGCCGGGGCGTGTCAGGCAGCCTCTGGGATCCAGGTGTGACAGCCCACACAGGGCTGCTCACAGAGGCATGACAAAGGCAGAGCAGCAAGTGCATCCCCTGCTTCTGTTTTAGTCGTGTTTCTCCTTTCTTCAAGTCTGCTAATAGCTCTTTATAAATGTGCAATCGATGTTAAGTGGGTACCTCGGCATATTAGATCAGGGAGGTGAAATGTCGGCGTCACTTAGCTGGGGGAGAGAGCAGACTGAGAAGCCAAAACCAGGAAGTGATCACCAAGAGGCATTCAAAGGATGGCTCTCGGAGAGCATGCCTAGCACGGGCTTCAGGTCACTGCCTTCATTGTCAGGCAGACCCCCCTGGACCCACCCGTAACGCGGATGTGGCAAAGTGGACTTGGCCTGGCTAACTTCTGCCTTCTGCTCGGACACATTGCTGCTGCTGTAGTCTTTTCTTCAGATGCATAAAGCTGACAGGTTGGAAGTAAAGTAGTTGACTTCACTCCTGAGAATGCCTGTGCATTGAGATTTATAAACTGACAGTCCAAACAATCTGAGCCCCATGAAGCCTTGCATGTAAATCCAAACTCCACCCGGGACATTTTACGGGCATGTGGCACTCCACAGCCTTATCCCCTTTACTAAGTGGTTAAAAAACCTTCCCGAAGATGCACACTTGGGTGACACCTTCTCCTCCTCCAGAGCCAGTTCGGATGGAAAGGATCACACAGGCCATGGATAGGAATACATCATCTCTGCACTGCTCTTCTGAAAAAGTCATTATTCATGAAGTACTTTCTGAGAAAATAAGATTAATGAGACAACTCAGAAACTAGATGAAAAGGCAATAGCAAAAGCACCTTGTTTACTAAAGGCTACGTATAATGAAGTTAAGAATCCAAGAGACAAATGTTCTGGTGAGATAGCAAAGGCCTCAGACTCACAGAAGATTCCCTGTGAAATTACCTACAGAAGATGAAAACGGAAGAAACTTGCAACAGCTCTAAAAGTTTGGGCTGCATCCTATCTAGAAACAGTTATCTGGGGAGAAAATATAATGAAAGCAGTAAAAAATGTTGCAGGAAAAAAAAAAAGAAAACTTACTCATCAGAGAGTAAACCCACAATAAAGTTGAAATAACTACATCCTCACCGTCGTAGGAGACATACAGATAAATTACACAGACACGAGATAAAATGTTCATATGTGATAAAAGTTTCACCAAAATTCCATGGGGAAATGAAAGAATACTTAAAAAGTGGTGCTGTGGAAATTATTTAACTGAAAAAAAACTAAGTTAGATCATAGTTCATACTATAAGCCACAAAATTTATAAGAACTAAAAGTTAGGTCTTTAAAAAGGAAGCATAAAACAAAGATTTATACAATTTATCTCAGTCAGACTGGTATAAGTCTTTCTAAGTAAAAACAACGCAAGAGAAGAAATCACAATCTAAGTAGTAAAAACATTGTAAAATAAACCTAGAAGATAAGTGATCAACTTTGAAAATATGCCTGAAGAATATGACAAAAATTTACTATCTACCTGAGAGATGCTACCTAGGGCTGACAAAAATCATTAATAAAACGAATATCCTAATACAAAATGGTTAGATAATAGTAAAAAAATTTTCAAAAAAATACAAATGGGAAGGAAATAAAAAGGAGGAAAAAAGTTCATCCTCAATAACATGTTTAAAGTGCAAATCCAAATAAGACATTCTCTAATTATCATGTTAGGAGGTATATGAAGTCATCAAGTTGGCAAGAAATACAGTGAATACACACCTCCCTGTATAGGAGGTACAATTTTTTCTGGCAGGGGGGCAGCCAATATGGCAATATTATTCAAAGGTTGTAAATATGGTGGTCAAACTCTTTAGACTGATAATTTCATTTCTACAAGTTTATTTAAAGGAGATAATTAGAGATAAGCCTGGTTTTTAGGTCTGAAAACATTCTTCACTGCTTTTCATAAGCAGCGTACAAAATAGTATAAATTACACACCCACAAGTGCACAGAGAAGACTAAAAGAAAGTCCTCCTAAATTTTAAATAAATTATTTAACAATAAATTTTATTATCTTCCAATTCTGGCTTTATTAATGACTTGCAGTTTGCCGTGTTTTGATTTCCTACAATGTGCATATACGGTAGACAATCTCATAATCAACTTCTTAACAACTCTCGACTCAAAGCGACTCTTTGGTGGGTACGCTACACCCACCATGGAGTAGTATGTCTACTACTTTGTTCCTAAACCTGTCCAAGCCAGTTGTATTTATTATGTATTTGTATATTTAAATATCATACGGACCAAGAAAATATGAGCACAAAAAGAAAGAGCTGCTGTTGGAACAAAAATTGAGAAGAATATTTTGATGAATCACTAAAGAAGAAAATTGCTGCCATGTTAGATGACGGCCAGACAACTGTCAATGAATGGGAAGAATTTTTTTTTAATATAAAAGGAATCTATATTGATATTACTTCTCAAATATGTTTTAAGTTCACACTCGAAAGAACGCAAAACTAGCAATTATAGACCCATAACATGGGAATGATTAAGGATGGAACGATGTAGAACTCCAATTAGACCCATATTCAGAGAAGTTTATTACAGACGTATATATTTTAGGTCAAAGTTTAAATGTGTATGTTTTAGGTTACAATTTATGATCCTCAATTTTAACTGACTTTTTATGACTGGCTATAAGTCTAATGAAACTAATTTTGACAAACCAATTTTAAGTCTGCACGTGTCAAATAAGATGGCTTCCTCTGCATTCCTTTTACCATGTAGGGAGCTAATGTTCTTTTGAGCAGAAAGGTGGTAGGGTGTTGGGGTAAGGAGAAGGAAAGCGAGGAAAGGAAAGAAAGAGTGAAAACGCTAGAAAACGAGGCTATTTTTATTTCCAAGCGGCAAAATTCAAAGTCTGGGCAGAAAATTTTAGAATATTTCGAGGCTGTAATGGCCTATTACACAGTTAAGGCAACAATGCAAATACCTTTACCTGCCACAGAGGGTTTGATCAAAAGACAGACAAGTCACTTAATTCAAATTTTCTTGGACATATTGTTTCAAAAAAATAGTCTAATAAAGCACTACAAATTCCAAAAGAAAATAAAATAGCTAATAAACAATTTAGCAAATGTTCATTTAAGCTAGCTGATAAATGTCATTCTATAGCAGCAGAGTGAATGTATTGTTTTTTGATACAGTAGGCCTGATATTTTAAAGACATTTTTATTAAGGCGTCATTGACAGACAATAAAATATACATATTCTAAATATACAAATAAATGTTTATATATGCATATTCCTGTGAAACATGACCATCAAGATAATTAACATATTCATTATTCCCAAAAGTTTTCCTCTACCCTTTAGTAATCCCTCCCTCCCAACTCCCTGTCCTTGGAAAACCACTCTTCTATACCCTGTCACACTATACATTAGTTTGCATTTTCTAGAATTTTCCATAAAAGGAATCATTTAGTATGTACTCTTCTTTTGTCCGGCTTTGTTCACTCAGCACAATTATTTTGAGAATCATCCATGTTGCTACATATGCCAATAGTTCATTTGTTTTTATTGCTGCATCATATTCCCTGAAATGGATATAGCACCGTTTATTGATCTCTTCACACGTGGTTGGACATTTGGTTAGTTTCCAACTTGGGGCTATCATAAAGAAAGTTCTTAGTACCAGGCGCAAGTGTCTGCTGTCCTGACTGTGACATGTTTGGCTGGGACATATGATAGGTGCTATGTGATGGCGGGCAAATTGTTTACCTGATTAAAAAACAGTTAGATCATAATTGATACTATACACCACAATAAAATTTATAGGAATTGAGAGAGTTAGATTTTAAAAATAAAAGCGTAAGACACGGAAAGTTGAGGAAACTGCCAGACTGTTTTCCCAAAAGGTTGCACCATTTCACGTTCCTACCCGTAATGTGTGTGAGCTCCACTTGCTCCATGTCAGCTGTACATATGTTTTGTAGGACACAGGATCCGTTGTCTATGCAATACACACTATACACAGCTGTGAGGATAAATAAATTATACATGGTCACAGACTTATGAGTGGCAGAGTTAGAATCTGAACTCAGAAATCTGAGCCCTGAGCTTTAGCTCTTAACTACTACCTGTATCCCTGCATCCCCTGCTATCATCTACACATTCTTGAATGCCGGTTATTTACCTGACAAAGCTATGAATGGTCCCTAATATTTTTCAATTCTACCTCAGAAACAACTGATTTCAAATCTTTAAGAAGAGATTGGGTAAGAAGCCCTGGAATATCGTTTTGAGCTAAAGAGTCAGAACAAATGCTGAATTCTTACAATACCAACATTTCTACATAATATAAAATCAGCACAGCAATGACAGAGTGGATATTGATTAATTCAGCCCAGAAGATGTCACCTATTAAGTGCAAACGTCGGTGCTAAGCAGTGAGAAGGTATTATTTCAAGGAACATGGCTTACTTTTCTGGTGCAAGGAAGAAAAACATCTCATGAGCAGGCAGACTCATTACCCACTGTATCTCTGACTGCTGCTGTGTCACAAAGTCCAATCCCATTATTAAAAGGCCTAACCATAAAGACCCAGGGCTAGAAGATAACCAGGTCTGCAATGTGTTGTATTTTAAGAACTTCCTGGCATTTGTAGCCATCACTCTAATGGGTAAAAACAGAGGGTAATTGCGCAACCCCTTCTTTGTCTAAGGAGAGCCTAAGAGTCCAACAGGGACCAAGGACAGTGGCTGCATTAAGGAGAAAGCAAGGAAAACAGTACTTCCTAGCAGCAGCAGACCGTGACATTGACCATGTGATACAGAATATTGATTCATAATCAAAAAAAAGAAGAAAGGTTGGAAACAATAATCAGCATCTCCCCCGTACTGACACAAGGAAAGGAGATAGCTCTATTAGTGAGATTAAGTCCAGGTAGAGGGGTCTTTGAGTGAAGGAGGATTGTTTCAATGACGAATCAGATTTTTAATACCTATTGAGTGCACAGCACACTGCTGGGGTTGGGAGTGGGTGGTGGTAGGGAGTTAGGTGGTAGTTAGATACAAACAAGAAGTAGGAAACAGAAGGAGGATCTCTACCCCAATTTGGAGTTTATCATCAAGTTGGGGAAAGGACCTATGCTCCAGAAGAGATTGACAGGCACTGAGTGTGTCATGAACTATTCACCACCACCACCTTTGCTAACACTAAGTGCAGCCACTGTGTCAAGTCCTCCCAGAACGCTGCCTCATTTTTATTCTCTCCAGAATCATGTGAGGCAGGCATTGCACAACTCCATTTTACAGATTATTAAACAGACTGGGGAAATTTTCGCTACTCGCATCTACCCATGTAGCTAGTAAAGTGGTAGAGCTAGGAATCCAATGCAGCCCTGCTTGACCCCAAAGCTGATGCTTAGCTACTAGGTTATAGAAACTCTCCAGAGCCTTCAGAAACTCCTTCAAGAATGATCCCTCATGGGGCTTCCCTGGTGGCACAGTGGTTAAGAATCCGCCTGCAGGGGACACGAGTTCGAGGCCTGGTCTGGGAAGATCCCACATGACATAGGACAACTAAGCTCGTGCGCCACAACTACTGAAGTCTGCGTGCCTGGAGCCCGTGCTCCACAAGAGAAACCACCGCAATGAGAAGCCCCAGCTCACCGCAACTAGAGAAAGCCTGCACACAGCAACAAAGACCCAATGCAGCCAAAAATAAAAATATATAAGTAAATTTATTTTTTTTAAAAAAAAAAGAATGATCCCTCTGGTTAGTGAAGGTGTGGAAGGCTTCTTGTAGGAAGGAGAGAGATACGGCAGAGAGACTGAAGAGAAGGAGGCAAGAGCATTACAGTGGGCAGCCACTTGGTGGGATGTGATCAAATACGCACAAACGTTCACCACTCACTTCATATGCCAGGCTCTGGTGACACAATGAGTAATTCAGACCTGGCCCGTGCCCTCCGGGGACTCAACATTCATTGAGGAAGGCACACAGCTCCCAGAGGGCGAGTCTACCAGGCAGGGACATACTCCCGAGGGTCTGGCACAATTGGCGACCCCCACCATTCACACCTGATCTAAGAACGAACAGTGGGTGCTCTGTTTACCAGATGGCATGGCGCTGCCATAAATCAATAGCATACAGTCAGTTTTCAATTCCTGTGACTTACCAGCTTTGAAATTTTAATTTGTTCTTAAATTGGATGATACTTGCATTATTTCAAATTATGAGAAAACAAGGGGCTTTATAAATATTTTAATATCAGCCTATCTTTTTTTATTGGCGTACAGTTGATTTACAATGTTGTATTAGTTTCAGGTGTATAGCAAAGTGATTCAGTTATACATACACATATATTCACCCTTTTTCAGATTCTTTTTTCATATAGGTTATCGCAGAATACTGAGTAGAGTTCCCAGTGATATATAGTAGGTCCTTGTTGGTTCTCTATCTTAAATACAGTAGTGTATGCGTATTCATCCCAAGCTTCGGATTTATCCCCCCACCAACCAAGTTTCCCTTTTGGTAACCGTAAGTTTGTTTTCCATACCTGTAGGTCTGTTTCTGTTTTGTAAATAAGTTCATTTGTTTCTTTTCTTACTTTCTTTTAAATTAAATTCCACCTGAGTGATATCATACGATATTTATCTTTCTTTGTCTGACTTATTTCACTTATATGATAATCTCTAGATCCATCCATGTTGCAGCAAATGGCATTATTTCATTCAATATCAGCCTATCTTAAAGTGGCAGAATATACATGTGATCATAAGATGTAATCATACCCCTCACCCTTTCCTTCCTGAAAAATTCAACCTTAAAGTCTTTAGGTGGGAAGGAACAAAGTAGATGCCAGTAATGGGTATGGGAGGCGGTGCCATGGTGGCCCAGAACAAAAAAAAAAACTAGAAGGAACCCCATGGTGTCAAGCTGGAATTTAAAGCCCAAGTGTCAATTCACGGTTTTCAAGATAGATAGGTAGACAGACACAGACAGTTACACACACACAAAGATGTAGTAGTGGCAATGTGTCTGTGTGTGTGTGTGTGTGTGTGTGTGTGTGTGTGTGTGTGTGTATATGTATATATATATATATATATACACACAGACATACAGTCAATCCTCACATATCTACTGATTCCGTATTTCTGAATTCACCTACTCACTAAAATTTGTTTGTAACCCAGAACTTAATACTTGTAGCATTTTCCTGGTTATTCCCAGACACCTGCAGACTGACATACATTTTCCTAGCTGAGGTCCAAGAAGGGAATGCTCTGCCTTCTTGTTTCAGCTCTCACACTGTAAATGTGTCCTTATTGTGGTCTATTTAGTGCCATGTTTTTCGCATTTTTTGTGGCTGCTTGGTGATGTCACCGTTTAAAATGGCCCCAAGTGTAGTAAGTGCTGTTTAGTGTTCCTAAGTACAGGGATGCTGCAATGTGCCTTATGGGGAAAACGCATACATTAGATAAGCTTCATTCAGGCATGAGTTAATTGCTGTTGGCCAAGAGTTCAATGATAACGAATCAACAATATATATTAAATATGTTGTCTTTAAATAGAAACACACAGAATACAAGGTTACATATTGATTAGTTAACAAAAATGTTGTGACTAGAGGCTGGCAAGAACCTAACTCTGTATTTACCCAAGGAGCAATGGTTCAGTATTTGTCACTTCTGTGTTCACTCCAGCTTAATACACCACAATTACTGTGAATAACAAGAATCAAATGTTTTCCCCAGCTCTGCCCACTGAGAAGGCTTGGGATGAATGAAACCCCAATAGCAAACAGCACACTCAGTGCCCAGATCTTGGCTTCAAATCACCTTTCTCTAATAAAAGCTACCAGAGCTCCTTGGAGAAAAGGCTGGCTCTAGGGCTGGGGAACGGGAAGTATGAGATAAACCTGGCAGCACATCTTTTTGTGTCAGAAAGTAAAGAACTGTGCAAAGAATGATGATGTGTCAAAAGGACATAGGAACAAGTTTGGACGGGCTCCCACCGGCCACATCAAGAACAACGTGAACATGAAAATAACAGTTACAGATTATGGCTTGCTGAATAAAATATGAAAACATGAGTCCACACCAATACAAATAAATAAAATGAAAGTTTGATGAGAAATGGGATAGCTACATAGTTTTCAAGTATCTCCCTACAAAGTCTCTATTCATTAGAACAGAAAGAAAAACAAAACAACAACTAAAAAAAAACCTTTACAGAAGTAAAACCCGGCAGACACAACCTCAATCACGTGATGACGTGAACATCATCAGTAACGGGACAAAGCTAGATTGTGCACCGCATGATAGGATGAAAAAAGAACAGCATTATTCCTGTGATATTCTTGCCAAAGAGGCAAAACTTCGATTTAATCATGAGGTAAGACACAAATCAAACTGAGAGATAAGCTACAAAGTAATCTTCCAAAGGGTCACAGTCACGAAAGTCCAGGAGAGACTCACGGACCATCGAAACTAAAGAAGACAAAAGATGTGGTAATCACAACAAATGATTCTGAATTTGGTCCTCTTGCTATAAAGAACATGAATGGGACATCTGGTGTAACTTGAATGGCGTCTGAGGATTAGATGGCAGCAATTTTGATGATTGTACTGTGGTTAGGATGTCCTTTTCTAGGAAATACCTGCTCAAATAAAAGTAATCGGGGGTGACCTTGCATTAGGTCAGCAACTTACAATCAAATGGTTCAGGGAACCACTCCTTGCGCTTTACTTTCAAACGTTTCTGTAAGTTTGTGACTGTTTCTAAAAAAAAATCACAAAGTATTTTTATTTATTTATTTATTGTGGTACACGGGCCTCTCACTGTTGTGGCCTCTCCCGTTGCGGAGCACAGGCTCCGGACGCGCAGGCTCAGCGGCCATGGCTCATGGGCCCAGCCGCTCCGCGGCATGTGGGATCTTCCCAGACCGGGGCACGAACCCGTGTGTCCCCTGCATCGGCAGGCGGACTCTCAACCACTGTGCCACCAGGGAAGCCCCAAAGTATTTTTTTTTAAAGGGTGCATACCAAAGCAGGAAGCTTGAAAAGGAAGGAAGCACAGAAGGAGCATTCCTCTCTACTAACTCTCCCTCCACCTCTAAAGCAAAGAAAACCCCCCACTGCAAGCCCACAAACCCTCCAGGCTCCTTCCTGCACTGCCTCTGTCCTCCCCTGCCAGCCACAGTTCCTGCAAGGGGTCTCTACACTGACAGACCTCTAATTCCTCATCTTCTTCTTCCTCATCTGGCTTCTACCCAGCACTCCACTGGAACCTGTTCTGGCCAAGGTTCTTCACGTCTCTTCCCTGCTGATAACACAGGCCTTCCCTTTCCAGTCTGCCGATCTGCACAGCGCCAGACACCAGTGGATACCCTAGCGGACTCCCCCAACTCTGACCTCCTCCTTCTCCGTCTCCTCTGGAGGCTCTCTTCCTTGCTTAAACCTCTTGGCCCTTGAGTTGTCTCCTAGTCTCTGTTCCCCTCCCTCCTCTTCCTCCACACCCTCGCCTGGTGGATCTCAACTGCCCTCAGGACTTGCATTCACCAGATCTGCAGAGAGAAGAGGCCAGGCCTCCCTCCTCATCCATGACTACACCACATTTCCCCACGATCTTTCACATGCATATCAAATTCATGTTACTACCAAAAGAAATCACCCCTCCCCTGCCACACCCCCCAAACCTGCTCGCCTTTCTGTGTTCCTGATCTCAGTGGCACCAACAACCATCCACTGTCAAAGTCAGAAATGAAAATCATCCTTGGCAGGACCCTCTCCTGTGCTCTCATATCCAGTCACCTGACAACTGACCAGTTCAGCTCCTAAGTATCTCTCAAGTCTGTCCTCTTCTCCTACTCTAGGATACCATCATCTCTTGCCCAAATTACTGCAAAAGCGCCCTAACTGGGCTCCCCACTTCTATTCTTACTGCTCCTGAACACACACTCCACGTCCTAAAGATCCCGCTCAGCTTAAACCCTTTAATGGATTCTCCCTGTTTTTAGGAAGAGTCTAAGCCTCTTACTAGACATTAAGGATCTACCTATCATCTCTACTTTAAATCCTCTGCACCAGTTATGTTACATTTTCCATTTTCACCCTGCTGACAGTGCTGCTCCCAACATCCAGCAGAATGCCTAGCACTTTGTAGATGGTCAACGAATGTTTACTGAATGAATGAATGAATGAATGAGTCATTTAGATAGGGGGAGGGTAGACCAACTTACTATCTAACACAAACTCACATCTTCAGATACACAAAAGTATTAGGCATGGGACTAAAACCCTTGGCAAAAGCTTAAAAATGTCAGAGAGGGTCTGCACAAAGTAATGAGCAGCTCAAGGTCAAGGTCCTTAAGGTTAGATATTAAAGTGGAAGAAAGGAAACACACTTGCTCATAGTCAAGTACAAAGTGGTTCCCTCTATCACTGCCACACTATAACTCGATGCCGCTGTATCTAATGTGTGGGGCACACTGCCTGTGTTATGCTGAGAGTAAACTCAAAAACAGTGGGGCAGTGGGCCTGCCCAGGGACAGACAGACACAGATACACACCACACACACACCACACACAAAAGCAAGGGCCGGGGGGTGGGGTCAAGTCTGCTCCACATAGGGGTCAAATAAACCGTAAGAAATAAAGACCAAATGACAACCAAAAACCAAATGAGGAACATCTATAGAAACTCACGTGACACACAGTGGTGTGGAATGATCTTTCATTTATTATTCCTTATATTTCCTCTAAAACTCTACTAAGATATGGCCATTCTGGAAGCTTTGCTAAAATAGAGGCTAATATGGTCCCAAGGCTAATATGGTCCCCCACTTGAATTTAGGTACTGCTGGGAGTCAAAGGAGAAGTGGAGTCAAGAGAAAGAAAACAAAGGCAACCGAATTATGGCCAGTTTAGCTGAAAACCATCACTGAAATGGAACCAGTAATCTAATTAAGAAGGAGGGGGGCTGCGGGCAGGCCACCGCCAGCCTTTCCAGCCTCGGAAGGAGCTCTTGATGTCTGGATGACATATAAAAAGCCACTGTGACTTCCAGTGACCTTAGGACGGCTCTGGTGCCTATTAAGCATTCACGGAGATCTTTCCCAGAGAGGAGAGACAGTCTAAGAGGAATCCAAGGGCACCTGAAAGGCAGGAGAAGGCCCACAAGCACAAACAGGAAGCAACATCCATGGTACCCAAGATCACAGGACAGGTGAGACAATTACTGCTGTGAAGAGATACAAGTAACCAGAGGGACAGTTCATCAGGAGAGAGAGCTGAGGACCCTCCAGTCACTGCTGGTGACAGTGATGCCACCACACCAACAGCCACAGCCCACCACAGAACGCTGGCTGTGGGCCAGACCTGTGCTGAACAGTATCTATCTGTTCAAACACTACGAGGAGGGTACTATTAACTCCATTCTACACAGCAGAAGAAACAGGTACAGAAAGGTCAATCCCCAGCCCCCATTTGTAAATCTAGTAAGTGGCGGAAATAGGACTTGGACCCGTATCTGCCCAACTTCAAAATCAGTAACCTTCTTTTTCAAGTACCATTTCTAGTTACTCACTTATGAATGACTGTTCCTATCCAGAAGGAAAAAGAGAGTGTCCCCTTAAAAACACTCACAGAAGAATCTGGTAGTGAGGAAGCTAGCCGGCAGAACCATGGCGAACAAACCCTGTATCACTGACCTTATTGTATTCAGGTTAGAGCAACAAATGCTTACCTAATGGACGCCCAGGACAATACCTTAACCCACCGTCCTTCATAAGGAAAATGAAATACTGTCCTCTAGGCCTGGACTCCACCATCACTGAGCTTTTCACCGTGGAACCACAGGTGTTCCTTTCCTAGTATTACTCAAAATAATTCCAACCTAAAAAAAAATCTTGATGAAATGGCAAATGTTGCCTCTCTCAGTCATCAGCAACACTACTTATACTACTAATAATACTAATAACTAGAAACACTGGTGTAACACTAGTGACACCGATTACTATTACCACTATGCAAGTCTATGTAAACGTACCGCACGTACGCAAGGAAGGGAAATTCTGATATTCTGTTCTTTGAACACCTAATTGTGGTAGCACATGCATCTGAAGAGGCATTTCCTGCAGTTGGAAACCGTGGCAAATACAGCGATTGGCTCACTTTGTAGTATGGAAAGGCTGCAAAGCCGAACATTACATAATATCCAGGCTCTTTCGCCGCTATGGTGCCCAACGTCCCATAGACTCTGTCAATCAGACGGGCTCACGGGGGACTTTCCTTTGGAACTGAGTCATGGGGAAAAGAGGCGGAGTGCGTGGGCATCCCCAGAGGCCATTTCTTTTCACAGGAGGCGTAGAGCAGGAGCTAGCTGCTCATTTGAGTACTTAACTGCTCAGCCAGTACTTACTGTGTCCCTCATTCAAGACCTTCCCACAGCAGCAGCCAGGGCAGCTTTCCAGATTCCGGCAGGAGATAATGATTCTGAAGGTGGGGTGGGGTGTATCCTGGAGGCTTAGCCTACAGCTGATTCCTCCAAATGTTCCAAGCATTCTGGAAACACTCAGCTCCTGGATTAAACCTACTTCAGCTTTAACTTCCTAGAGTCGATTCTGTGTCTAATACAGGAGATGTGAGCAACGACAAGAAGCTCATCACTTCTACTACTTTATTAAATTCGTAAAATATTAAGTATAAAACACTTAGCCACAAGGGATAAAGAAACAAACTCAATTTACTTTCATTATATTTTGATATAATATCACTTGGGCCAGGGTAATTCTTACACACCACAGTATCACACCATTCTATAAACCTAAACCTACACTGTAATTCACCTCATTCATAAACATGAGATAACTTGACCTACTTTCTAATATATTCAGCTCCTTCTTGTCTGCTTTAACCTGCAGTGACCTTTTAAAAGTTGCTCTGATAATTTCCATTATATGAAAATGCATTTTTCATTTATGTCATCTTTGATTTTCCTCCCACAAACAAAATACTGTTTTCTCAATGGTCAGCCTACAAATGTCGTAGGAAAGAAGATGTACAAGACAGCTGTTACAAAAGGTTCACTGCTGAATTGGGCTCAATGTTCGGTTTCTTGATGGGGGGATGAGGGTGGGCGGAGGAAGAAGAGGCAAAGAATGAGGCAATTTTGCCCAGGTCCACATAATACGGGATGATGGGTTTGGCGCTCTCTTTGTATATAACCTGTGACAAATTACAGAGCACAGCTTTTAAAAGTAACTATAATTTCATATCAAATAATATAATGCTTCCCAAATAATATAATGCATCCACACATCCCAGTAATTCTCCAATCTCAAGTTACAAAGAAAAAAGGAGAAGAAATCCACTTCTACTCTCGTAGCTACCTTCCAACTACATCCACACCTGACCATCAACGGCCTCCCGGACCTGAGTTCCTTCCCTCTGACCAAGCCCTCTTTAAGTCCACTGTTGATAATCCTTTCGAGCAGGTCCTACTGTGTTTGAGAACTTCCTATGGCTCCCAAATGCCCAGAGCAAAGGTTTGCAAACTATGGCCCACAAAGAATGGCTTTTACATTTTTAAATGGTTGAAAAAAATTAAAAAACGAAAAATGAATTATACGTCACGACACATGAAAATTGTGAAACTCAAATTTCAGTGTCCATAAATCTATTTTTATTGGAACACTCATTTATTTATGAATTGTCTATGGCTGCTTTTTGCACTCCACCAGCAGAGTTGAGTAGTTCCAACAGAGATGGTAGCATAAAATATTTACAGCCTAGTCCTTTACTATAAATGATTGCCAACTCCTAACCTGGGGTGTAGAAGTCATAGCTCTTGGCCTGACAATGCAGGTCATGGAAACCTGGATTTAACCGACCTTCCTAAGCCTTTTTTTCTTTTATTTGAAGACATATAAATGAAGACTTTTTTTTTTTTTTTTTTTTTTTTTTTTTTAATTTTTGGCCATGCCGCATGGCCTGCGGGATCTTAGTTCCCCGACCGGGGATTGAACCCGGGCCAGGGTGGTGAAAGTGCCGAGTCCTGACCACTGAACCATCAGGGAATTCCCCCACAATAGCTTTTATTTTATTTATTTATTTATTCTGTTTGATGTGGACCATTTTTTAAAGTCTTTATTGAATTTGTTACAATATTGCTTTTGTTTTATGTTTTGGGTTTTTTGGCCACGAGGCATGTGGGATCTTAGCTCCCCCTGCGGATCAAACCCACACCCCCTGCATTGGAAGGCGAAGTCTTAACCACTGGACCGCCAGGGAAGTCCCTCCCCCCAATAGCTTTTAGCCACCTTTCTCTCTCTTCTTAAAAAGAGTCAGATCATACACATTTAACTTCCATGAGGTTAAAAAAGAAAAGTCATTTAAAAAGTACCCAAAGGTATTCTCCACAGTACTGTTTGTAATAGTAAAAGATGAGAAATACCCCAATGTCCACCAGTAAGGCAGGGTGAAAAAGTTCAACCGCATCCACACAATGACCGATGGGCAGCTGTGCCAAGGGGTGAATTTCATCACTATGACCACCACAGTACAAGAGCCAGGATAGATCAAACGAAAAAAACAAGGTGGAGGAAATGTGCGTTGCATACTATCATTTACCTCAGACGGGGGTGAGATATAAATATGAAAACACGCAACCATTTGATGATATATCTTCTTTTCAAGGGTGCAAGGAGAAACCTTATCTTTTTCAATTGCTACATATGGTGAGGGAATGGAAAGGGGACTGAGGCAAAAGCAAACACCTCTGAATATATAACCTTATGTTATGGATGAGACTTGGAAACCTTGACCGTGTTGTGCAAAATTATCTAAATTGAAATTGAAACTTCTTAAAAGCAAAAACTAAAATGAAACCAATGAACCTAACTATGTATCCAGTTGGTGGCACAATGACAGAGAAGAGCTATTCTAAATGTCTTTAAAACACTCTGTTGTGTATGTAGCATGAGGTAAAGCAGATGAAAAAACATAGCACTATTAGTGAACTGGAAATCTGGGTGGATGAAAGAATATAGATATAAAGTTGATAAAGCTAAGTAAAAACCCTGTATACCTGCATTTCACTTGGATGTATTAGTAAGAATTAATGAGTTTTATCTCTGTACACAAATATACACATATACACACATTCATCCATACCTGTTCCCTAGTTCAGCACTGAATGGATCCAGGAATAACAATAAATCCAGTAGTAATAAATATTCCTAGTTTCTACATTGTACCTTCTAAATACTTAAGGAAGCAGGGCTCCTTAGAGAAGTAGTGCATCCAAGTCTGGAGTACAAAATGGATAAGACAAACCAGTAACATTTTTGTCATACCAGAAAGAACACAAAAATACAAAAGTACAAGTTATGTCAAAAGGACTTGGTAATTAGTTTCCACTGGTCAAATATGGGACAAGATGAGTATCAATAAGAATATTAAATTGAAACACATCAGTTACATTTATACTAAAGAAAGAAAAAAAACAAGCCAAGAAAAAAACCCTCTGTTCACTTTTAGATGCTGCTGCTAGAGAACTCATTGTTTTGAAAATAAAGGCAAAGTATCAAGCATTTATCCTGACATTCCTACGTGAATGTCAGAGTAAACAAATAGTTGCGATTAAATTTCTATCTATCTATCTATCTACCTACCTACCTACCTATTTTTTTGATCAAGCCACGCTGCTTACGAGATCTTAGTTCCCTGACCAGGGACTGAACCCGGGTCCCGGCAGTGAAAGTGCCAAGTCTTAACCACTAGACCGCCAGGGAATTCCCTAAATTTCTCTTTATAAAGTATTCTCGTATATAAACAAAGGAGGAAGGATAGAATTGGCATATCACTATTTTGCAATCACTAATGAATTAAAAGACATAGGCAATAGTAATCAATGACCAACCGTATCCCAAAAAGAGACCACCATTTACTATGTATCTCAATGAAAATACACAGCCTACCTATGATACAGTCTTGCCAAACAGAAAAAAGCCCATATATGAAGCTGACCAAAACTCGAGATTTAATAGAAAACTCGGGGAACAGAGGAACATGTTAAATGGCAACATGGGGAAGCAATCATCAAACTCCAGACTGTGGAAATTTTACAGCATAGTTTCTCAACCTCAGCACTAATGACATTTTGAGCCAGATAATCCTTTGTTGTGAGGGGCTGTCCTGTGTACTGTAGGTTATTTAGCAGCATCCTTGCCCTCTACCCACCAGATGTTAGTAGCGCCCCCCAGCTGTGACATCAAGAATTGTCTCTAGATGGTGCCAAATGAAGGCAGAAAAGGATCACGGCCACTGGAGAATCTCTGCTGTCAAGGACAAACAACATAGTTTCTTAAATAAATCACAAGGGGTGGGGCAGGGGTGGGGGGAGATGGAAGGGTAACCTATAAATTAAAAGGGGATTAGAAACATGTCAATCAATCGTAATGTATAAACCTTATTTGGATCCTGATTCAAAGAAATTTTTTAAAAAAGACAGTTGAGGCAATTTGAACATTAATTTGATATTTAATGATATTAAGGAAATATTGGTAATTTTCATGTTTTTGGTGTGATACAGTTTCATAGATTTGTTTTTAAGTCCTATCTTTTAGGGACATATACTGAAATACTGACAGGAAAAAAATAAAGTGGCAAAGACGTGCTTCGAAGTAACTGGTGAGAGACAGGAGGTATATGTCATGTAAGACCAGATAAGAATTAATCATCATTGAATGAGAGTGATGGGCACATAGTTCACTATACAGTTTCTCTTCACTTTTGGATAGGTTTGGAAGTTTCCATAATAAAAAGGTATGAGTAAATCAATCTGGCAGGCAATTCCGTTCCCATTCCCCTCAGTGAGCACATAAGCCCCAGAATGACCAGGGGAGGGATGTAAGAATTTACAGTTCCCTGGGCTTGTTCAGTTTCTAAATGCCTCTTGGGGTCCTATCTGGATGCTCAGAGTAATTCTATTGTTTACAACACGCCCTTAAACACAGGAGCCAACTACTTAGCTGCAAGCTCTTCCAATACTGGGAGAAAAGCCTGTGAGCTGTGTTGGACTGACCGGGCACAGGATTCTGGTGTCTAAGGTGGCATCTTCCCAATGGATGTTCTAGAGCAAGTTAGCCTATGAAGGATTTTTGCCTTGAATGCTGAGTGCAAAGCTGGCCCCCACGTAAGGTGTCAAATTTTACGCATCCTGGAAGGAGCCCAAGCTCTGTGAGCTGCCCGGCCCACCTCAGACTTTCATTCTAGGTGAGAGAAAATAAATTTCTATCTTGTTTAACCCACCGCAGTTTATAGTCTTTTCCACTATGCGCAGCAAAACGTACACCAATTAACCCAGAAATAAATTCTCCTTTCTCTTGGAAGCCTACTCTACCCTACGAGAGATAGCTACTTCTTTCTCTGAACTGACTCTCTTTGCCTGCACATTTGTCACAGATGCCTCTTCATTTCGCTCTTCCCAGAAACCTGCAGCCCAAACATGACAATGTCATTATATGCTCCAGGGCCGATTTTTATTTCTGTCCTTCCTAGTTCAGCGTATTGAAAGCATTTCCTCTGAATGCAAGTTTCTGTGAACAGTGACCACCAGAGAGGACGAGAGCCTCACTCCACACAGCTTGTCCCCCAGGCCTGCGTTAAACTCTCCAAAGGGACAGCAAAAGGAACTGAGAATCCTGTGTGACCCAGATGCCTGGAGCCGAAAGTTGTCCTGCAGTGGACATTGAGTCATTCTTTACTCCTCAGAGGTAAACAAACGTAAGACTGATATAACATACTTGGGGAATGTTTAGAATCAGGTAGTAAAAAAGACTTCTTAAATGTCACTTATTTCTTTCTCTTGATGAAGGGGTGGGTTCTATCCCAGTCTTCTAGAAACTACGTTTCTAGGCATGGAATAAAACTTTGACCAAGATTTCAATTGTCCCAGCAGATTTTTTTCCCCAAAAACCACCTTCGCCCAAGTATCATTTGACTATACAACTGCGAAGATCAGTGATCTTTGTCTAATGGAACCAAAATTGTCTCATACAGATTACAACTCTGCTTAGCACTCTTTCCAACCCTGACAGTCAATCAATCGACAGAAAAATAACAAATTGCAAAGTCAGAGTTAATCACTGCAAGATGGTGGTAGGGTAATCTTGGACTGCGTATCACTATCTAATTTAAATGTGGAAATTCACCTTTGGTCATCACTGCAACAAGGTAAATTTTGACCCCCATCCATTCAGTCTCGATTTCACTAAGCTCAGATATCTCCTCTATAAATAAACGAGGCACAGCTCTAAAGACATCCCTTTCGTTCAATACTTATCTGGGGGCATAAATATAATAGGTCAAGATGTTTGGAGAATAAGCCTGCACTGAGTAGCCCATGTCAGTGCCATCACCTTGACCTAACAGAGGGAACAGGGAGGAACTCCATCCACAGCCACCGACACCTCAATGGGCTATGACATAGAAAGCAGACGACCAGCTCCGTGGTTGACGGTAGACAGACTGCTGGTTCCACTGATAAGGCTTCACCTGGGGTCTGCTTACTGAGGAAAAGCAAGCAGCCCAGAGAAGGGAGAATGCCAACACTGTGTGAGGGACCCAGCTGCCATCTATCTGGTCATTATCATAATAGTCATTCACTAAATACAGTTATACCAGAAGATTTATGAAGACCACGGCATTCTGAGAGAAAATAAAGTGTGTTCAAAGTACAACGTGATTGTCTCTCCAATCTTTCTAAAATAACTACCAAAACATACCTTATATTAAGACAATCAAGCGCACCTGACTCACAGACATATACTTGAGGCTCTAAGAAAACCCTTAGATCAACAACCCCTGTTGACAAAGCACACTTCCAGTTTACCAGCAGGATTGAGTATGAAGCCCTCTTTCTCACTCCAAATTCACAAAGAGAACGTTAAGTAGGGAAGCACATTCCCATTTCCAGTCATTCTGCATAAGGAGCCCCTGGCCACACAATGCACCCACAAGGGTTAGGCTGGAAAAGTAAAGCAGAGCTGGTTTTCCTAGAGCAGCAGGATTTTCTGGAGGGAAGACAGAGGTTTGTTGAGGAAAGCATGCAAGACATCACAGAGACAAGTCTTTTCTAACCTATAAAACTACAGCTGGCACCATGCCCCTAGCCTGTGCCAGGACCTAAGAAGCACTTCCCAGTGGAGACCTTGGAGGTCTTTCATTCACAGTCTCAACTTCATGGTATACGAAATGTCAAGGGGAACATCTGTTCCATGGGGCTGATGTGAGGATTTCCACAGACACCAGGCCTCTAGTACCGAGGTGCCTAGCACTTCAGCTCCTCATTAAATGGTGGCTAATGACAAAGCCCAGGCTACTGCCCGTTCAGAGACACCAGAGCCTGAAACTACTTTTCCAACAGCAGTAACAAACTTCTCCTGGCCATCAGCACCAGCTTAGAGGCAGGCGGCACACAGAGAGATCTGTTCTGGCTGAGGAGTGGGGGGTCTGTGTGAGTGAGATCTCCAAAAATAAAGTGGGTTCCCAGGAGGGATGGGAAGGCAGGGTCTTGGAAAGAAACTTGAGGCTGCATTCAAGACAGCTGGTGTCGTGTGAAAGGGAGAACCCACTCACACGTGCTCCGTGGAGGGGTCTAGGTATGAGGACGTCAGGTTTAGAGAGGAAGGAATATAACCCCACCACATAATCTGGCTGCCATGGGAACAGCAGCCACCTAATTATAACAGAGTAAAGGCTGCTTCTTGGTTTTAACATTCGGAATTGAGTTATAGGTAAATCATGGAAGCCCTTACTGGGATTAAAGAACAGAAGAGAATTATTACCAACTCCGAGCATATAAAATTCAAAGGTACAGCTGCCCAAAATGGAAAGGTTGGGTGGGGGAGGATGGCAGACAAGAAATAGTGCCTCTAGGAGACAGAATAAGAATAGAAGAGGCTGCATGTGTCATCCGAGGGTACAGAGGGAGGATTAAAAGCATGAATCAGACGTAGGGAGGAAGGGAGATGGGGATGGTCAGAGCGAGCTAATGGCGATCACAAGACACCAAAGAACTGCTTTTAAAACTGATAAAGGGAGAAATGGTGCTGTAAGCATAATATTTATACATGTGGAAATCACCAAAAAGGTAGCAGAAATGATCCACAGGGGGAAAAAAGTGGTTGCTTCTAAGAAGTAAGGCTAGTAAGGGAAGGAAGAAAGAGCGTAAGATACTTGTTCCTTTCCATTAGAAGCTTTTCTGTAGCATTTTCTATTTTTAGCCATTTGTATGCATTACTTAATTTTTTATTTATTTATTTTTTTTTGGTTAATGAAAGATCCTCTATAAGGTCATTGTTTAGATCACAGCAGTAGGATTTTTCTCAGCTTCTACTGGGCCTGATAGTGGTATGTGGAGAAGACTGCAGCTGGCCTCACAGTGTGTTTACTTTATTTTAATCTTAGTAAAGTCATGTTTAAACTCTACAAGTGCACAAGTCATTTTACAGTTCTGGAAAGCTGTCCAATTCCGGACAGCTTGTTGTAAACGGAATAGAAAGGCTTTGATGGTCATTTTAGATCTTCAGAATATGGGGCTTCACAGCTAAAAAAAAGAGTCATTTTTCAAGACACATATTCTATAGGCACAAGTATTCCAGAGCCTTTGAGTCCATGAAATCCAATCAATTCTTACACAGCAAAGGCTCAAATCTTGAGTTCTCCAGGAGGGCTTTTTAACTTTGAAAGAAATTAACTGATGAGCATAATTAGGCAAAAAGCTTAAGAAACAGCACATTCTACAACACCCATGGATTAAATTTAATTACGAAAAACAATCTGGAAATGGTTATTGTTGTTGTTCTGAAACATTTACCGAGTACAGACTGCAGAGGAAGGACCCCAGCACATGTCTGGAAACCCTGATCAGTGAGATGGTGCTAATTAGGACTCCCAGCCACTCAGGGAGCCCACAGCGGGTGGCAAGTGGCAATGCCTACAGTCCACAAGCAGAGTAACCCAGGGAATCCAGCTAATGGAGGATGGCAGGAAGACAAAAGTGCATAACAGATTACATTTTTAATGAAGAAAAGCAAGCACAGGAACAACTTATCTTTTCTGACATCATATAACATTTAAGTTACAGATACAGAGTAACAAATAGCTATGTAGATCCTGCCTTGAATGTTACAGATTCAATACCCTCCCTAAACAACACTGGGAACTAAAAATTCCCAGAGGGCCAAAAATAATGTTTTTCATTTAAAATCGGTTTTAAAATATTTTTCTTACCAGCCTGCAGGGAAAATGGAGATAAGTTCACATTATTGCATCTAGGATCAAATCTGGAATATACCATGAGTCATTAAGTTAAACACTAAACAAATCGTTTATCATATGCTCCCCTCCATCTCCTCTCCATCAGTCTCTCTCATCTCCCTCACATGCTTGCAATGCTTTAAAGCATCATGTTTATTCCTGAGAAGCATGGCTGTCTCACATTCTTAATTGCTCATCCCTACAACATCTCACCCAGTATGGTCCGGCCTTCTGAGAGGCTCAGAACGTGACTGATTGATTACATTGTTCATTTCTTTAAATTTTATTCAGACTTGGACTGGCCCAGATCCCTTAAAGCAATTCTACTTCCTCTAGTTTATGTCAAAATAAAAGTTCCTCGAGCATTTATTCATGACTTTAGGCACTTCCAGAAACGTCAACATTTCAGATCATCTCTCATATTCCTATACATTTAAGATAAATGTTTCTGTTGTTGTCATCACTGTTGTTTGATATAGCTTTTCCAAAAACAAACAAAAAGGCAGTGAAATAAATATCCCTAGGGTGGAAGCAACCCAACTGAGGCATACAAATCAGGCAGTAAACGGAGTGTTGGCAGCAAAGGCAACCATAAACAAGATGAAAAGACAGCCCTCTGAATGGGAGAAGATATTTGCAAATGAAGCAAGTGACAAAGGGTTAATCTCCAAAGTATGCAAGCAGCTCATGCAGCTCAATATCAAAACAACAAACAACCCAATCCAACAATGGGCAGAAGACCTAGATAGACATTTCTCCAAAGAAGATATACAGACTGCCAACAAACACATGAAAGGATGCTCAACATCACTAATCATTAGAGAAATGCAAATCAAAACTACAATGAGATATCATCTCACATCAGTTAGAATGGCCATCACCAAAAAATCTAGAAACAATAAATGCTGGAGAGGGTGTGGAGAAAAGGGAACCCTCTTACACTGTTGGTGGGAATGTAAATTGATACAGTCACTGTGGAGAACAGTACGGAGGTTCCTTAAAAAACTACAAATAGAACTACCATATGACCCAGCAATCCCACTACTGGGCATATACCCCGAGAAAACCATAATTCAAAAAGAGTCATGTACCACAATGTTCACTGCAGCTCTATTTACAATAGCCAGGACATGGAAGCAACCTAAGTGTCCATCCACAGATGAACAGATAAAGAAGATGTGGCACATATATACAATGGAATATTACTCAGCTGTAAAAAGAAATGAAATTGAGTTATTTGTAGTGAGGTGGATGGACCTAGAGTCTGTCATACAGAGTGAAGTAAGTCAGAAAGACAAAAACAAATACCGTAGGCTAACACATATATACGGAATCTTAAAAAAAAAAAAAACGGTCATGAAGAACCTAAGGGCAGGACAGGAATAAAGACACAGACCTACTAGAGAATGGACTTGAGGACATGGGGAGGGGAAAGGGTAAGCTGGGACAAAGTGAGAGAGTGGCATGGACATATATACACTAACAAATGTAAAATAGATAGCTAGTGGGAAGCAGCTGCATAGCACAGGGAGATCAGCTAGGTGCTCTGTGACCACCTAGAGGGGTGGGATAGGGAGGGTGGGAGGGAGACGCAAGAGGGAGGAGATATGGGGATATATGTATACATATAGCTGATTCACTTTGTTATACAGCAGAAACTAACACACCATTGTAAAGCAATTATACTCCAATAAAGATGTTTTTAAAAAAATACGTGGAAATATGAGTAAAGAGGAAATTATACTTTGGGAATACAATATGAAATTGTGTTAAAAAAAAAAAAGTGTTGGGTTGACAGAAGGGAAAACAACTGGTAAGTCTGTCAAATTTCATTTAAGTTTCCCAGAAAATAGGAATGTTAGAACACAGGAAAGCCAGACATCACTGAGGGAGGAGTTCAAAAGGACTGAACCACCATGCTGCAATCAACAAAGACCATGGTTAACTTCACAGAACTTTTGAAGCAGGCAGGGTTAGGCAGGCATCTTAAACCATGTGGGACGGTTGGCTCCTCCTTCCTCACGGTATTTCACTGTCCTAATAATTCAGTCCATTATCGCCTCTGTCCTCTACCCATCCTACCCCTCCAACACATCCCCACACTCCAAGGAGAAGTAAACAGGAAGCATACTCATCCATTCTCTATAGACCCATGGCATAAGAATACACTTGGTATGCTGTTTTTGGATCTGAAATCTGAAATCTATGGGAAAGGTATACATCTGACGTGTTTTTGCTGTCCACTGTGTCTAGGCCCTTTAGCTAGACTGGCCCACCTAGTGCTGTCTGCAGATCCTCAAAAGACAACGTCCATGCCCAGACATCCAGAAGATTCCAGGGCAGGACAGCTCCTTTACTCTTTCCTATCCTGTATATATCTGATCCCACTGCCCTCAGCTCGTAACTCTCGACCATGTACTTGACCCCTACCCATCTCTGCACTCCTCACACTTGGCATTTCCAATTGTGTCCAGAGTTAGACATTCAGCCCTTCTCACCCCTAGCTCTCAGCATCCCCACATGGCAGACAGACACTAAGCTGCCAAACACCACCTGGCCAGAGGCTGACCACAGTGGTATGAAGGGAGGATTCTGTATGTTTTTATCAGACAGCTCAACACACTGTCAAGTTTCATTTTTACACTGACTGCAAGGTGGCTCACAGCTAAATTTAACGCTCACATGGATGAGCCATTTTTATTTGGGTTTTCCAGCATAACAATCCCTTGTCTTTTGTTTGACTTCTGACTTCTCTGTGTTCAACCATGCCAGCTGTCACAGTATTTTCTGGAAATAACCAACGTATAACTAGAGTATATTTCTCCGAAGCAGGAATGACACCGTTTTAGAGGTAGAGGAGCCCTTATCAGTCATGCACCCTAATATTTCCCAAACACCAGTCCCCAGGCCAGCGCTAGTTCATGGCTAACAGTTCAGTGGTCACCAGAGCAACAAGAGGAAGGAAATGAAGAGTTTTTCACAACGCTAAACACATACAATCGAAAGACAAATTCACGACATTCTTACATTTTTAGTACTGAAATGTTTCTTCTTACGTGAAATGATGTTAGTACATAGTAATTATTAGGCTGGCCAAAAAGTTCGTTCCGGTTTTTCTGTAAGATGTTACGGAAAAACCGGAACGAACTTTTTGGCCAAACTTTTTAAAAAAAAAATCTTTATGAAAAATCCTAAACACAAAATCGAGATTACCATATAAATAGAGAACTCTCATGCACTATCCAGCTTCAACAATTACCAACTTTGTTTACGTACAGCCCAAAATATCTAGTAAAATACTGGTCCTAAATGTTTTATCTCTATTCCACAAAACCTAAAAGTGTGGGAATGACATGGCTGGGCCAACCTCTTACATTTTACAGATAAGGACTTGGAGACTGGCAGAGATTAACCTGTCCCCACTTGCACAGCTGGTCAAGAACAGAACTGATACGTCTGGTGCGCCATGATATGGTTTTGGAGGGTAGGAGCATGAACCAATTCTTTTTAACCTGTCAGACTTTAACTGAGGCACAGCCAAGACCTGCAGAAGAGCGCCTTTTGTCTCTGCCCAGGGCACTTCACACACACTACTTGGGTGCAGGCAGCCACAACCAGGACAACCAGACGGGGAAAACCAATAATCTGTAACCAAAGTTTACTTCATCTCACGCTTTAGCAATTGTGTATCATCCCTGGAGAGCTCCAGGAACTACCAAATGGTTTTAGGACAAAGATTACTGGAAGTTTCTACATTAATTCCTCATCTAGCACTTCCCTCCCCACCCCAAAAATTATGAGGCAAACATATGGAATGAATGAGAATTCACGCAATAAGGTAAAAAACAGCTACTCATCCCCTCTTCTAGGCCCTCCCCTCCCTCCCCCACCAAACGACCAGGTGGAAAAAATCACACAGCAATGGAAGTAATAACACCAGGCAGCTACACTCCTGTCTCACAGAACTGTGGTAAAAAAATCAAACAAGACAGTATGAAGTGACAATGTTTTAATGCTCTGTAAAACTTTACCAATGCAAGAGGGTGGCCAATGGATAATAAAGTATTTTTTTAAAGGACTCACCTAAATTCTCAGTTTATGTAGAGTCGATTTCCCTGAAGATATCCTGAAGCATCTGAGAAGACTTCAGCAGCGATACCTAAAACAATAATAAAAATCATCAGAATCAAGTAATGTTACACACATCAGTTTTCAAAAAAAAAAATCTCAATCTATACATTTGGTCATTTCCCTCACACTAAGCGTGAAAGGAAATAACTCAGGAAACAATGAATTTCCGCTGCAACACATGGGCTGGGAATTTTCTTCACCAACAGGGAATTGAGGTCCCAAGACACTTATTTTGAAAACCAAAATTATGTTACAGTTGAAGCAAAACCACATTATTCTCTTCCCTGTGATAGGAATGCTTAAAGGCTTTGAATTTAAACAAAGCTGAAATATGTACATCCTCCTTCCTGCCCCCACCTATATTTAAAACAAAAATCACTGGCACTGCACTCTGATTCTTTCTAAAAATCAGCATCCATGAGCTCTTGTCTTATTCACTTTTTTCCTCCTTAGTTGCTATAACCCATCAGTGAAGTGGTCCCTTCTTGTTTCAACTGTTCCCATCTCGTTCACAGTTTTCTGAGGCACTGATAACTAAGCATTTAGCAGCTTATTCATGAAAACCCAATTTGAAGCAGAGAAGCACCATAATTGTAGAAGCAAACAAAATGGGCCAGCCACAACTAAACAATGGTCTGACTAACAACATATATATGAACCAATGCAACAATAAACACACAGCTATAGAACCAAGTATTCATATGAAACAGACCAAGTACATGTAATCTAATCTGGGTAGGTATGTGAGACTAGTTAATAAATGATGATGGTTAGCTATTTAGGAGGAGGGGAAAATCTAGCACTCTCTCTCTACTTAAAGAGAATAAACTCAAAATAGAATCAAATGAGTACTAGAAAAATATACAGATGAATAGTTTTATAATACAGAAATAGGAAAGGCCTTTTTAAACATGACATCAAAATGTGAAACTCAAGGACTGAGACATTTGGCTGACAACATTTTTAAAATCTCAAATACACGAAAGGCAAAAACAAATCAAAAATAAAAACAAAGAACAAACAAATCTAGACACTTCGGTCAAAAGATAAAATAAGTAGAATATTCATACAAGAGACATATGAAAGGTTGCCATCCTTATGCGAAAATGTCTTAAAAGTGAGTAAGGGGCTTCCCTGATGGTGCAGTGGTTGAGAATCCGCCTGCCGATGCAGGGGACACGGCTTCGTGCCCCGGTCCGGGAAGATCCCACATGCCACAGAGCGGCTGGGCCCGTGAGCCGGCCGCTGAGCCTGCGCGTCCGGAGACTGTGCTCCGCAACGGGAGAGGCTACAACAGTGAGAGGCCCGTGTACCACACCAAAAAAAAAAAAAAAAAAAAAGTGAGTAAGGAAATTAATACTCCACCTCAAAACAGACAAAGCAAATTAATGAACTTCCCACGAGAATAGAATAGTAATAAACATATGAAAAGATACTCAACTATACTAACAATGGAAAAATACAACTTTAGAAAACCTAGCTCTTATTTTTTACCTATCAGGTTGGTAACAATGCCCAGACTGACAGTAGCTGTTGTTATGGGCCTAACTCGTGATGTAGCTCTTTGGCAACTATGTCAGCATGTAAAATGCCACACACTGTGATACAGCAATCCTTCTCTAAGAATTTACTCAAAGTAGATTATTGTGAAAGTGGAAAAATGGATAGACATAGCATGTTTATAATCATTGGGGGCAGGGAGTGGGGAGTAAATACCCTAAAGGTCCACCAATAGATGAGGTCAAGTAAACAAGTTTTTATTAATATTTACTGATATGAGAATATCATACCAGTGAGTAAAACAGGTAAATGAATAAAACAGGTAAATGACCTGTTTTACCTGTGAATAAAACAGGTAAATGACCACACAAAGTATGATATCATTTCTGCGTGTGCACGTCTGTTGCTGGATGTCCTTATACATGCCTAGAAGGATGTTTGTTAAGATAGTTATGGTTGCCCCTGGCTATCCAAATTTTTAAAAATTTTTGCTTTTTTTGTACTGTTTGAATTTCATATAACGAGCATGAATTATTTTTCCAAAGAGCACAGTGGAGCTGCTTTTTAATCCCATGCTGGAGTGTAAAGTAACACACTGCATGGATTTCTACTTCCCTTCTGTCACCTTCTCTCTCCTCCTTTAGTGACATTTGTGTCACACGTGTGCTCGCTGTGAACACTGATTAGAGAGGTCCCTTCCTCCTCTCTGGTTCCTGTTCATTCCTGAGGGCCCCTTCGTCCTTGCCTTTAAGTTCCTAAGACACACCTGTATCCTTATTATAAATCTCTCTTTTTTTTTTTACTTAAGCTAGCTCAAGTGAGTTTGTTATTTGTGACCAAAGGCACACCATGTAATACAGTGTTGCTTTTTATTTTCCACCTTCTCAATCATCCCACTCCATCGGAAAACACAACAGTAAATCTTGTAATCACATGAATGAAGATTTATCGTATACAATGTCATGTATTATTTATGACCTACAGCGAAGGAACTGAAGCAAGTAGCTCAGAACTAGTACAACGAAGGCAAAAATAGGACTTCAAGAGGCAGGGGGGTTTGTTCCTGACTTATATGAGAACTGATGAAAAGACTATTTGAATAAGAATTAAAAAAAGGGGACATATTTGTCCAGATGGGCCACTTCTATGGTAAAAAGAGTCTCCATTATCATGTTTTAACCACTTTGCAGATTTATTTTTATTGGGTTATATTTCTATATGAAGAGCTTTTTTTATGCTATTTAAGACTTGAAAATATAGAAATGTATTCCCATAATGGGCCCATTATGTTCAATTTATCTCCAGCAAACAAATTTACTTTTCTCCTTGTCCTATTTTTAAAGGTTCAGAAGTTCCATATTAATACACGAATCCTCATAATACCATAATTACAAACCTGGCTAAAAAGCCACAAATACACAAATCCCTTTTAGAGGTGTGTTAGATGTCAAATACAAATCTAATTAATCTCCCTTCATCTCCTGAAGGCTCCTTCTCCCCCCAAAAAATTTCCCTAGAAGGTAGAAAGAGGACAAAGACCACTATCCAGTTTTAAAGATGAACAATCTAAGACCTAACTAAGTATCTGTGCCTCCAGGGCATAACTCAAACCCACAGGCCACCCAGTGCCAGCTGCTGGCCTCTGTTCTGAGCCCTCCTCAGGGCATGGGCACCTTTCTAAATAGATAGAAAGGGGAGCCAGGTAAATCCACATTTGAGGCTGAGATGCATTAGGATTTATGACACCGAAATCTGCATTAAGGGAAGCAACAGCACAGTGGTTTAAAGTAAAGTGATTGATCCTGGTTCTGTCATTTATTAGCTGTTTGGCTTCGGTGTGCCTCAGTTTCTTCCTCTGTAGTAATGCCCAGAATAAGGGCCGTTGTGAGGACTAAAGGTTGTAATACATCTAAAGCAATGAGTAACGCTCAAGAGTCAAACATGGTCTTGCTTGAGCTCCAGCTCAGCAGGAGCTGTGATGGTAACTGCCCCCAGGTAGAAACTCATAGCTGCCTGATCAGAGAGCAAGGTCCCTAGAGAACCCTGGAACAGAATATGTCTCTATGTAGGACACTTACCTATTCAAAATGCTTATTTTGAATAAGACGTGAATAAGACCCTTCCAATTAAATAGCAACTTATTTTAAAAGTACCAGGAGCCTGTTATTTCAAGGAACATTGCCTTCAAGCAGCCTCCTCCTATGATAAATCACTTGGCAGCTCCCACGTTCTACTTCTTCTGGAGTATTTTGAGAGGCATATGTAGATGTGACCAAAAACCAGCAAAAGCTGCTGGCTCAAATGCTTGCCACCAATAGCAGGACTTCACTGTTTTTGCATCCTGGACCACTTCCTACTTCCTTGAGGAAGCTTACACACACCTCTCCAAGTTCCAGTTCACTTGTCACCAGAGCAGAGATAGGAATACTTAGATAATTCAGCTGGAGAAATGAAATTAAAATGGATGGGTGAAGTTCCTAACACAGTGCCTGGAGCCCAGTAAGTGTCCAGTAAATGGTACATCTTTAATTGATTATCATCTGAACAGCATTAAAGAAGCAAAACACATTAAGTAATCTGAGAGAGAGACTCTACACGGCAATTTTTCACCATGAGAGTTTTACGGACTCTTTGTTTTCCACGTCTCCCTTGACACGAAATCCCCACAGGAAGGCGGGGCCACGTTGGAGGGGATGTAAGGAGGCAAGGGGATCTCAAGCCATGAAGGGCCTGCACAATGCATATGGCTGAAATCGTACTATGTGGTCAGACCCCAAGCAGCCAAGAACACATCTGTCCTAAGATTTCATTAAAAGATGGATAACAGGGCTTCCCTGGTGGCGCAGTGGTTGAGAGTCCGCCTGCTGATGCAGCGGACGCAGGTTCGTGCCCCGGTCTGGGAACCAACATCCCACATGCCGCGGAGCGGCTGGGCCCGTGAGCCATGGCCGCTGAGCCTGCGCGTCCGAAGCCTGTGCTCCGCAACGGGAGAGGCCACAACAGTAAGAGGCCCGCGTACCGCCAAAAAAAAAAAGATGGATAACAGTGTAACCTGACACTCAAACTTTGTCCGGTACCATCTACACGAGCATAAACAACAGAAGATGGGCCTGTATGGGCAACCATCCGAAGTGCTTTAATAAGGTAAGACCAAACAAAGCAGCAGGAAATCCACTAGATTTTAGCCAAACATGAGCAGAATATACTACTCTTAGCTTGAAGTCATCACTAACATTTGACACATTTATTACTAATAGTTCAAAAACAAAATCCAAGAAGAAAGAAACCAAGTAATTTTTCAGTAGCCATAAAATAGAGACAGGCAGAGCCAAAGAGAGAAAAGAGGACGAATTGTGAAAACAAAATTCTTCCAGCTTCTACCACTTGGCAAGGATTATTCTTTTCTTCTCTGAAACCCCGAGAACATTTTCACTGAAAGCACAGCTCAATGATTAGAGTCCAGCTCTACTGTGTCAGAAGGTATCTGCCTCCAGGGGGAAATGTCCAATTCTCTTTTCATGGCTTCCCCTGGCTGACTTTCCGCTAAAGGCTGGGTCCTGGGGTCAAAGGAAACTCAGTAAAGCCAAGCTATAAGCACCAATGCCCAAGGCCTTCAGAGATGAGGAATGATACATGGCCTTCTCCTCTGCAGGCAGAAAGGCTCCAGAAATCCCTCTGTATGCCTCTAAAAGCAGCATTCCAGCAAACTAGAAACTAAGAGGTGTTACATGCAAAAAAAAAAGTTCTTAATATAAATGTGTGAAATGCTGGTTTAAACCAAATTAAGGAGTTCTGCTAATGCAGAACAATTTGGACACTTTAATGTGCTAATGTGGATTATAAATAAGTGGCCCCAACCTTATTTGTACACAGATCCCTTTACCTTTGTGGTTTACGTCTTGGTACAAGTGCCCAGGCAACAGTTTGGAAAATAATGTTAAAATTAGTTCTTTTATGCAAATGACTATTGAAGGCTCACTCTGCCCCACCACACTGGCAATGACATGACCAGGCACCACTCCCCTAAAGGTCAGTTCACAGTGCAAACGATATTAATGCAAAGTAGTGAGAAACTCGTGTTTACTAGGAGGGCTAGGGAAGTGCTCTAATTACACTGCTTTACCTCCTTCAGTCTTTAGATGCTTTTCACAACTGGACAACTTGAGAGATGCCCTGAATTCCCTGTGGTTCTACAACTCACTGTTCCCCTTCTCTCACTTATATGTATGTGTCTTTATGTAAAAGTATCAATAAAACTAAATTAGTAACGCGAGTAGCTAGAATGTAAGCTTCACAACAAAAGGGACTCTCCTTGGTCCATAGCTATTCCCCCAGCCCTTGAACAGTGCAGGTACAAGGATGTCCCACAAACATTTGACTATCTGAATAAAGTAATGAATAAATAAGCTTACATAAGTGTATCATTAACTCATTTTACAAACTGGCCAAAAGATACACTCTACAGCTTTATGTTAAACTGACTTTGAAATGCTCACTCTCAAACAATTTCCTATTTCTTTTTTCTCAAAAAGTGCGTTTTGCCCATTTTATTCCCACGATTATCTCCCATCCTTTGCAAACGCCCCCACCACACACACCCAAAAAGGGATATTTTTCCTTTGAATTTTGGGTTAGAAGGAACTTCAATATTATGAACTTAATGTTTAAAATAACCCTGAGATGTTGCAACATCTTCAAATGAACACACAAAAATTTAAACGGGGCTTCCCTGATGTCACAGTGGTTGAGAGTCCGTCTGACGATGCAGGCGACACGGGTTCGTGCCCCGGTCTAGAAAGATCCCACACGACGCGGAGCGGCTGGGCCCATGAGCCGTGGCCGCTGGGCCTGCGCATCCGGAGCCTCTGCTCCGCAACGGGAGAGGCCACAACAGTGAGAGGCCCGCGTACCGAATAAAAAAAAAAAAAAAAAAAAAAAATTTAAACGTTTTCGCTAAACCCAATTCACTATGACAAAATAAGACAAGGCCTTTTAAAAAAAGCTTTAACAACTGTGTTTTTTTTTTGAGGGGACGAAGAGGAAAGAGCAGGAAAGGAGTGTTTCAGTTCCTCCTTGGTATTTCACAAAATTACTGGTAAACTGAGAGACTTCCGGGAAGATGGCGGAAGAGTAAGACGCGGAGATCACCTTCCTCCCCACAGATACACCAGAAATACATCTACGCGTGGAACAACTCCTACGGAGCACCTACTGAACGCTGGCAGAAGACCTCAGACCTCCCAAAAGGCAAGGAACCCCCCACGTACCTGGTTAGGGCAAAAGAAAAAATTAAACACAGACAAAAGGATAGGGACGGGTCCTGCACCAGCGGGAGAGAGCTGTGAAGGAGGAAAAGTGTCCACACACTAGGAAGCCCCTTCGCGGGCGGAGACTTTGGGTGGCGGAGGGGGGAGCTTGGGAGCCGCGGAGGAGAGCACAGCAACAGGGGTGCGGAGGACAAAGCGGAGACATTCCAGCGCAGAGGATCGGGCCGACCAGCACTCACCAGCCGAGAGGCTTGTCTGCTCGCCCTCCGGGGCGGGCGGGGCTGGGAGCTGAGGCTCCGGCTTCTGTCAGAGCGCTGGGAGAGGACTGAGGTTGGCGGCGTGAACACAGCCTGCAGGGCGTTAGTGCACCGGCTAGCCGGGAGGGGAGTCCGGGGAAAAGTCTGGACCTGCCGAAGAGGCAAGAGACTTTTTCTTCCCTCTTTGTTTCCTGGTGCACGAGGAGAGGGGATTAAGAACGCTGCTTAAGAGAGCTCCAGAGAC